>NC_089776.1:19910678-19915678 GCF_040412425.1 Macrobrachium rosenbergii | reverse complement strand
ATCTGACATATCTGAATCGCTACTATCATCACTACGGTTTCTTAATCACCTATATTTTGCTTATTATCCGCTAAACTTTACCATCCGTTTTTCCCACTCTTTTTATTCATTAATCTCTCCAATCTTCTCCGTCGGTTTCTCCCCCACCCTCTTATCAATAGCCCTCTACCCTCCTTCCCACAATTCGTTTCACACGCGGCTTACGAACGCTGCCGAGGAACAGGGACTCGAGGTTACTGGGCGCCCCGCAGTGTCCGTTCTCTCTCTCTCTCTCTCTCTCTCTCTCTCTCTCTCTCTCTCTCTCTCTCTCTCTCTCTCTCTCTAATCGTAAGGTTTCGTTATCTGGCGTCTGTACAGTTGCTTCGTTTTTGTTAAAAGGGCTTATTGGCCACTCGTTGCCTTGTCCTCCATTTGATATGCATTGGTAGTGGAATATGCTCTCTCTCTCTCTCTCTCTCTCTACATTGTATATCAGAAGGTGAGCTGTTTCAGTTTTTAATAATATCATATGTAATTAACTTTCAATGTGGCAATAGTTGTTTTTTATGCAGAGCTACAAGGCTAGCTTTCATAACTTGTCATTTGTTTTATCTTCTAGTCAATTTAACCCAAATTGTCTAAACCACAAAAAGTATCGTTTATTGATTGCTTTAGCCGCCAGTATATCGGTGGAGTCGAGACCTCTTGATGTATCTAAAATGAATGTGGTTTTGTTGCAACGAGAACTCCTGCAATCGGCTCGTTGGACATGAGTTTATTTGAAAATATGTTAGGTTACTACTTGACTAAAAAGATTTATCATTCACCTCAGAATGTGACTGGCTAGCGTAATTGAGTGATAGGATCCAAATACACAACCATACTGTATTGAAATATGACTTGATTTTGGTAGTTTTGGAAATCATGCATTAATACTGAAGGAACAAAGTTGAATTTACCAGTTGAAAATTTGCCATGAAAAAAGGTCGATGAAATCAGACTCCAGTCTCAGGAATGAAACGCCACAGAAAATTCCTGTGCACTTCGTTGCATTGGGGTCGTCTTCTGTTTTACAGCTCTCCGTTCACTGACAAAATGATCATGCTGATAACAACACATACTTTTCAGTAGGGTTATTTCAGTTGCTAATGGATTAGGAATCAGAAGAACTTCGGAGTTTCAAGTATGGCCCATTTTTGCATTATTGTGTCGTTATGAGGCCACCGTCCTACTGGGGAGTGCTTTTGGTCATCAGACTTGCTGATTGCATTCATCTCCGTAGGGGGCTCCTGCTGTCAGTGGACCCCTCGTGGTGCACCGTAGGCATTACTTAAGGTTCTTTGTAGCGTCCCTTCGTCCCCTAGCTGCAACATCTTTCATTCCCTTTTCTGTACCTCCATTCATATTTCCTTTCTTCCATCTTACCACCCTCTTTAACAGTTGTTTCACAGTGCAACTACTGGGTTTTCCTCCTGTTACGCCTCTCAGACCTTCTTACTGTCAGTTTGCGTTTCAGCGCTGAATGACCTCATAGGTCCCGGCGCTTGGTCTTTGGCCTAAATTCTATAATCCGATTGCATTCATGTTGTCGTTACGATGGACGAAGATTTCAAGTATTATGTAATTCAGTTCGTAAGACGTCTTTCAGAGTCTTGCAAATACTCGAAATGGTCCACCCAATTAGTGTTGGTAAATACGTTATATTAATTATGTAAAGTAGTTATCACTTACAATTAAAAAAAAAAGAGGCTGTCGTACTACCTGAACGCGGTATACACCATGGCCCTGGTTTTTATAACCTTTATTGGTATAGCGGTGCGTGAGTATTGACTAGGTTTTTACATGATGGGTCATTGTGTTCACCTTGTCTCTGCTGCCAAATTTTGACATTTTTTTCTCGTGCATTTTCTGACTTATCAGAGCTGAGCTTTTCTCCCCTCCTATTCCTGTTTTCCTCAACCTTGGGCTAGAAAAGGAATTCAGGTTGGCTTATGCATTTGAAAAATCATACGTACTTTTATGACCGAATCATAAATCTCTCTCTCTCTCTCTCTCTCTCTCTCTCTCTCTCTCTCTCTCTCTCTCTCTCTCTCTCTCTCTCTCTCTCTGTCCGTTTGTTTCATCCTGCTTGTACTCATTCTCCTGTACCCATTGATTCCCATTATCTTTTGATTGGGGAGACCGCTTGTTCATCTCTCATGGAATTCCATTTACGAAATGACTTGGAAAATGATGTACCCCAAGCCAGAAGCCCCACCCTCCCTTCCTAAAACGCCTCTGCCATCATTATCGATTTCTTATGTCCGTTCTTTGTGACTTTAAAATAATAGTTACGTCCATTATGAAAAACATTGAAGCACTATTGATATTTTCTTTTTCTGAAATACATTCATGAGCTTTGTTTTTATTATATTATCATTATTACTATAACCTATTTAGTTACAATAGGTATGAAGCGTGTCAACACATTTAAATGACTCCTGTGTGCACGAGCTATCGTGGTTTTGTGCAACGTGGACTGGCGGTTGGCTCATGTAACATCAGTTACAACAGCAACCTTTTTACTCCTACGACTTCTGAAGTACAAACGCTACCTCTACTATTCTTAGTGTATTTCTGTTTTATACACGTATTTATGCACATGATATTCGATAGATTTAAAAATAATTTGGTAGTAAGTTTGGCTACATATGTATATGAATATGGCCGGCAGGAGAACGAAGGCGTTATTGAGAAAAAGTATTGAAGATGATGAAGCTTTATGTCCCAAAATAGCACTGAATCCTTTAATGAATTATGTTAAGGACAGAGTACACTGAGAGAGAGAGAGAGAGAGAGAGAGAGAGAGAGAGAGAGAGAGAGAGAGAGAGTTAATAAATTATGAATAGGGTTATAAAATCTTGCTCCCCTTTACAAACCCTCGTACACGTACTTTATTCATCTTTGTTTTCACTTCCCCTTTTCCACCGTTTGCCTCAACAGAGAGATGTTTTTTTCAAGTCCTCCTCTTAACGATTGTTTTTTGTTGTTGAGCTGTTGTAGAGACAGGGCGTGTATCCAACAGCATAATACTTTCTAAGGGGTTTCAGTTAGAAGAGGCCCTCTTCTCATTCCTCTTATTTTCGTTTTCCCTCTTATTTCGTTTCCCCCGACTAACCCCCCCCCACACCCCCACCCCTTCTCTTTCTGTTTTTCATCACCCCTCTTTCGTCGTATGATACGACGAGTTCTGCTTAAAGTGATATTTACTCATGTTGAATAGGGTTTTTGTTTATCGTTTAGTGAGAAGGGGAAAAATTATTGAGGGGTTTCAAGAGTGCCAGATTTGACTTTGTTTTTCCTTGTTTTTTTGCTCGTTTCAAGTGAATTCGACGGTTTCCATTTTTTCCAGTGTTTTGTTAGAGTGTATTGTAGTTGATTATCTTTGGTTTTTGGTTCCTTCACCTTTGGACATTTTTTCCGTAAGGACAATTTCGGAGCTCAGTCTCCCTCTCACAAACAAACTTTGTTAAGATTTGAGGTATTCTCTCTCTCTCTCTCTCTCTCTCTCTCTCTCTCTCTCTCTCTCTCTCTCTCTCTCTCTCTCTCTCTCGTACATGCGCGCGTGCACTCGCACGCACTTTATCGTTAAGTCGTTTTTATAAGCCGTTAATGAAAAGAGAGAAATGGGTGGTCGTCGTTATTCGGCAGGATGATCTGATACGATGGGTTAGAATAAAAGAGAGGAGAGAAGAGAAGAGAGCGGGCAGAGAGGCCTAAAGAAAGTCGATCAATAAAGGAGCCGTCTGTGCGATTTCGGTGTTCATGGGGTCTGTTCGGGCAGCCCTTCTTTCGCCTTTAATCAGCAGTTTCAGGGATTCTTTTTCCTCTTTCGAACAGAAATTTTCGTGTTACTCCATTGTGCTGTAAATGGGATGGTTTTGTAAGCCGTGTGCCCACTGAGGAGGGTGATAAATTTGATCTTGCCTTTTCTGTTAACGTTAAAACATCTGTTGTACTGTGACTTTTTTTTTTTTTTGGCAGGGCTTTGTTGTTACATATATTTACGAAGAACAGCAATCATTGATTTTTTGGGGTAGCGGGTTTATTATAAATGTTGATAATTAATTGATGTATGTTAGACGTATGTTTCTGTAGAGAGAGAGAAAGAGAAGGGGGGGTTGTAAAAATAGGGGGACATGTGTAAATTATTTTCATAAATTTACGAATAAATTCATACTTACGTTCATTCATATGCATATGCTTGCCGTTGTACTTTCTTCTCGCAGAATTAATTGCACAAATACTGTGTTGGCAGTGTGCGTCTCAAAGAATGAGTTTCTCTGTTTTAATTGATCATGAATGGAATGGAGCACCAACGACTGTGCCCCCGAAGACAATGGCGAAGGACATGTGTTTGTTCTGCGTCCGGCCGTTGTTTTCGGAGATGATGAGATTACGGGCGCCGTGGTTGCCTGCCTGTAATCCTCAGGGCATCGGGCGTGTGATTTACTGGCAATAAGGCTATTGTTAGCTGCGCATTAGGATGCATAATGAATGCACGTTCATCACTCATGATCGCTCCTGGGTTGGTTCCTTTCGATTCATCGGGTCATTTTTGTGTTTTTTATCTTTTGTCTTTCATGTTTCCACTTAGGTGTTTTTCAGGATTTATATATCGATTTTAACCTCTAAATGACCAGCCAGGAGAGCATGGTCTGAATGTAGATTTTGATTTTAGATGTTTTTGTATTTTGATGTTAGGAAAAGTTTAATATATTGGCTACCACCACCAAAAAAGAACCCCCCCCCTTTTTTTACATGGATTGGCACATATATCTTTTATTGAAAACAAAAGACTTTGTAGCGTACGAACTGACAGATAACTCTCATTCTGGCCACATTGCAGTGTTATGGTTATTATATCATGATTTTGTATATGTCACATGTAATGTTTATTTTATATTTGTTTATATTACGTAGCGTTTATTATTTGCATATCGTTATTATTTCAGTTATATCTGAAGATGAATGGAGAACGA
>NC_089776.1:19865678-19905678 GCF_040412425.1 Macrobrachium rosenbergii | reverse complement strand
GGTTGATAAATATAGTTACCTGCGTCTTTTGGAATAAACCAATATATTATAAATTTATATATTTATACATATATATATTATATAATATATATATATACATATATGTATACATATATACATATATATATATTTTATATATATAGACATAT
This sequence comes from Macrobrachium rosenbergii, assembly GCF_040412425.1. Classification (NCBI taxonomy): domain Eukaryota; kingdom Metazoa; phylum Arthropoda; class Malacostraca; order Decapoda; family Palaemonidae; genus Macrobrachium; species Macrobrachium rosenbergii. Next base: position 19,905,529 of record NC_089776.1, on the reverse strand, counting down.
ATATATTATATAATATATATATATATACATATATACATATATATATATATATATATATATATACATATATATAAATTGTAAGCCAAAACAGCTGTTGTAGAAGCAGTTCACAGAGGACCTCAATAAACGTCACGCCTAGGTTTTTTTATATAAAATATATTTTTTGTTGGCCTCAATAAAAGGGTTAGGTCCCGGAAATATTCTGTATGCTCTCGGTTTAATGGTTCCGACCTGCATTGGGGACAAATAATTTTTTTTTCTTCCATTTTTATAATTTTTTTTTTCTTTTTACCCGTTTGCTTCGTTAACTATGAACAAAAAATCAAGCTGAACGTCCAGACCTTTCTCCAAATGTTCCTTTACCTTAGATTCCATAACTTAAGTTGGCATTAAGCAGGAGAACATTTTTCTGTTTTCTACTTTTTTTTTTTACCGTTTTTCTCTTTTTCGTACATTTGCGTCCTGATGCAAATGTACGAAACCCCCTGCCGTAACATTTTGCGTAATTTAGGACTTATGATTCAGACCTCCGCGGGAGGAGAGCACATTTTGCATCCCGAGAAGAGAAGGAAAAAATGAAGTCAAGTCCGAGCCCCGACCCAAAGTGCCTATTCTCTCTTTTTTTTATTGCCTCGTAAGTGTTGCAGGGGTCCCTTTTGTTATCCCGCAGCCTTCTGTTGGTAATAACGCGCTCTGGTCAGGCCTCGCATAAAGGCTACCTTTTTATATCTATTTTTTTTAAAGTGGGTTTGCGATCCCTACTGCGAAATGTCCCAAGGAACACTGGATTTTAAGAGCCAAATCCTCTCGAATGCATTCTGTTATTGACTTGTCCCCCATTTTAAGGTGCTGCTATTACCTGGTTCTATGGTAGGTGGGTCATCGGGAAGGACTGAACGATTTTACTGATGAGTTTTATGATTTTCGGTGATTTATTTACTTGTTTATATATAATTTTTTATGTATGAGGGTGTATAGCTTCGTTCCTTATGCTTTGATCGTTGGTGTGACCTTTCGAGTTTTTATTTTTACCGAGAGTTTTTGTTTGTTTTTAAGTTTTTATTGAAATTTTTACCGAGAGTTTTTTTTTGTGTTTATGTTGTTGATGCCTTTCCTTTGCCAGTCACAAGAAGCCGTTCATGTGCATAATGTATTTTTGAATAGGTTTATACTTTGTTAACTCCTTTAGTATTCCTGCCGTTTGATTTTGTCGGAATGGCCTTTTGCACACAAGCGACAGAAGTGAACGCGCTAAGATTATATTCCATTTTGTATGTTTAGTCCTACAAAACTAAAATATTCTGATTAACTCGAGGGAGAATTCTTCAGTATGGCATTAACGCTTAAACTTCAGCAGGTGTTTATAATTCTTTAATACGGTCCTTTAAAACAGATGAAGACTTCTGAAACTTATGAAAACTCGGTACATTAAAAAAAAATACAAAACATTTATACCAGAGTATCTTTCATTCTTTCTTTGAAGGCTGTGTTGCACTCTGCTGGGCTCGCGTTCGAATCTCCAACCGGAAAATTAAGAATTAGAGGAATTTATTTCTGGGGATAGAAATTCGTTTCTCGTTATAATGTGGTTCGGATTCCACAATAAGCTGTAGGTCCCGTTGCTAGGTAACCAGTTGTTTCTTAGCCACGTAAAATAAATCTAATCCTTCGGGCCAGCCCTAGGAGAGCTGTTAGTCAGCTCAGTGGTCTGGTTAAACTAAGGTATACTTAACTTTTCACCAAGTTTCATGTTTTCTCATGGATATCGCTAATATGTTTGCATGGTAAAACATTCCTGCAGAAATTATAGAATATATGGAAGTTTTGTTGAAAATTATGGCAATTTTTGAAGAATTAATCTTATACAGGGTTTTTTCAATTCTCCTGATAATTCGTTTTTCTGGCTCAGCTAGGTTGCTGAGTAGAATTCCAATATTTATATGTGTCTAAATTGGGATATTAGTCAAAGATTATATTTGATCTTGTATATTCGTTGACGAACTAAATGTGTAAAATCCAGAAGGTTATCTATTTCCAGGCGTTTGCCCAGGGGCCTCGACACCTTCTGGATTTTACACATTTAGTTCGTCTACGAATATACAAGATCAAATATAATCTTTGACTAATATCCCAGTTTAGACAAATATGAATACTGGAATTCTACTCAACAACATAGCTGAACCAGAAAAACGAATTATCACCAGAATTGAAAAAACCTGTATAAGATTAATTCGTTAAAAACTGCCATTATTTTCAACAAAACATGCATCAAAGAAGGTCTACTCCCTGCATATACAAGAAAATATGGAACTAACATTTACAAGTCTCCAATGTTTTGTCGACTAAGGTGACGTCCTTCAAGAATTTGTTTGGCAGAGTAGTCATTGGATGGCAACACCTACGTGGGAATAAAGCCCACCTGGCCCTGCAGATCTCGATCGGGCACGTGCTTTCGAATTTCGGATTAGGTTTTTTTATTTTTCTAACGATACGGTCATCTGATTTTTTGCAGTGTCGTTTGGAATGACATTTAGCGGAAAGATTGATAGATTGAGTGTGAAGATTTAATCTTTTAGAAATGGGTCGCAAGTATTTAACATCCTTCAGAGTAATTTCTATGCATGAGAGAGAGAGAGAGAGAGAGAGAGAGAGAGAGAGAGAGAGAGAGAGATACGCCAAGTAATTAATGTGAATTAGCGTATTACGTTTCGCTATAATGAACAGGCGCTTCACGTGGTGTTCTTCTTGTCCAAAGGGGTAGTTTGTTATGCCGATAGTGGGTAACCAAGTAGAGTAAACGAACGCGCGTAACTAATGCATTGTTGAAATGAGGGAATTTGTATAGCTATGAGATTAACTTATCAACTGCCCCAAATGCGTCAGCTGGGATTTAAATAATATTCTCCCCTCCTCTCTGACCACATTATCCCTAGGGGCTGTTACTGCTTTTGTTACAAAGTCTCGCTGGAGATCCCTGTGCAGAGCTCTCTCTCTCTCTCTCTCTCTCTCTCTCTCTCTCTCTCTCTCTCTCCTCCTCCTCCTCCTCCTCCTCCTCCTCCTCCTCCTCCTCCTCCTCCTCCTCCTCCTCCTCCTCCTCCTCTTCAATAAGGGAAGAGCAACGGGAGCATCAGCAACACCAGAAAACAGTCTCATTGATCCCCAGCCACTGCTAAACTTTAGATCTAACAAGACATCTAATTGAAGATAATGGAAACTAGAAACTAAGTCCACCCTCCTTTCTTTTGGCAAAGATTGGGGACTTATTGTTACACAGGGAAAAGATGGAAAAAATCCCTATTATAAAAGAGAAGAGGATTGTAAGTAAGAAATTTAGATATTCCTTTCCTTCACTGAGAGGCACTTTGAGGAAACAGCAAATGAAGCTGAATTTTCATAGAAGGTTTTTTAGACTATGTCTGATCATGTTAACCAAAAAGAAAAAAAGATGGGTTATCTTATATTTTAGAAACAAGTATACTTATCAAATATTGAGAGGCAATAAAAAAAATTGTCATTTCTAGCAATTCAGGTAAATGGGCTGACCTTGCCATCCTGCAAGCATAACACTCCCACCGCATTATAACCCAGTCAGTCTCTACCATGGTCTGTTCCTCAAGAACATTATCCTAAACAGTACATCATCGGTATTGGTTCTGGCCAATTTTAATTCTACTGGTGCAATATGATGCAAGGTGATGTGCCTGAAACTAGGATGTTGATCAGCTTAATCTCGTACAGTGATCTCATACGAAAGATCAAAAACTATCATTTGGAATGAGGGTTCCACAGTAGGAAAAATAAAACACTCTCTGTCTAATTTTCACAAATAATCATAAACTCCTAAGCAGCATCTCAAGGTAAGCCTCAGCTTTCTCTGATCATTACTGGATAACATGTGACACTGTATATAATATTCACCTGAGCATCATGCACAACACCACCCAGAATGCCGCCTCTCAGTCCCTACTGGAATCCAACCTTCGCAAGGCAAAGTGTGTTGGAATCAAGCATTTCTTACCTTTGATTGCCTGGGATGAATTATTCAGAAAGAAACTGAACATTGAAATCCTTTAAATTATTACATCGAGGGTGTAAGAAGTACAGTATAAGACAAATTCTGTTCTAGATATCGGAATCTCCTTGGTAGGACAACTTAAACAATTTCGTTGAGGCTTATTTCGAAAGAGAAGAATGAAACGGAAAATGTTAAGCTCTACACTGGCAAACTCAAGCTGAGCCCTTGAAAGAATGGCTGAATTAATGAAGGCTGAACAAAGTCTTATTCACCCTCAAAGCTGAAAACCAAGGTGGGGAAGACAAGGTAGTATACAAAATAACCCAAAGATATTCTTTAAATATACCTGAAACTTCAAAAAGCGAATAATGGATTGGAAATTGGCTCCCCTCAGATTAAATGGACTTCATATCACATCATCAGAAGAGATTTGCAAATGCCTATCGGACTCAGTCCAAAACCCAAATCAAAAGGTATTGGATCCATTACCAAAACCCAAATCAAAAGGTATTGGATCCATTACCAAAACCCAAATCAAAACGTATTGGGTCCATCAATGTTATTTGACCTGTGTAACAGCAATCACTGTCCCTTCAAAATAATGTCTTTATGGAAGAAGTGATTGGAAAGAAATCAACACTTTTAGAATTAACTCTGCAGCCGAATCAGACCACCTACAAACAGTGCTATTGAAATCATACAAAAACTGAACTGAAGAAACCCATATGTCTTCTATGACAAGAATTATTAAATCATTAACAAATCACATGGCAAGAATCATCTTCAAATACGCAGCATTTGAAGAAGATCCAGCAGTAAAGCCAAACAGTGAAAGCTATCTCAGAAATCATACTGTCGTTTATCACTAATCGCTCATAAAATCTTTGAGAAAGTCAGGCTTTATTCAGGGGAGATCTACACCTCCAGTAGTCAAAATCCTACACTTTGGCAGTGAAGTTGTAATTATATCTTGATTTTGCCAAGGGGCTTGACAAGTTGATATTTCATACCAGGTAACAAGCTCAGAGAAAAGCAGGTTTGTGGACCTGTAGAAATATGACTAATTAATTTCTTTTAAAATGGATTGCCTCAGGTATCAGTTGTGGAGGATCATCCAGACCAGACCAAATCATATCAGGTGTTCCACAGGAATTGGTGCTGCTTTCTTTATTATAATGATCAGTGATATCGATAACATATTGCAGAGGTCATTTATATCTTTATTTGCCGACGATTCCTCTGTCTGGGTCTTATCAAACTCACATGAGGGCAGATTCAAAATGAACGAGGTAATGTAGTCAGTCCTTTGGTGCAAAGGAGCAAATTCGAGCATGTGCACTTTGGTGAGAAGTCAAGAAATTTCTATCATTATCTTGACCGAGAAGGAAATACAGTAATGTAAAGCACCAGTTACAAGATCCGAGAGTCATTATCTCCAATGACTTAACATGGTTTTCTCACAATGAAAGAATCATAGCAAACTGTTAATAAACACTTGGTATGGGTACTAAGAACTTTTTCAAAAAGAGATACTGACACCACAGTGACACTATAGATGACTTTGATTAGACCAGTTATAGACTATTGCTCCCCATTATGGTCCCAAACCCAACTAAATAATGACAAATAGATAGACTGGAGAAAGTACTACACTGTTTCACAAAAGAGTGATAATTTGCAAGACCTTCCCTACTGTGCTAGACTGAATTTGTTGAGACTAAGTATCATCCAGCTTAGGCATGAAAGCTATAAAATTCTGTGCATCTACAGAATCAAAGAGGGCTTGGTTCCAGATCTACCAACACACCAATGTAAACTGGAAACCTTTGCCCTTCACTCCCACCTCAGCCCTAGATCTGGTGTTAGAGACTCTCTACCTCCACCTAACCCGTACATCATCAGTTGCGCTCACTACGTTTAACCTATGAAACTGTCTACCTCACTGTATCAGCCTGTGCACGTATTCAAGCCTTAGTTAGACAAGCTCCTTAATATCCTACCAAATGAGTCAGGATGCAAAGCCGCTGAGTATTTCAGCAACCCTAATACAGGATGTATTCTAACTCGATCAGGCATTTTGTATCCAATCCTGAAATCACATCCAGCTCGGCGGTACTCGCCACATACTTGAACTGCTGAAACGTGGGTGAACCCCCTGGGTAGTAAAACTTCAGTAACTTTAGCTGCTTTATACTATACGCTAGCATGAAGGTTCATCAGCAGCTCTTAAAACCCATGTACATACACTGTTCCATTCACCCCTCTCTTGTACTTTTGTGTTTCCTGGAAATTAATTCCCCCTCCTTTCCATTACTTCTTTCTGGCATCTATCCAGTCTCTTGTAGGTTATTTGCAGTCTTCTTGTAGAAATTTATTGTAATTAAGGTCATCTCTTGTAAAAACATTCATTAACTAGTTTTTTGGAAATGTAATGTAATTTTCCATAACTCGTAGTAACTTTGATTAGCAGTGTTGTTCTAACAGAAGTGTAATGCAGTTTCGTGCAGCTATTGTGAAAACCTGTTATTTTGTAAAAACTTTTGTAAAAAGTAGCAATATCCTCGTAAAACACTATGTGTTTGTGCATCTAACGTAAAATTTGCAGCGTTGCAGAAGTATACTACAATTCTTTGAAGTTGGAAAAGCTTTTGTTACCGGCGCTGATGTAGAATTGTAACGTAATTCAGTGCAACCGTTTAGAAACTTTCATTAGCATTGTTTCAGTGTACACATCAATTTGGACAAGTGTTACAGAAATGTACAGCAATAGTGTACTGCATTTGCCCCATGACCATAGGAGCTGTTTATCCACAATTGTGTAATTACAATCTTCCCCTTTCGGACTGAGCGATTAAAGGCTTTTGAAGGGCTTGGGGCTAAGGGGGGTGGGGGCTGAGTAGAGCCTTTTATCTGCTCAGATATCCGAGTACAGCGCTCCGGAATTTATCCGAATTAAGCGAAATGTAATGTGATCCGGTCCGAGGGACGATTTCAATCAGGTATTAGCATAAATGTGATGTTGAATGAGTTTTTATCCGATTATGTCAGAGGTGGAAATGGGGTCTTTGCGATGGGTGGCTTTTTGAACGCGCAGAGAGAGAGAGAGAGAGAGAGAGAGAGAGAGAGAGAGAGAGAGAGAGAGAGAGAGCAGAGCGTGTGTTGTTGCTTTTAAAGGTGACTGAGAAAGGGAAAAGTACACTGATAGATGGCTAAGAGAATAAGGGCCTTTGTTGATGCATATGAATAACAGAGAGAGAGAGAGAGAGAGAGAGAGAGAGAATTTTCGATGGTGCACATGACTGAGAAAGGTTAATTATTGAGGAAAAGAGCGAATCACATACGTTTTAATCACTCTTATCTGCAAAATTCTCTCTCTCTCTCTCTCTCTCTCTCTCTCTCTCTCTCTCTCTCTCTAAACTAAATTTGTCTAACATTTGTGGGTGACGGTACAGATGTCGCACATGTGTCGCTTTCTTTTCTGTCTTAAATGTTGTTGAATGCCGTGACGGTCCCATGCCAACCCTTCTTGTAAAAGCAAGCGCCATATGTGTCCCAGGCATCTATTATATATGTAACCGATGCTTGAATATCGTATTGAATGATAGAGAGAAGGGAACTGGTAGTCTTTGATGTTCTGGTGTCGTTATGACTTGTAAGCAAGTTTGTTGTGACATTACTGGGGAGATTAGAGGTTATTCTTCTTGTTGTTATGGAAAAGATGCCCTCAAAATCTTTCTTCTTAATGTCGAAATGTTTATAATTGGTGAAGTCATTTTAAACTTATTTTTGGTGCCTTATCTTAATAAAAGAGATGTTAAAAATGATTTTAATGGAAAGACTGTCAGAATGAATGAAGAAACTGTTAGACCATGCTTTAGTTTTTACGGTAACCCGCCTGGTAGGACTTGGTCTCAGGATGGAATACTGTGGACTACAGTATTTCTCCATTCTTTAGACCATAGCACGGCTTTCATAACTTGTGTTTAATAAATGGCATTGTAGTTAATAGTTAACGACACTCATGTCGGTCATAGTTACACCTAAAAGAAAACGACCCAACTAATAACGATGAATGAACCGTATTCCCGAAAACCGACCGACGAGATTGAGCGGCAGACGACCAATCGAAGCCGTTTGAAGGACTCAGCTCCCGAAACAACTGACAGCCAACTGGAACTGCTGCTGGATGTAGACAATGACATCCTTTCTCCCTCCCCTCCCCCTCCCCTCCCCCTCCTGCCTTCCTACAATTCCCCTCTTGTGTCGTCTCTTTTTCATTGTGCCTCCTCCCCTTCCCATTCCCTCTCATCCAGCCTTTTGCGCTTGATCTCCATCCCTAAATTCCCCAATCTGGAAGGCAACTGGACACCCCGCCACTGACTGCTACGCTAGCTTATGGGGGGCGATCAAATTTGCCGATTGAAGAGAGGGGATGGTAGAGTGCGGATTGGGAAGGAAGAGAACCGGGAAATTTGGGGTCGAGATGGATGTTAATTGTCGTCAGGGTTGAAACTTTCTAATATTTCCACGTTCTTCGTATTCATTTTTCTTCAGTTGCTTCCGTTTTAGGGTGATGGATGTTACATAATGCTTCTTTATGATTAAAAGGCCTGTTTGTGCTCTAGAATTGAAGTGATTATAACCATTATCGTATGGATGACTGTAAGACGACCGTCGCGCCGAGGGGAAGTTGGATCGATCAAGCAATTGTTCTGCTCTGCAAATATTTCACGCGTCAGACCTATTGTGTTGAATTAGGCCTATATGCAGTTCGAAGCTCATCTTTTACTTTTTGGATCCTAGGGTACTATATTGGATGAAGGGGAGGGGCTGCCCATTTCGGACAGCGTTGGGTGGGGAAGGGGATAGGGAAGGCATTGGGTCAATCGTTCCCCGTGTTTGGATGTGCGACGCTCTGTTGATATGTGGTTATGGTGGTGACCGCCTGTGAATGAAGTGATTGAAGTTATTTGTAAAGGGATTTGTTTTCTCCTCTTGCGCAGCGGAAAGGAAGTGAAACATGTTGGTTGCGGTTGAGAATTGAGAGGTGTTTACCCGTTGGCTAAGCAAACTTCAAACCTTTTGATGGATTAACGCGCGCGCGCGCACACACATACGCACACATACATACATATGTATATATATATATATATATATATATATACACTATATCAGTGTGATGGTGGACCAGGGAAACCAGTTAACTTTAACATATTTCTTGATTTTTATTTTCCTTATGATTTTTAAAGCTTTTACAGTAACTTTTTGAGTAATTTGTTCATTATTCAACAGATCCCTGATGATGTAATAGAGAAATTACTACGAAACGTTGGAAATAAACAAATGTGTTAGAGTTAACTGGTTTCCCTGGTCCACCCTCACACTGATGTGTCTTGTTGGTCGTCGCTTACCCTTGCTTTTGATATACAGTATATAATATATATATATATATATATATATATATATATATATATATATATATATATATATATATATATATATATATAGAACTCAATTACGATTTAGGTCTGTAGAAAGCTAGGAAGTTCAGAATCCGAGGCAAGGGCATAAGGGATCATGCCCGAATGCCCCCGCTTGTGATTTATAGGGTTGACGGGGCAGCAAAAGGACCCCATGACAATAAACATTCCTTATGCAAATAAGACGAAATGGACCCTGATGACTTCCTGCAAATGGCGACGTGTGGCAGCCATTTGTCACACTGCCCTCTGCCGTGCCCAGGCTCTGTTGAAATGTCTGTGCATATGTATCGATATGCAGTATATGTTATGTAATAAATAACACTCCACTTTCTCCCCTGTAGTGTCCGTTGTACATCTGCTCTACTTTTTGTGTGGATGCACACAAGTAAAATATATATATATATATATATATATGTATATATATTATATAAATATATATATATATATTTATATATATATATATATATATATATATATATATATATATATATATATATATATATATATATATATATATATATATATATATATATATATATATATATATATATAAGAAAGAAATGTTAAACGAGTTTAGATATATAAATCTTGTACAGATTGTGATTGTAGCGTGGAAACACGTTTCACTATCAATTGGCACTTACACAGTAATTTCTGTTGATTGCGATAACAGGCCTTAGGTAAGTGATAGAGCTTGAGGCCTTTGTTTATGAAAATCGTCTCGAGAATTTGTATCGGTCACTTGTTTCAGAAAAGTCTACTACGTGTTAGTATAATTACCTCAGCCAAGGAGGTCATGTATTTAGTTTGTTTATAGGGTTATGCTAAAAGTTACCTGTGTAGTTTTCAAAAGATGTGATCGTTGGTATGCATCATGACTTGTAAGAAGTGAACTGATTTTGGCCGAAGAGTAAGTGTTGCCTTTTCGGAAAAGGGACCATATTCGGGATGGCGCTCACCCAGTAGTTCCTCGTTGGGAGAGTCGGTAGAGTTGTGGTCTAGCACTCGCTATGCCCGAGTTCGAGTCTCCGGCCGGCTAATGAAGAATTAGAGGAATTTATTTCTGGTGATAGAAATTCACACAATAAGCTTAGGTCCCGTTGCTAAGTAACCAATTGGTTCTTAGCCACGTTAAACAAGCCTAATCCTTCGGGCCAGCCCTAGAAGAGCTGTTAACCAGCTCAGTGGTCTGGTTAAACTAAGGTATACTTAACTTGTTTCAAGTGTTTCAGGTGTGAGAAGCTCAGTCCTGCACACCTCTGCCTTAGAACTTGGTAGCGAAATATTTTTGTTGTTCAGCCCTGTTTCAGATGTTCCAGGCTTAAGAAACTAAAACCCCAAACATAATTTCCGTTGAATCAGGTAATCATATAATACTATTTGTTACTGCAAATAAAGTTTGACTGGAGGTTGTAGCTCTTCGTAACAAGTACGACTTCGTTTGGATCAAGACAATTAACCGTTTCTGTTCAATAAAAATAATTCTCCTTTGGCTTTGACGCTGATAGATGCGTGCGCTCTCTGAGTGCATGTGTTTACGTGCCTCTCTTTCTTTATTTTGTTATTGCATTTTATAGTAGTTGATTTTTGAGGACATTTTATATGCATTTTTTTTCTTAGAAAATATATACCTCGGAGGTTTATTTGTACTTGTGAAATACAAACATTCCTTAACTATTTCGTTTTGTGTCAAGGGAAATTCTTTCTCCTTTTCTCTTACCATGTTTCCCGAAATGCTCGTACGTTCTTTATTTGAACAGTACATACATACATATGCATTTATGTGTGTGTATATATATATATACATGTTTATGTATATATATATGTATATATACACTATATATTCATGAATACACACCCACCTATATATATAGGTGTGTGTGTGTTTATTCATGAATATATAGTATATATATGCATATACATGTGTACATCTACATATATGCATATGTATGTATGTATATATATGTATGTATATATATATATATATATATATATATACATTTATATTTATATATATATATATATAACTATTAGACCAGATTCTCTAAAGGAAAGGTCTCCAGTGTAGGTTCCAATTTAAATTTTTCCTGAAATCTACTGTCCAAATAAAGAACGTGCAAGTATTTCGGGAAACATGGTAGGAGAAAAGAGAAAGAAATTGACACAAAACCAAATAGTTAAGGAATGTTTGAATTTCCAATTACTGTATATATATAAAACGAAATAGTTAGGAATGTTTGTATTTCACAATATACTGTATATACACACACACACATTACACTACTGATCTAAGCCGCTAAGTTGGAGAAGGGCAGGTGGCTAGCAACTTGAAAAAGTATATATCCTGTATATATATATATATATATATATATATATATATATATATATATATATATATATATATATATATAGTATATATACTGTATGTGTGTGTGTGTGAATGTGTGTGCGAGCGCGCAGTCAGTATTTTGCCCTTGGTCTCAAAAGCATGTTGGCTGATTGCCACCACTGTTGTTCTTCATTCCTACATACAACTCGTTTTTAAATGTAACACCTAACTCTTATTCTCCCCATTTATGAATGTAACAGTTTGTTTTTCTTTGGTTTACCAGAATCATTTAACCTGCCATTGTTAGAGGAATAGGTTTGTCATCACCAAATAAAAGAGTTCTGGTAAATTTATTCTGTTAACAGAAAAAGATACTTGGTAAAAGTATCTTGCTGTGAATTAATTTGTATTCTGTTTTTTTTCAGGTAAGTTCGGGTGGGTGGGTGCTAATGCGAATACTTCCTGTTAATGGACTTGCAGTTCATGGACTTTCATAGCTGGTATGTGCCACTCCCTTCACTATCGATCGCGTGCATTTGTATGCACTTTATCCAATATATATATATATATATATATATATATATATATATATATATATATATATATATATATTGAATAAAGTGCATAAATGTATATGTTTACAATACACACACACCTAAATATATATATATATATATATATATATATATATATATATATATATATATATATATATATATATATATATATATATATATATATATCATCACATTACCACAGGTGAAAAATAAGAGACGGGGGTGTAGGTCCTGATCGGTTTCGACTTCGTCAATGGCTTGGAAATAAAGTCGAAACCGGTCAGGATCTACACCCTGTCCCTTATTTTTCACCTGTGGTAATGTGTGATAAATGAATCACGTACAAAAGTGATAGTAATAATATATATATATATATATATATATATATATATATATATATATATATATATATATATATATATATATATACACACACACACACACACACACACACACACACACACACACACACACACACACACACACATTAATAAATGTCGTCCCTAACAGGAGTGGGCTCCATGGAAAATAGAAGTCGCTGCCACATCAATACGCAACTGTATCTGCTGAATCGAGGATGAACTCCAGGTACAGAAGATTTCAAGACATGTTTAACCTTACACAACTACTCAGAGGGCTCATCAGTACACGGTCGAACCCTCCTACACACACTGCACAATTCGTCTGTTGTACAAGCGCTGTTGCGCTGGACAATACAGCTCTTTCTTCCCCAGGTCAAAAAACTGCCATATAACCAAAATACGGCCTTATTCTGTTACTAAAACGGCCCTAGATTATTAGTTTGACAATAACTGGCGACAGCAATGCACATACATTTACAACTCGGAAGAGCAAAAGTTCAGTTCTCCGGTTATTGGTCAGTTACAGCATTCATATATGTCACTTGAAAACGCAAATATAATGCCATCAATACTGACGTGCAAGAGAGCTTCACGTAGAAGTATACCCGGGGCAAAACTGCAGATAGTCAGATAAATAAAGTGGCACTAACTTCCAAACTGCATAAAAAAAGTTTTCTTCCATATTGGGGTTGGTCAAGTTGTGTGATTGCAACTCGACAGACAAGAGTTCGATATCTGTTAGAGAATCTGTAGTTCAGTTCTCTCATTTAATTGTCAGTTACACACACACACACACACACACACACACACACACACACACACACACACACACACACACACACACACACAGAAAATAGTTAAGACATGCGACATGATTAAATATCCTGTAATGTGGCTTGCATAGATCTGGGAGAGCTTTCCCTTGAAAGAGAAATGAAATAGCCATTATCAGAAGAGTACTTCCATGTTCTAGGCATTAAGTACTACCAATTCAGTTCATGTCAATTTACACCTGAGTCCAAAAATAACGGCAGACCTAAGTTCATATGGGTATATGAAGAGCATTTGACAGATGTAGGAGCTAATTTATTTTGAAACTATTTTTAATTTTTTACCCTAGTCAGGGATGCATTCGAGATCTTCGTGAATGCTGGAAAGGATATATAGGTTTTCTCTCCATAGTTTTTGTTTTGTTACATATAAGAGTGTGTCCACACGTTATTATTACACATCATAAACATATGTCGCATATATATATATATATATATATATATATATATATATATATATATATATATATATATATATATATATTATAAGCCAGTTAAAAGCAAGCCAACGACCGTAAGTGGAGAAGGGACCTTGGGTAAATTCTGGCTAATCGTATGACGTACTGGTTAGAATTACCAGTAAGATGTTGACTTGTATTCAACCTATTTGTGATATGTACGCAGTGAGATGCCGACTTGCGTTTATGACATGTTTTACTGTAGTGTTGACGCACCGTAAGGAAAATTTGTCCTCTCCTAATGAGGCTAGTTTTTATGCGTTTTTGTTCAACTTATATTTGAATTTTTTTGCATTGACGGAGAAGAGAAAACAATTTGTAGTTTCCGATATCTCATCTGGCCCAGTATGTATATGTGAAGGGTGTGACTTATGCAAGTGCCACCTTCCCAGTTTCGAACTAGTTTTAGTTTTCTGTAAAAGAAAACTACTGAGATGGCTATTTGTCTGTCCGTCCACACTTTTTCTGTCCGCCCTCAGATCTTAAAAACTACTGAGGTTAGAGGGCTGCCAATTGGTATGTTGATCATCCACCTTCCAATCATTAAACACACCAAATTGCAGCCATCAAGCCTGAGCAGTTTTTATTTTATTTAAGGTTAAAGTTAGCCATAATCGTGCGTCCGGCATCGATACAGGACAGACCGCCACCGAGCCGTGTTTAAAGTTTTATGGGCCGCTGCTCGTACAGCATTATACCGAGACTACCGAAAGGTAGACCTATTTTCGGTTGCTTTGATTATACGCTGTACAAAAAATTCGATTGCTCCGAAGAAACTTCGACGCATTTTTTACTTGTTTTAGTTTTCTGTAAAAGAAAACTACTGAGATGGCTATTTGTCTGTCCGTCCACACTTTTTCTGTCCGCCCTCAGATCTCAAAAACTACTGAGGCTAGAGGGCTGCAAATTGGTATGTTGATCATCCACCCCAATCATCAAACTAACCAAATTGCAACCATCTAGCCTCAGTAGTTTTTATTTTATTTAAGGTTAAAGTTAGCCATAATCGTGCGTTCTGGCACGTGTTTGTTTTATGGGGTACCAGCAACACAGGCCACCACCGGACTTTGCTTGAGTTGATTATACGGGATTTCAAGAAACTTCGACGCATTTTTTACTTGTTTTAGTTTTCTGTAAAAGAAAACTACTGAGATGGCTATTTGTCTGAGTTTCAGATCTTAAAAACTACAGCATTGTTGTATCAGCATTCCAATCGGCTTTATAATGATCGCGGCGGTGCTGCGGTACCGAGACTACCGAAAGGTAGACCTATTTTCGGTTGCTTTGATTATTGTTCATTTTTTACTTGTTTTAGTTTTCTGTAAAAGAAAACTACGTGGTTATTTGTCTGTCCGTCCACACTTTTTCTGTCCGCCCTCAGATCTTAAAAACTACTGAGGTTAGAGGGCTGCCAATTGGATGTTGATCATCCACCTTCCAATCATTAAACACACCAAATTGCAGCCATCAGCCTGAGCAGTTTTTATTTTATTTAAGGTTTTTAGCATTGTTGATGGCATCAAGGACAACCGAGCCGTGTTTAAAGTTTTTCCTGCTCGTACAGCATTATACGAGACTACAAAGGTAGACCTATTTTCGGTTCTTTGATTATACGCTGTACAAAAATTCGATTGCTCCGAAGAAACTTCGACGCATTTTTTACTTGTTTTAGTTTTCTGTAAAAGAAAACTACTGAGATGGCTATTTGTCTGTCCGTCCACACTTTTTCTGTCCGCCCTCAGATCTTAAAAACTACTGAGGTTAGAGGGCTGCCAATTGGTATGTTGATCATTTCCAATCATTCAAATTGCAGCCATCAAGCCTGAGCAGTTTTTATTTTATTTAAGGTTAAAGTTAATAACCGGCATCGATACAGGACAGACCGCCACCGAGCCGTGTTTAAAGTTTTATGGGTTGCTGTACAGCATTATACCGAGACTACCGAAAGGTAGACCTATTTTCGGTTGCTTTGATTATACGCTGTACCGATTGCTCGAAGAAACTTCGACGCATTTTTTACTTGTTTTGTAAAAGAAAACTACTGAGATATGTGTCCACACTTTTTCTGTCCGCCCTCAGATCTTAAAACTACTGAGGTTAGAGGGCTGCCAATTGTATGTTGATCATCCACCTTCCAATCATTAAACACACCAAATTGCAGCCATTTATTTGGTTAAAGTTAGCCATAATCGTGCGTCCGCATCGATAGGACAGACCGCCACCGAGTTTGTTTAAAGAAAACAGCGAACATTGGTAGGTGCTCTGTACAAAAATTCGATTGCTCAAGAACTTCGACGCATTTTTACTTGTTTTAGTTTTTCTGTAAAAGAAAACTACTGTATTTGTCTGTCCGTCCACACTTTTTCTGTCCGCCCTCAGATCTTAAAAAAACTACTGAGGTTAGAGGGCTGCCAATTGGTATGTTGATCATCCACCTTCCAATCATTAAACACACCAAATTGCAGCCATCAAGGAGCAGTTTTTATTTTATTTAAGGTTTAGTTAGCCATAATCGTGCGTCCGGCATCGATACAGGACAGACCGCCACCTGTTTAAAGTTTTTCTGCATTATGGCGAGACTACCGAAAGGTAGACCTAGGTTGCTTTGATTATGTCAAATTTGGACGCATTTTTTACTTGTTTTAGTTTTCTGTAAAAGAAAACTACTGAGATGGTCAGATCTTAAAAACTACTGAGGTTAGAGGCTGCCAATTGTATGTTGATCATCCACCTTCCAATCATTAAACACACCAAATTGCAGCCATCAAGCCTGAGCAGTTTTATTTTATTTAAGGCTTCATTGCATCGATACAGGACAGACCGCCACCGAGCCGTGTTTAAAGTTTTATTGCTCGTACAGCATTATACCGAGAACCGAAAGGTAGACCTATTTTCGGTTGCTTTGATTATACGCTGTACAAAAATTGATTGCTTCAAGAAATATCATTTTTTACTTGTTTTAGTTTTCTGTAAAAGAAAACTACTGAGATGGTTATTTGTCTGTCCGTCCACACTTTTTTCTGTTTCAGATCTTAAAACTACTGAGGTTAGAGCAAAATAGTTGATCATCCACCTTTCATTAACAGAAAGTTACTCAAAGTTGCACATATAAAATCAGCTCATACAGAATACAGTTTTTATTTTATTTATTTAGCCTTCTTACAGGACAGATGCCTGATGTTTAAAGTTTTATGGGCCGCTGCTCTACAGCATTATACGAGACTACCGAAAGGTAGACCTATTTTCGGTTGCTTTGATTATATTCTTTTATTCAAGAAATCGACGCATTTTTACTTGTTTTAGTTTTCTGTAAAAGAAAAACTGAGATGGCTATTTGTCTGTCCGTCCACAGTTTCCGTCAGATCTTAAAAACTACTGATTTGCCAATTGGTATGTTGATCATCCACCTTCCAATCATTAAACACACCAAATTGGCCTGAGCAGTTTTTATTTTATTTAAGGTTAAAGTTAGCCATAAAATCCGCATCGATCAGGACAGTGCCGTGTTTAAAGTTTTATGTTCGTACAGTACCGAGACTACCGAAAGGTAGACCTATTTTCGGTTGCTTTGATTATACGCTGTACAAAAATTCGATTGCTCAAGAAAACTTGTTTTAGTTTTCTGTAAAAGAAAACTACTGAGATGGCTATTTGTCTGTCCAATTCTTAAAAACTTTTGGCCAATTGGTATTATCCACCTTCCAATCATTAAACACACCAAAGGTTCATCAAGCCTGAGCAGTTTTTTTATATTAAAGATGTTTAAAGTTTTATATATACTGGCAGGCAGCTGTACAAAACGATTGTTCAAGAAACTTCGACGATTTTTTACTTGTTTTAGTTTTCTGTAAAAGAAAAACACTGAGGGCTATTTTCCACACTTTTTCTGTCCGCCTCAGATCTTAAAAACTACTGAGGTTAGAGGGCTGCCAATTGGTATGTTGATCATCCACCTTCCAATCATTAAACACACCAAATTGCAGCCATCAAGCCTGAGCAGTTTTTATTTTATTTAAGGTTAAAGTTATATAATATATCCGCATCGATACAGGACAGACCGCCACCGAGCCCGTGTTTAAAGTTTTATGGGTGTGTGTAGACAGCATTATACCGAGATACCGAAAGGTAGACCTATTTTCGGTTGCTTTGATTATACGCTGTACAAAAAATTCGATTGCTCCGAAGAAACTTCGACGCATTTTTTACTTGTTTTAGTTTTCTGTAAAAGAAAACTACTGAGATGGCTATTTGTCTGTCCGTCCACACTTTTTCTGTCCGCCCTCAGATCTTAAAAACTACTGAGGTTAGAGGGCTGCCAATTGGTATGTTGATCATCCACCTTCCAATCATTAAACACACCAAATTGCAGCCATCAAGCCTGAGCAGTTTTTATTTTATTTAAGGTTAAAGTTAGCCATAATCGTGCGTCCGCATGAGCAGTTTTTATTTTATTTCGCAGCATTAAGGTTAAAGTTAGTTGCTTTGATACAGTTCCGCATCATCTATACCAGATCCATAATGTTTTAAAGTTTTATGGGTTAGCTGCTCATATACAGCATTATAGTTTCGAAAAGACCTATTTTGGTTGCTTTGATTATACGCTGTACAAAAATTCGATTGTTCAAGAAACTTCGACGCATTTTTTATTTTTTTACTTTTTAGTTTTCAGTTTTATTTATATTAAGGTTAAGTTAGCCATCTGTAAAAGAAAACTACTGAGAGATGGACCTATTTGTCTGAGAAAATTCCAAGTGACACTTTTTTGTCCGCCCACACTTTTTTCTGTCCCTCAGATCTTAAAAACTACTGAGGTTAGAGGGCTGCCAATTGGTATGTTGATCATCCACCTTCCAATCATTAAACACACCAAATTGCAGCCATCAAGCCTGAGCAGTTTTATTTTATTTAAGGTTAAAGTTAGCCATAATCGTGCGTCCGCATCGATACAGGACAGACCGCCACCGACGTGTTTAAAGTTTTATGGGCGCTGCTCGTACAGCATTATACCGAGACTACCGAAAGGTAGACCTATTTTCGGTTGCTTTGATTATACGCTGTACAAAATTCGATTGTTCAAGAAAAATTTTTTACTTGTTTTAGTTTTCTGTAAAAGAAAACTACTGAGATGGCTATTTGTCTGTCCGTCCACACTTTTTCTGTCCGCCCTCAGATCTTAAAAACTACTGAGGTTAGAGGGCTGCCAATTGGTATGTTGATCATCCACCTTCCAATCATTAAACACACCAAATTGCAGCCATCAAGCCTGAGCAGTTTTTATTTTATTTAAGGTTAAAGTTAGCCATAATCGCAAGGTCCGCATCGATACAGGACAGACCGCCACCGAGCCGTGTTTAAAGTTTTATGGGCGCTGCTCGTACAGCATTATACCGAGACTACCGAAAGGTAGACCTATTTTCGGTTGTTTTGATTATACGCTGTACAAAAAATTCGATTGCTTCAAGAAACTTCCGACGCATTTTTTTACTTGTTTTAGTTTTCTGTAAAAGAAAACTACTGAGATGGCTATTTGTCTGTCCGTCCACACTTTTTCTGTCCGCCCTCAGATCTTAAAAACTACTGAGGTTAGGGCTGCCAATTGGTATGTTGATCATCCACCTTCCAATCATTAAACACACCAAAGCCATCAAGCCTGAGCAGTTTTTATTTTATTTAAGGTTAAAGTTAGCCATAATGCGTGCAACAGCATTATACCGAGAAAGGTTAGACCTATTTTCAGTTGCTTTGATTAACGCTGTAGTTTTTTTTTCAAGAAATCATTTTTTACTTGTTTTAGTTTTCTGTAAAAGAAAACTACTGAGATGGCTATCCGTCCACACTTTTTCTGTCCGCCCTCAGATCTTTAAAAACTACTGAGGTTAGAGGGCTGCCAATTGGTATGTTGATCATCCACCTTCCAATCATCAAATCTTTTACCAGCAACACAGGTCACCACCGGACTTTGCCTGAGTTTCATGGGCCGCGGCTAAGAGTTTCGTACAGCATTGTTGTATCAGCGTCCAATCGGCTTTGTAATGAATCGGCAAAATCATGTGTGTGCGTATGTGTTGTGCAATGTATGCGAGAGAGAGAGAGAGAGAGAGAGAGAGAGTATGGATCTTACATGGCATAATCCCCCCTTGCATCAGCCTAAATATCCCTTTGTGCATTGTTGATGTGCAATGCAACTAGAGTTCCTTCTCTCTCTCTCTCTCTCTCTCTCTCTCTCTCTCTCTCTCTCTCTTCTCTCTCTCTCACTAACGAACCGCAGCGTCGGATGTTCTGATGATTTTCGTCCTTTGAAATACCGCCTGCCAAGGTTTGGTTCATGTTAACCGAACTGTGAATGGATCATTGTGTCCTTATGCATTTATGGGCCGTAGTTTTCTGCGAACATTGGTAGGTGCTCAGTGTGCTGTAGTAGGTAGGTAGGTATGTAGGTAGGTACTTCTAACGGGAGTTGTAACTGATTTCTGCTGGCCCGTAGAATTGGATGTCAAATTTGGAGGTCTGGTCTGTGTGCGTGCGAGTTTAGTGGGGCCTCATTGTAACGTGTATTGGTAAACATATGATATATCTGTACTTGGAGTTGAGAACCTCGTTTGTTTCTTGTCGAAGCAAAATAGTCGTTTAATAACAGAAAGTTACTCTGGTGAGTTGAACATATAAAATCAGCTCATACAGAATACAATATTTCTTCTTGCAAAATGCTGATGATCATTGCTAGCACAAACTATTCTTTTCTAATACTTATGAACGGAATATGCAGTATAGTTTCGTGTTTGGTATTTGTGGATGTCACACTTCCCATACACACACAATGGTTTGGGTCAGTTACAGTAAATCCTCTCGTGCCTTTGTTGTCGTACGGAACGGCTTACCAATTTAAATATTTGGTTATGATTGGTGGCAGCCAGGTTCGAAGGGCTTTATATATATATATATATATATATATATATATATATATATATATATATATATATATATATATATATATATATTTATTTATTTATAATGTCATGCTGCTTTTCCTTTGATTTAATGTTCGGCGATTTTGAATATGTATTCATAATGTAAATAGATTGAAGCTCAACAGTTATTTACAATTAGATACAATTCACATCTATACATAATAGCTGATGCTCATGTTTCCAAGTTTTAAGACTATGGTTTCAGCAGCTACTATCGACATTTTTTACATTATATATTTATATATCTATTTCCCCTAAAAATCCGTTATGAGACGTAAAATACGTTTACAATAACTAGAGAAAATTGTGTTGACATTTGTAGGGAGCGGGAAGCTATAAGCCTCCTTTCTCTCGGGAATGCAACAAGCGGAAACTGTGTTATATTTAGGCTCACCGACGACGGGCCTTTGTGTCCCCGATTTTTTATATGCGTGTTCTGTTGACCTGGTAGCTCTCGTGTTAGGAGCTAGGAGGGACGCCGTTTCCTAACGACGACAATAATTCTCTAAGTTGTCGCTTCTTTTTCTGATATATGTGTGAACGGGGCATTTGAAAGTCGTCTCTGTTTTCAGGGGATTTTGGACAGTTTTTCTTCTAGCAGTAAAGGTGCTTTTTCCGAGGGGATTTGCTCTTTCAACAGCGACTGCTGGTTAGTCATCACAGTGACATGCGTTTTATTATCATTCTCTTTTTCGGATAAAAAGGACTTGTAATGGAATTAAGGGAATGCTATGATTCCGAAAAGAAGTACAGTAGAAAGGAAAAACTTTATTTTTTTTATCCAAAAATCATTGGTAAATGCCAAGGGATTTTTTATCTTTTGCTGTATAGCAGCCCTTACTTTTAAATAATAATAATAATAATAATAATAATAATAATAATAATAATAATAATTATTATTATTATTATTATTATTATTATTATTATTATTATTATTATTATTATTATTATTATTATTATTATTATTATTATTATTATTATTATTATTATTATTATTATTATTAGCGAAAGAAGGCAATATTAAGGGTTTATGATGCTGTTATGTATGGTTGGTAAATTGGAGGTATTTTTTGTCCTATAGGTGAAATATCAGTTTAGCTGGAGAGCAAGATTGTGTATGTATTTACACTGCAGTAATAATAACAAAGCTTTTAGTAAAAATATTTATGTCATCTGGTGCCCAAAATTTCCAGATTGGGGACATTTTGTATACATGTCTCGAAAGTTCAAAACCAGTATTTTGATCGATATATCAAAGAAACGTTATTTGTCAAATATATTTTAATATTTTCCCCCGATTGGTCGGCGATTATGGACTTTGTAAGTATCTTTAGTTTTACCAGACCACTGATTTTGGACTAGCTAGAGTTTCATATCACTGAAAGACCTTTTTTTGTGCGGGCGAGGTCCGGTTTCAGGAAGGGACATATGCTTAAGGTGCAGTTAGTCCTTATCCTCTGAGCAGCTCTTTCAGGTTTATGCGTAACTTCACTCTCCAATTTGGAATATTGCACTTATATATAGGAGGAATAACCCAGCTGAGCCATAAGGTCACATTACCAAATTTTTTTGACAGATGAATTCTGGAATCGCTCTCAATTACTCGATTTTATTCCTCCCGCAATCGCTCGTCAGTTGTTGTAATCTTGAAGCCACAAAGTGCAGTTCGCGACCAGTGATTCTGAAGGTTTCACTATCGTGCCATGGCTGTTGACTGTAACCAAGCTGGGTTCTTCTGACATGATGAAATCTAATTTGCCTGCCCAGTTGTTAATCAGATCAGTGGTCTTTAAACTTCGCTATACTGGTTTAACTTAATCTTGATGGTGGGGAAATGATAAAAGTTGTAGTAGGTTATACAGTTCGACTCCTATTTTTACCTTTCTGATTTCACATGACGCAATTCTAGAAAAGTAGAAAATAGAAAACAAAAACCCAGTGACCGTGTTGCTGCTACCTTGTGCTCTCGACACCTTTCAGACCTTTGCTCCTGAAGCAGGTTGAGACGATCCATTCATGATTTGAAAATCTGGGAACTGCCTGGTGGGGACTTTGAAGAGGGAAGTTGGGTGTGAGTTATTACTCCCATTATCCGCTTCTCCAGCACCCGTTTTGGGCAGTTATTGATTGATTGGTCGCAGTTTCCATGGTTTAGGAGCTTTTGCCTCATTGGTGTCGAGGCTGAGTGTTATTTGATTTTTCTGATTGCCTTATTGTTATTTTGTGATTGCCTATTGTGTTATAAATGGTTCCTTTTGATATATGGATATTTAGATTGTATGCATATATTTTACTTGTATATGTATTAGCATATGTGTACGATGCCTTCTCCTCTTTATCTTTCATACGTAAAGTTCTTCATTGGAGGGGTGGGTAGAGCTTACGGCTAGCACGCTGTTGGCCCAGCGTTCGACTCTCGGAGCGGCCATAATGTGGTTCGGATTCCTAAATAAGCTGTAGGCCTCGTTGCTAGGTAACCAGTTGGTTCTTTGCCACGTAAAATAAATCTAATCCTTCGGGCCAGCCTAACCAGCTCAGTGGTCTCGTTAAACTAAGATATACTTAACTTTTTCTTAAGAGAAGTAAGAGTATGTTAAACGTTGGCCGTTGTGTTCACGTAAGGTTACCTATGTGCAGTAAAATTAAAGAGAGTTTTAATTTATTGGAGAACGCATAATGAACCAAAATGTTACAAAGGTTGAAGCTATCAATTCAGATCATTCATTCACATAGTCTAACCAGTAGAGCAGCGGATTTTGATAATAATGGACTTATTTGAAGGTGGTAAAACATTTTTACTGGGTAATTATCAAACCTGAGATCTATCGATACATATGTCTCAAATCCACTCACACATACGCACACATACATAGATATGTATGTATGTATGTATGTTGTATGTATGTATGTATGTATGTATGTGTATGTGTATTTATGCATGTATGTATGTATGCGTGAATAGATTTTAGACATTTTCCCCATCTACTAAAGGCTAGTAGCGTTGTGACCCTCTTGTACTGTAAGTCATGGTGCGGACTCGCAATGACCTGTCGTCGTAAATTACTATATTTTTCTCCTAAATTTATTTTTTGGTCGTGGGGAGAAATGCGGTGTTAATGGAACAAGGCGAATCTGATTTTAATTTTTTTTATTTTCATTCAAAAAGTAGAAAAAAAAAACAGTACCTGGTGCGATTCTCATTGAAGTCGGCGATGGGGAAAAAAGTCCCCTCGTAGTGCATAAATACCTCTGGTTATTATTCGTGGGTTGGTTTTTTATTGCAATTAGTGCGGGATGGATCGTCGTTTAAATGCTGTTATTCATTGTGCAACGTTTGTGGACGCTCTTTAGCTCAAACACTCCGGTGCTAACCGTCGCTCATTATTAGAACTTCTGCAACTTTTTTCAGTTGAGCGCTTTTTTGCGGTGCGTTGAGGCTTTGCCAGAGAGGATCGTGTGAATAAGTAGGAGGTAAGTTGCCCAGGAGAGAGAGGGAGAAGGTGGAGGAGAGTATATAGTGCACGAAGGAGAAATGGTGGAGGACTCCATTGAACATCGCCGCATTTCCCTTGACCGTCTCCTTGGGTCTTTCTATTGTTCGAACTTAACAGAGTGACCTAATCGAGAGACCCGTTCTCCTTATCAGTGGCCTGCCGACTCATTGTCAGGGAAGGTATCCGAAAAAATCGAATTATCCGGTGTGTTGCGAAGGGAGGGAGTCCACTCTCATCGTCAGTCTCCTCGTGCTTGGTCGCTCTTCTTCTTGGACTCTTGCGTGTGCTAGCGTTTATAAATGGTAGTAGATATTGACGTAGAATCTCTGTAAAATAGTATGCGCCGTTGAAAGACAAGTTTCTGGTGGTTGGGCAGAGTTCGGAAGTTTACACCATGCCTCCAAATCCCTTCCACGCTTTGCATCACTTGAGGCAAGGGCCCGTGCAGGCATAAGCCAACTTAATGTAACCCCGGCTGAATTTACTTGCTGTTATAAAGTACTACTGTATATGGGCCTGTAGTAGGTTTTCGTTTTCGATTGTAAGGTAATGAAAAAATGACATGAATACGAAGTGTATATATGTAAAGATGCTCGCTTGTGTATGGGCTAACGCATTGATATTGGATGTTTAAATCCAACATGATTAGTGAATTAGTAAAGTGATAAGGAATATCGTGCTATTGATCTGTTTACGAATCAGTGCTACATGGCTTGCTTGTTCAGACCAAAATAATTTTTAAATTTTTCACCTCTAAATCTGACCCGATTTCATGGTAATTTTGAACATGTCTCCTTAGGTGTAGATACTTATGATCTAACTTTGCCATCCAGTAGTATTACGCAGTTGCCAAAATTCTTGCATCTGTTTTAAACTTTCTGGAATTTCTGAAGAAAACCTGAATTGTAAATAGTGAAAGTCACCACGATGGTTCTCCCAAACGTCGTCGTCCGTGTCGGCTGAATACATGGTGTCTGACTGAACAAAAATTACGCAAGATGGGCATTTTTGTACTGAGGTTATGTATAAATACCGTGGATATTGTGTTTGTGTCAAGTGTTTTATACGTGCAGCTGTACCAAATTATGAGCGATTGTAATTTTTTTTCTTTGCAGAGATTTGATGGGTTTTCATTTTTCTTTTGTTTGCAACTCATTAGTAGGTAATTTGTAAAGGACGTCTGTTTTTTTTTTTTTTGCACATAAAGTGTAGTTTGATGAGCAATATTGGTCAGGTGGGAAATTTCTCTCTCTCTCTCTCTCTCTCTCTCTCTCTCTCTCTCTCTCTCTCTCTCTCTCTCTCTCTCTCTCGTCTTTGGTATTCGCCATTTTACATTGCAAGCACAAAGGAAGTATAATTGTGATTTTGAATTGATTGTTTTTGTACAGTCCCTTCGCACTTCATTGATTGACTGATGTACGTTTCCAGTTTTACTTCATTTCTATTTTACGTCCTTTAAAGTTTTTCCTTCACATAAACAGTAGCTTGTGTTTAAGCCTTCTTACCATGTCTATAAACCATGTCTATGAACTTTTTATTAGAAGACACGTTGCTTTGAAAAAGTCTGCTGTAATGCATAGGCATTGTAGCGTGTACTCACATTAACACACATACACACACACACACGTGCCTGTATGTGTGCGCGCATGCACATTTTTTAAGGCTTTGAAATAAAAAGATGTATACATTTCTGCTGATGTTATTCATGAAAAGACCTCGGAAGGGAACGTTCTTTACTGCTTAGTTTATCGCAGGAAGTCGATTTTGAATGGCCTGTGCCCGGATTCAAACCTGCTTTAGATCACAAAACGAGGCCCATAACTGTGTGATGTTCTTGCCTTGCTTTCTTCAAAAAATGTTTTATGCAATTTGTTTATAAAATTATTCACTTTGTCACTTTACTGATTCCAGTGCTATCCGCAGCTTCCAGTTCTCAGGCATCAGGAGGAAAGATATCTGTCCATTGTAAAGTGATGTCGTTGAGGAAGGCGTCTGGTTGATGACCGCTTTAGAAATTAAATGAAGCGTGTCAAGAAAGTAGGTGAACAGAAAGGCCTTATAATGTATTTACCAGACCACTTCTTCTTTTGGGTGTACCTTCTTACCCATCCTTTTTTCGTCGCCATTTAGGCCTTTTCTTATTTTTTTCTTTTCTCCTCTTCTTCCTTTTTACTTCTCTTGTTATTGAAGAAGTTGTGTACGAGAATCTCTATAGTGCTTTGTGTGGTTCTTTTTTAGGATTGAATTTCAGATGGGCTTCTGGATGTATTTCGAGTGCATCATTCTCTCTCTCTCTCTCTCTCTCTCTCTCTCTCTCTCTCTCTCTCTCTCTCTCTCTCTCTCTCTCTCTCTCTCTCTCATCTAATTAGGTAACGTGTTAGGAAAGGTTAGTGTATAAAGAATATGAAGGGAGTGGACCCTCTCTTGAAAACATTCTTTGAAAAGAGGGGCAGCATCACCTGAACTGAATTAATACAAGTCTTTTCAGTTCTTATTACTCGCTTCTCTTCAGTGCTTATATGTGCTATAAGTTGGCCATCGTTCATTATATGGATAAAAAGAAAGGCAGAGTTCTGGATTCTGCTACGTTTTTATTCATAAAAAAGGCGACCGAATACATCTTGCCTTTCTTATTATCCATATCACAAACATCAGCCAGTTTTAAGCAAGTATTAGCACTGAAGAATAAGGAGTAATAGAAAGAACTAAAAAGTCAGTTCAAATGATGTTGCTATTCTTTTCAACAACCTATTAAAGAAATAGATAATTATAGTGTTAGCTTACAAGTCTATACAGTAGCAGCATTTCTCGTTGCTATTTTATATAAATGTTATTGTCGTCGTCGTCCCTGTTGTTATGATAAATACTTTTCCCCCGGCCCTTTCCCGAAATTAATTTTTTACGGTATAGAAGCGCGTAAGTTATGTACCCGATGGTTCATATTTATATATTATCATTATTCATAAGCTTGGGTTCTTTTGTACCGAGTATTTTGACGCATGGAAAGGCTTGAGGCTGCCGGCGACATATTTACGTACTGTGAACACCTCGACTAAAAAGATTTGCTCGTTACAGTAGACTCTCTCTCTCTCTCTCTCTCTCTCTCTCTCTCTCTCTCTCTCTCTCTCTCTCTATATATATATATATATATATATATATATATATATATATATATATATATATATATATATATATATAGAGTATATATATATATATATAGATATAGATGTATATATAAATGTAAGTATATTTATATAATCACTTTTGTACGTGGTGTGTAGGTCCTGACCGGTTTCGACTTCATTTCCAAGCCATTGACGAAGGACTGATACAGAGCATTAGAAGTCACAAAAATAATATATATATTAAATACATTTGTTTATATTTATATATACATATATATAAAATATAAAACACTATGTAAATATATTTCGGGCACTTGTTTCTGTGCCCCTGTTATGGTTTATATGGACAGGTGCAATTAAGGTTGTAATTGTGTTATGATAATTTTGGCTGAAATTTGGGTTTCTGTGTACTGAGTGTTTCTTACCCTCTGTAAAATGTAGGAGAAAGTATTAATTCCAGGTTTACATAATTGACCCTCACCGACACCTATCCTTTCAGTGTGCTTGCTCAAATTCACGGGTTCCATCCGTTAGAGGTTTTGAGGTTTATGGCTACACGCGAGATGAGGCAGCAATTCTTCACGGTTCATTACCTGTGTTTGAGTATTTTTTTTTTTCCCAACCCTCATTGACAACCGCTCCCAGCTGATGCCACCGGAGCTGACTTTTTTTTTTCTCTCTCTTTTTTTTTAGGTGGGTAGGAAAATTTGGTCCCCAGTCTGGTAATCTTTTTACAAATATGCCAAAATATGTGTGTGTTTGTGTGTTTATTATATTATATATATATATATATATATGTATATATATATATATATATATATATATATATATATATATATATATATATATATATATATATATATAAATGTGTATTATATACAGTATATATATATAAAATGTGTGTATATATATATATATAGATATATATATACATATATATACATACATACATATACATATAAGACTTCGGTCCAGACAAAAAACGGAAGGAAAATGTGGAATATTTAATAGTAGTGTCCAATCAGTCCTTGCATGAGACTACGATAGGTAATAAACACGTAAACATGTGCAGAAACAGATGCAATGAACCATCATGAGAGAGAGAGAGAGAGAGAGAGAGAGAGAGAGAGAGAGAGAGAGAGAGAGAGAGAGAGAGAGATTTACATATTACAGCAATTTAACCAACATCAAACGCTAATTAGCCAAGTGTCCCCGTTCTTGATCCATTGAAGTGGTAATCCAAGAGCCCTGTCAGATACTTCTCCATGTATCTTAAGTGATGTGTAAACTCTGTCAAAATTTAAAAGCAAACAGACGATTCCCTTGTGACACTGAAGGTGAGGCTGAAATATGAAGCTCATGAAAGTGACCCTCTCTCTCTCTCTCTCTCTCTCTCTCTCTCTCTCTCTCTCTCTCTCTCTCTCTCTCTGGTTTATGAAGGATGGTAAACTACTGAAAAGAGTTCATTGCATCTGATTCTGCACACGTAGGCCTATACGTGTTTTTTACCAGATGTTCTCGTGGTCTCATGCAAGGACTGATTGGACACTATATTAGATTTCCCACAGTTTCCTTTTGTTTTTTGTCTGGATCGAAGTCTTGGACATCATCAGTAACATTCAGTTTCTGTTCTTCTTGGCTACTGCGTCACATAATTCTATAGATATTGATGTATGTGAATGTTATATTTATCATCTTCACCAACGCCTTCAGCACCGTGTGGCGCAAAGGACATCTGTGAAACTCCGTCACTCATCTCTATCCTTTGTTTTGTTTTCCACAAATCTCCGCCCATCTCCATCCACCTTCTCTTTCTTCTCATCTTAGTAGGTCTATTCTTCCAACTTTCTGGTGCCCACAAGAGTCCAGCTGGCATTATCACGTGCTGATCTTCCGGGGTCGTATGAAGGAAATGTCCAAGCCATATCTTTTTCCCTTTCATCATTATCTCATCTGCACATGGAACTTCTGTAATTTCCCTAATGGTGTCATTTCTAGTTCTGTTTAACCATCTGACTCCGAATATTCTTCTTAAAGTGTTATTCTCAAATCAACAAAATGTGATTTCTCTCTCTCTCTCTCTCTCTCTCTCTCTCTCTCTCTCTCTCTCTCTCTCTAGAGTTGTCTCTCTCTCGCTAGGCCCGAGTTCGAGTCTCCGGCCGACTAATGAAGAATTAGAGGAATTTATTTCTGGTGATAGAAATTCATTTCTCGGTATAATGTGGTTCGGATTATATAGCTGTATATAGGTAACCAACTGGTTCTTAGCCACGTAAAATATAATCCTTCTTGCCAGCCCTAGGAGAGCTGTTAATCAGCTAAAGCCCCTCGTTGGCTGAGTCGGTTGAGCTTCAGACTGTCACTCGATGGGCCGGAGTTACTTCCATCGACCGGCTGATGAAGAGTTAGAGGAATATATTTCTGGTGTTAGAAATTCATTTCTCGCTTTAATGTGGTTCGGATTCCACAATAAGCTGTAGGTCCCGTTGCTATAACCAATTGGTTATGTACGTAAAATAATCTAATCCTTCGGGCCAGCCCTAGGAGAGCTGTTAATATAAAACTAAGGTATACTTAACTTATGGGCTATCTCTCTCTCTATTATATATATATATATATATATATATATATATATATATATAGTGTATATGTATATCTATATTATGTATATATATGTGTGTATGATTATGTCAACATTGCTTCTTCCCTCTATGCAGAAACACGACCACCAGTGCTAAAAGCCATAAAATTTTCTTCAGTTTTGTTAGCAATGTTCCGGAAATTCTTTTCCCATCATCAGGCTGAGAAAATGAAAAACATTTAATACATAATCATTATAATAAGAGATATGTTTAATTTTCCATGCACAAAGATAATATATTCTTTTCTTTGAGAAATACACTTTATCAAATAAAGAGGTCGGGTACAAATAATATAAAGAAAAGAAAAGGCAGCAAGATAATGACTGAAAATGAATTTGTAGATAGTCGATTAGACATATAGTTTCCCAGTACCATTAACAAGTGTTAGCATAGCAACAAGATAGAGATGGTAGAATGTTGTTGTGCTGACAATGTTTCGTTTCCAGGAGACTGTATGGCGTAACACGTGCCTTATCAGAGGTATGTAGGAGACTTTTATTTTTATTTTGAAGAAATTGAATATGCCTCAGATTTCTTGACTGTTTAAATTCATATCATCCAAATATGAAGTTTAGATGTGGAATTGGGAATAACTGCAAACTCCCATACCTTGTCATTAACAGAGACAACAAAACATTTCCCATATCAGTTCACAGAAAGTCCACACATGCTGCTGGAGAGCTAGAACTGCATATCATATTGGTTTTCTTACACACTTTCTTGATAAAAAAAAAAAATTTCACGCCACAAATACAAAAAAGTTCTCCATGTGTATCCTGCGACGTTGCAGAAGACATAATAAAGAAGAAAATAAATTAACTTAACATACAGGCCCAAAACATCAAGAAAAATAGCAAAACTACAGTTATCTGCGAGGACAGCCAGCCAACTGTACAATAATAGCATTTAATACGAGAAAGACTTTTATACCTGGAACGCACGATATATATATATATATATATATATATATATATATATATATATATATATATATATATATATATATATATATATATATATATACTATATATATATATACGGGGTTATATCTATAATATAGTTACATATTCTTATACATTTACATACATACATACATACATACATACTTGTATATATAAACGGGGTTACTTGAAATATGTTTTAATGTGCCCATGTTGTT
This sequence comes from Macrobrachium rosenbergii, assembly GCF_040412425.1. Classification (NCBI taxonomy): domain Eukaryota; kingdom Metazoa; phylum Arthropoda; class Malacostraca; order Decapoda; family Palaemonidae; genus Macrobrachium; species Macrobrachium rosenbergii. Next base: position 19,874,107 of record NC_089776.1, on the reverse strand, counting down.
ATGTTATTTTAGTGGTCAAGTATCAGTTACAGAGCAGAACCGATGTTGTTTAGCAGATCGGACGACCAATTGTATATACAACATGTTATGACAGTAGACTTGCATGCGTAGTGTTTATGTATTCTATTTGTCTAAACATTCAAGAAATAAGAGTACATATTGTTTAGATCAGATAGTTTTCGTCATTTCTCTTTGCCCATTATACATAAAAATACAAATTACACGGTTATCAAACATCCGAGACTGTTTTCGAACGGAAATGACGAGTCATTTTGCTGAAATTGGTTCTAATATTTCATTAATTTCCCTCCGTAGGACAGTATCCAGAAAGGGAGATGACTCTTCGATTTATTGGGTATCTTTTGGATCACTAGGACTGGGGATATGGAAGTGTGCTTGAATAAACCGCCCGTCATTACTGGGCATTACGCTGGGTGATGGTGATCCTCCTCTTTTTTTTTCTCTTTTTTTTCGTCATTAATCTTCTTCGTGTCACGATTTTGCGATCGGTCCTCTCTACGTGAGATTTTGGGCGACATGAAAAATTATTCCTATGTTTTTTTTTCGTCTTTTTTCTTGACGGATTGTGATTAATGGCTTGAGAGAGAGAGAGAGAGAGAGAGAGAGAGAGAGAGAGAGAGAGAGAGAGAGAGAAGATAATAATAATAATAATAATAATAATAATAATAATAATAATAATAATAATAATAAATTGAGTATCTGCCCGGTTTTCACTTTCCTTGCGGCCATATATTCGGTTTACATTATACTGTGTATTAATTCCCCTGATAGAAGATATACACACACACACGGAGATGTGTGTGTTTGTGTAATAAAGCAAATTAATGCTTACCGTTCATGTCATCCAATCTTGTACCTTATATTAGGTCCTTTGAAGTAGTTAATTATGTTTCATTCTCTTTCATATGTTCCTCCTAAGGCATGTAAGCTTACATTTTCGCAAAGAGCATTCCGTAGTTTTTCATACGCAGCATCGTTGACCTCCTGCTCTATAACGACAGCTAATTTCATGAAATAACTCAGTGGATCAATATCTCACTCTATTATCATATGCATTATTGGTCGTCCTTTGTTATCCTTTCTCATTTTTTCTCTTCCAGTAATTTGAGTGGTCTCCCTAATTCGACATCTGTCATGTTCAGCAATTCCGTGAATTAATTTCTAGTTCTTCACTCCCCTGGTTATTCTGCCATCTCGTTTTCCTTTTTATTTCTAAACTGACTTGATTCTCTTTCGTGTAAGATTCTTATCGAATGATAAATTAGTCATTTTCTTCTTGATTCTCTTTTCTATTTATCTGAATTGGCCTTCCTTGTCCCCTTTTGATCATAGCTCTTCTTCCTCTTCATTGTAAATTTGGCATCCCACCCTGTATAATCATGTCCATCCACCCCTGTCCCACTCCCACCCACTGCCATTGAAGGGTGTCATTACAGAGGCTAACGTGAGGCTCAAACCTCATTATTAAAATGACCAGAGACAGTAGACTGTTGTGGGTTGACCCTGGACTACAGATAACCGTTGCTTTAGTGCCGTAATTGCCGTCATGCCCCCCGTGGTGACGATTATGGTGTTGAGCCCGCCTGAAGGGGTCAGATTAATGACAGGCCACAGAGGAGTCGCTGATAATTGCCGAGTTTTCTGAAACGGCCGTATGGACATTTGTTCTCTCTCTCTCTCTCTCTGCGTCGTGTATTGATTTTTCGTATACATCGACCGGTTTAAAAAGAATTATACCGACGATAGGGTAATGTTCTGGTTTCGTACTAGAGTAAATTATCTTTTGCTGTAATTTTTCCCTTTTAGGGTACCGATGTGCTAATTATACCCAGAAACGCCGAAGCTTTCAGGTGTGATGAAATATTAAAGTGTTTATGGAAAAAGCTCAGTGACCAGTTGGCTAAATTTTATCCCCAGGAAATGTAGTCCACAGGTTTAGCGAATAATCGCTAAAGATAGGTTTGTGCACCAAAATATCCAAGCGTCAGAATTCGTTAGGGACATGGTGGTGTCGGATTGTTAAGGCAGTGCAGTTTTATTCGAGTAGCACGATGTTTATGTGTGAGGAGTTGGTGGCTACTGAATGTTATTATTATTTATTATTATTATTATTAGTTAAGCTGCAACCGTAGTTGGAAATGCAGAATGCTTTAAGCCCAAAGGCTCCTATAAGAAAAGCAGCCTAGTATAGAAAAGGATATTGAGAAGTAAAGAATATATCGTAAAAGAGAAATAACCAAGAAAAACTAATAGGGTAAGTAACGTAAACTAAAGATGATACAGAACAGTGAACTGTAGTGAGACTCACGTCATCCAGCCCAACAATAAAGCATTTGCATCAGTTTTGAACTTCTTAACTGCCGACAATTCAACTGTGTGATTAGACACAACCGAATTAAAACTTTAAGGAGGCTATGTCGTATTGAAACACGGAAGAAAAAGTAGTTGTTAAAGTGAACTGTATATTACTACTTCGCGGATGGCATGTCTGGGAAGACCAAAATGCAAAGAGTGATCAGTATTATGAAATATATAGCATACAAAGTGAGCTAATTGAACGAAGCAGCTAGAGTTAATTTAGATATAGACCAGGAATGAAAATATGATAGAGTTCAAGATTTTGCTCAACATTTTATATGATGATATTCAGCTTCTGAAGACCAAACAGGGGAATAGTACTCAAAACATGGAAAAATACAAGATTTACAACATTTACTCAGGATACATTGGTTTTCAAATCTCTTGAAAGACTTTCTCATTATAATGGCACCTAGAATTGTAATTGAGGTGCGCGAGTTGAAGAAACACTATAAATGTGAAGATATGGACGGGAATCCAGTTTCTTGGACCTGCTAACTATCAAACATTGAGTTTTGTAAGGGTTTAATTTCATCTCCCATAATTTATACCACATACTTATATTTTCAGCATTCAGATGTTCTACACTTAGGAGAAGGGGTCGATATATATATATATATATATATATATATATATATATATATATATATATATATATATATATATATATATATACATATATATATAAAATATTTTGTTAAAACGGAAATCCATTTTCTGGTGTTTCTATTGGCTCCCATATATATATATATATATATATATATATATATATATATATATATATATATATATATATATATATATATATATATATATATATATATATATATGACACATGTCACCTCTCTAACGTTACTCTTATTAAATGGCATATGTCAGATCTTTTTTGGACCGTGTCTGATAAATGGGATGATACCAACTTTGAGAGAGAGAGAGAGAGAGAGAGAGAGAGAGAGAGAGAGAGAGAGAGAGAGAGACCTGGACTTTGTATTACATCAAGCAGTCGAACATGTCATCTCTGTTACCCGACCATTATTGCTTTATGACCTAGCCATTAGACGTTGATCGGGACCACATCTAATCCTCTGGTTGGTCCTTCAGGTTGCTCTGTGTGAATGTAATGTTTGCTGTTGTTGCTGTTCGTTACAGAATGAAAAATTATCTGCATGGAGAATGCGTCCATGTTGTCTAGGCAATGAAACATACTTATGTAAAAAAAAAAAAATAGCAGCGCAAGATAGTATATGACATATTCTTGATTACGTGATTTGTATATATATATATATATATATATATATATATATATATATATATATATATATATATATATATATATATATATATATATATTATTGTAGAATCAAGGGCAGGAATACGCTGGAGATCCACTTTCCTTATTCCTTCCTACGTTTCGTGATTCACATCCCAGGGCATTCCACGGAAAATCGAATAGATTAATAAAAGGGAGCGAACGGCTAAAACTGAATTACATTAAAATATAAACTATTGAAATATTATACAAACTCACTTCAAAATTACACACACTAGAGCACACTTAAATGCATAAAATCACGTTACATGTGGACTACATATAGTTACACAAGAGCGCATTAAAAAAGAACATATAAAAGCACAAATCACTCTGAATAAATTACGTCAACAAATATGTTTGACAAATCCAATAAGTGGGGAAATAAACTAAAACATCAATACACTTGAACACCGCCACGTAAACAAGCACATGAATACAAGTTTAAAAAGAATATTCGGAGTCAGGTGGTTGGGCAGAACCAGAATTGATACCATTAGGGAAATTACACTAGTTTATAGGCAGGTGAGATAATGATGAAGGGGAAAAAGATATGCTGCTGCATTTCGGTTGAAATAAGTGTTCATTTTTGCTTCATTCAGTGCGGCCTTGACAACATCGGAATTATCATTGTTTTTGTTTATCGTTTTTGCTCATTGACGAAAGGAAAATCTGAATTGAGGTGAGACGAGAAGAATTTTTACCCATTACGAAAGTCCATCTTCTTTTCCTGCTAATTTGGTCTTTAACAGAAATCAGTGGCCATTATATCATGATCGAGATGAATATTAGTGAATAACATTTTTTTATGAGCATAGGGTTATTTGTCCGTCAGCCATTTTTTCATTGCGTGTTTGTTTTGTCCCTTCCATCTCTATGTCTCTGCAACGTTACCCTCATTGACAGCTGATTGATTTATTAACGAGCCGAGGGGAGTAGAGGATAGGAAGGCGAGGAGTGGAATGAGGACACTTCGATGATATTCGGAGAGAGAGAGAGAGAGAGAGAGAGAGAGAGAGAGAGAGAGAGAGAGAGAGAGAGTTGTTAAACAAAAGGCTATGCAAATAATTCTTTCTCATTACAACGCTCTGTTCTTTCGAGTATTTTCATCCTTCATCCTAGCCCCCACTCTCCGTCTGATGGATGAACGACCTATTTATCATCCGTGGAGCCATTCAGTTCAGGAGGATGAACTCGGGTACAATGATCGGTTCAGGTACGCTTTATCTGATTGCACAACAACCCGTGCACAGTTGATGATTGCACGGGGGGGGATCAGTTTCCCTCGCTGTAATTCGGTAATGACACTAGACTGACGATTGTGTCTGGTTAAAGGATTGTCAGTTGGTGAGTTTATTGGCTGGTAGGGAAGGGGCCCCAGAAGGAACAAGGGAAATGAGTTTTAGTGTTCGTAGTATTGCCGTACAAAAGTGAAAGTTCATTCATGTGCGTCTTTGTGGAGCTCACATTATCCTCATTCGGGAAGATGAGTTGAAACTGATTTGATTCGCGATGTATCGTAATGGCTCATTTTATTTTTCCAAGATTTTTTTCTTTAGTACTTTGGCATTCTCATTCTGGGGTCGATGATCCGAACACCAGATTTGATCAACAAATTTCTCTCTCTCTCATTCTAAAAGATTCGATTTCCATATTTCAAAATAGACTTTTAACACTTTAACGTATATGTTTTCTGTGCTTTTCTAAATGTAAGTTAATTTAAAGACTCATTTTTTCATGGATTGTTGACATCATTAATCAGTCATAATCACCATTACGGCAGCCTTGTAAATCTATGCGTAAATGGTATTTCCAGCCCCAACAAAAAAAGAAAAATTTTGTCATTGGAATATTTTGTTTTTTGTTAGTCTGGATAACCATTCATTTGGGAAGAATGCGTGGTTGGACGTAGCGGCCTCATATCCACATTTGCAAGGAATGTTCGTTGCTCTGATGGGAACGTGGTCGGTTTTGATTTGCTTTTTATAGGTATTTCATTCTATTTCGAATCACTGTGAAATGTCGGGGCTTTCACCTTTCTTTATTTTGCTATTTGCAGATCTCATATTTTATTCACAGGGATTCTTAACAAATGTAGATATGCGAACAACGTTTTCATTTACTTACTGTTGCTGACTGATTAATGAAGGCACTTCATGATTTCTTCTTTTCAAGCTTTCGTTTGTGAAATAAGGAAGAAATTTCGCTCACGAATCAGGATTGTAAACTCCCGTAGATTTATTGAAATGTGCCACTTTACGAAAGTCTTTTCACATCGGTATGCGACCACTGGCAAAAGGGTGACGCTCATAAAAGGTGTCCCGGTAAGTATCTTTCAGAACAGGTATTCTTGAATATGCCTTCTCAGTAGGGAAAATGTATTCTCTGTAATTTTGTGGAGGCTTGATTTACCTAAAAGAAATTAAAGTCGAAACGCGCTTGACCACTAACCCATGTCGACTTAAGGCATCATACTTGAAGGGCTACAGACGGGGACTGTTGAGTTTTGAAACAGATTTGAAAATTAGAAAAAAAATATAGCAACGCGAAGGATGTACCTGAGACAATTTTTTGTCTATGCGCGCGCTCACGTTCGTTCTTGTCATTCCATAATTCGAATGCCAATCTATCAGGTTGCAGGGATAACGAGGGCAAAGATTCGTTATTTCTTCAGTAATTTCAGAGGCGAGAAGCTGAGGAATTGAAAAACGTCGATTAAACCCCGTTTCTGGTATGTCAACAATGAAAAGCGTTAAGCGGACGTTACGTTGTTGTGTTGGATCACTCGCGGTTTGCGGGAATCGTGGATTTGCCGTGACGGCTGTAACTACCCGAGAGAAAGAGATGTCGTTTGTGTTGGGTAACCGACTCCAGATACTAGGCTGCTGTGGATTTCAAAAGGGACGTGTATGCATCTCTCTCTCTCTCTCTCTCTCTCTCATAATTAGCCTATAATGGTAATGTTTGGCACTGCTAGCAACGGCAGTGTAGAAAAAGCAGGTGTGTTTACATGTAGTTGTTTTAAGCGATATTTTTGTTTAGAAAAATCTCTCCCTGCAAACTAAGTAGAGGAGACACGGTTTTTTTTCATACCAGGTGAGCTTTAATTTTTTTTTTCATGAAAATATGCCAACGCTAAGATTCTTTCACTTTCGTTCTCTTAGTTCATACAACTGGGTTACGAGGAGAATTGTATGGAAGGGGAGTAAATTGAAAGCTCCTTTATACCTGCATAACGAACCTCTAATTCTCCACGAGGCCAAAGGTAAACATTGGGGCCTTTGACGTGCATTGAAGAAGCTGCCGAGAAAGGAAAACACAGAGAATTATGAAAAGAATAGGGGGGGGGGGAATGTCAGCCCTGTGGGTCACCAATTTCAGCTCTTCGTCCCCCTCACGAAGGGTAAGAATGAATGTCTGCATAACACAGGTCTGGTTAAGACAAACACGAGTTTTTTTGAATGACATGAGAGGTGAGCGAGGTTCTAAAGCAAGATAAACAAGCGTTTGTTTGTGGATGTAAAAAAAAGCTTTTTGTTTTTACTTTTTGCAATTGGAGGATTTGCGATTTTTAGTGTACTGCACGAGCGCATATAAACGGTGCCTCCTATACATGTGCATACGTTACGTGCACATTCACTAACAGGTAATTACTGTTATGAGCAGGCATTTGTTTATGGAGGAATCTTGGTAAAGGGAGTTTGTTTTCAGCTTTTGCTTTTGAAGTAAATTAATTTTTTCAATTTTTGTATCTGAATAATATCTGAATTTTTCTTCAAATTTTGCATTAGAAAAATATCTAAATTGTTCTTCAACTTTTGCTTTTGAAAAATGTCTGAATTTGTCTTCAACTTGTGCACTTGAAAAAAAATGTGAATTTTTATTCAGTTTTTTATTTGAAAGAAATCTGAGTTGTTCTTTAACTTTTGCATTTGAAAAAAATTAATTTTTTTCGACTTTTGCATTTGAAAATTATAAAAATTTTTCTTCAGCTGATTTTTATCTACTACTACTATATACAGTGTAATATTGCACAACGTACAAATGCCTTCACTCTGGGATACTAAATAATAGAATGGTTTCTTCCTGTCTCTTTTAAGGTTAGTGTTACTTGACATAAAATTCAAATATGCTAGTCGGTAGCAACATTAAGTACCTGTATTATAACAGATACTTTTTTCGTGTGATACATGCTCGGCACAATGGTTATAATTGAATGATGTGTTTTACAGCAGAGTGCATTTGCATATGTCAGTGGTATGTGGACCCTCTGTGATAAGTCATGTGGATCTCTTGTGTATTCTTAATCACCATTTTTTCGGGTTCCCTTTTTCTCTTTTTATTTTTGCGTAGAGTTTTATTTGAAGTTTTTATTTCGTGTCTTATTTATTACAATTTTTTCTTCCAGGTAAGATTTGCGGTTGCATACCATGTTGCCAGTGGGCTGTCCACGATAACGGTAAGTGATATTGTGAAAGAACAAAGGGCGTTTTTAGGGTTTTATGCGAGTTATAAATCCTGGGTCGTCCAGTTTCATTATTTATTGACAATAAAAGATCGATCAGAGCCTTTTCTTGTGAGAGGATCTTTTGTTATTTATTGCTGATTTTGCTATCTTAAGTTGGTCGGTGTCGTCAACCCTCCCCCCCTCTAGTTTTAAAAGTTGGGAACTGTTTCGTTCTCCATGTGCTCGCACAGCAACGATCGTCCTACCAAGACCCTACTCTTCCGTCACCCGGCA
>NC_089776.1:19848178-19860678 GCF_040412425.1 Macrobrachium rosenbergii | reverse complement strand
GTCATTGTAATCAAGGGACTGTTAATAAAGTGATTTGTTTCAGTGCTGTAGAAAGACATGCATTGGAGCATAACAATTTTTAAGTTACATTATGATTTGTTACTTCTGAAAGTGAATATTAACTTGTTCATTTAATTTTATTCCGCATTCATTAAATACAGGTTTTCCTCCATCATAAAAGATTATGTAGTAGGGAATGTGCAAGAACCAAAAATCTAAGTTACATTGACAGGACTCAGTTGAAGTGGAGAGGATGTTTTGGATACATTGTTATGCAAAATAAAGAGAGACATGGTATGATAAGCGTGTTATTTTTTCGCATGTATATGGTAAATGTAAGTATTTAAGGTATATTTGTCTGTGTAAAAACTAGTTTGTTGTCAAAGACAATTTCGATATAAAAATGAGGCTGTTTTCAGAGTTTACTGAATTTGCAGAAACCTGCGAATCTTGCTCGAATATTATTAAATATCTGAGCATGGTATTCTACTTTTATCCGGTGTGCATTCGCTTCGGACATTGAGGATAGATGACATTATGGGTTCAAGATAATTTAATATCTTAGAAAGCAGTTTATTGATTGTAAAAGTTCAACAGTATTTTCGGGCTACCGTTGCCTCTCCTGTTCTTTCTTTGTCTGTATATGTGTGTGTTTGTGTGTGTGTTTGGGAGAAAGAGAGAGTTATAAATTTATCCATTAAGTTGCAATTTATTTAAAGAGCTCATTCACTTGTATTTATCTCTGTACCGCTAAACCAATCTAGTGCCGAATAAATCTTCATTATAGACGTATTGTAATACTGAGTAGCCTATAAAGTGACTGTCTATTCTTACAGTAGATAAATGCCATCTGTTGTTATTACAACTTTGATTATTTTGATAAATGAGGGAAAAAATGATAGGGGATTCTGTCATTATTGGGGTGGTTATAAAAGCGACCTACATCCATTAAATTCATTGATAGCAGAAGGTGTAGAGTCATTGTGAAGAAGGTTCCATGGGGTAAATAAAAAAGTCATGTGAGCCAAAGGGAATTTCGTTACGAGAGGAGTTTTAATGGCTCATTCGCATATTTAATGGGCAGGAAATTGTTATTGAATGAGATTGCCATTTTGCAAGAGGGTCTGTCCCATTACCATGTTTGGGCCGAGGAGTATTTTATCATCTCTTTGAATTAACGGTTATTGGAGGGGGTGGGTGCTGGGTGGCGGGGTCGCTGAAAGTTAATTGCGCGTGACCAGCTAATCTCGGCTGGTCTGACTAGTTGTTTATCTTGAGATAAATTTGATTCCCGCCTGCACATGATATTTCAGTGTTTGTCCGTTTCTTGTAACGTAATGAGAAGTAGTTATTAGAAAAACACTGTATGTTCCCATGTAATATATATCATAAAAGCGTTATTTTTACAAATGATGCAGTTGAAATTGTTAACCATAGGTTGGTGAGCCTTTTGTATTTTGTGCAAAGAGAGTGTATTCAGTGTTGACTTACAAACGAAGCCGTTATTAAAATATATATATATATATATATATATATATATATATATATATATATATATATATATATATATATATATATATCACTCAGAGACTGGTGAGGTTGTTATTCTATTGTGTAATAGAATGAGAGTTGAGAGAGAGAGAGAGAGAGAGAGAGAGAGAGAGAGAGAGAGAGAGAGAAAATAGTTTTGGTGTTAACTTACAAATGAAGTGGTTATCAAAAAAGATTGACTTGTTTGCCACAGTGACTTGTACGCTTTATCGCTCAGACAGCCTCCTCTTTATAGAGAGAGTGACTTATGCCAGTCGTTCAGAACGTAAATAAAGGTGACAGGGTTGTGCAAATGGTCGCAGATAAGTGTGATGAGTGAGGTATGTGGTGCAGAGAGAGAGAGAGAGAGAGAGAGAGAGAGAGAGAGAGGAGAGGAATGAAATGGGTGAAATAGGCTAAATGTTCGTGCTTCATGTTTAAAGTTATATAATAAGTTATAAGTTATTCAGTATAACTGTTGGTTTTCTATGCAAATAAGAAGTATTTCTAAGCAAGGTCTGGGAATTAATAGGTTAGCTTGGGCTGTATGCGTAGAGACCAAAGTAGGAAAATCTGCTTATGAAAATACAAGTTTACATATAGTTTTGTAATTTCATTTCGGATATTTGTGACATATAGTGAGAGAGAGAGAGAAGAGGTGGGAGGGATAGAGGGGAGGGGGGTTTTGTGCTTCTCTGAATTCGAGTGACACTTCATGAATGTTGCACATGATAGTCTGTAATAATAAGAGCTAAAAAGAGATAATTTTGATTTGATTGTTCGTCGAAGGTTTACAGTCTGCATATTACGCACACAAACAAACACACACACACGCATACAAAACACACACACACACACACACACACACACACACGCAGGAGGGGGAAGCAAGTTCCCATGGTCCTTTGTCCGCAATACTTGGAATTTTACCTGAAGCAACCAAAAACTGGTTGTCTTGACATCCCAAGTAGCTTCGATGAAGGTGTGAGGGACTCCCGAAGGAGGTGAATTTTATTGTTTCTTTCTCTTCAAAAAAGAGTGAGATAGAGGTAGGAATGGTGGGGAATGAGGACAAAGGATGGAAAATCCTTAGAAGATTCTCTCTCTCTCTCTCTCTCTCTCTCTCTCTCTCTCTCTCTCTCTCTCTCTCTCTCTTCACACACACACACACACACACACAGAAATGACTGATGTGAAAGTTTTCATATATATATATATATATATATATATATATATATATACATATACATGCATACATACATACATACATACATACACATACACAAACATATATATATATATATATATATATATATATATATATATATATATATATATGAAACGACTGATGTGGAAGTTTTCGGTGCCGGGGCTTATGTGTGATACTATAGTTCAGTGGTGAACTTGTCAAAGAACGTGACAGGAACCACCCTGTGTTTGGGATAACAGACTTGCATGATATTTGTTTTCTACAATAGTAGGTGGAACTGCAGTGAAAAACAACACAACGCTCACTACTACATTCATACATTAGCTGTAGAATCATGTATGAACCTCCTGTGCAGAAATATATATATTTATCTATCGATCTACCTATCTGTCTGTCTATCTGTTTATCTATCTATCATATATATGTGTGTGTGTGTGTGTGGATTCTAACCATTTTCGTCTCTAATTTGCTGAGACACTCAAGTGGACTGATCCTTAGTGGCACAGGTGTATGTTAGAATGATAGTACAAAAGAACAATGTAGACTTATTTGTTAGAGTGATAGCACAAAAGAACTATAAATAATGTACCAGTTTGCAGAGATTGCAGGCTTGTAATTTGTGATGTGGTGTCATTGTTATCAAATAATCTATTGATGATCGGTTACAATTTTTATCTGATACGTTGGAGAGCAGAAACTTGCTATATCATTTTCCAAAATTTTTTAAACTGAATGATTAAAATCTGTGTAAAAATATGTAAATTTTAAGTGAACGAGAAATATTTCACTCAGAATTTCTTTGTGGATTTGGGTAACGTTTTGTCTCCAGTTTTAAGCAATTTGTACGTGATTTTTTTTCAAAGGAGAATATTGCATAAAATTATTCTCACAGTGTAGTATGGTTCAGGTATGTTGACGAGATAACATGTCTTCGGCCATAGAACAAAAATTGAATGAATTGGAGACATCAGTAAGGTTCACTGTGGAAAAGGAAAGTGGCGGCACCGTACCTTTTCTCTTTGATTGTTTAATACACAGGTTTCCTCTGTACATTTCTATTCTAGCCAGAGCAATAAAGAATTCAATTTTCACTTCAGTGATTTTAAGAGCATTACGTATATGTATCCCCAAGTTTGTTGATGGTGAAATAGATATAATTAGGAATGCAGGGAAGAAATTAAAATATCCTGAGTCCATGTTGGGGAATGAATTAAGAATGGAACAAAGGACTTATTGCGATTCAACAGAAGAGCTTTCAGCACAAAATCCCTGCTTGTATCACTCTCTATTAAAAATGTCATAGATGATCACCACCTCCTTGAGAACTCTTCCGACAGTGCAGAAGGTTGTGGTTTTGATATGCTTTTTAATTCTCCTAACAATTTTTATATTGGTCAGACTTGAAAATCATTGTAATAGATAACAGAACAGCATAACAATGTATAAAATACGCAATGGAGAACAGACAGTTTTGTTACATGTTAGTGACAACAATCATGCCAACAGTTATATAGGAGTTAAAAAGATAATTTATGCCAGTAATATACTTGAAAGAAATATTATACATTTTTTTTTTCCAAAGGAAAACTTTTGCAAAAATATGAACATATGGCAAAGACTGTATAAACTCGATCCATTTATTCAAAAGAAATATGTAAAATGCATGGATTGTAAGTGCCTAAATTTACCAGGGTTTACAGCAAAGGCGTGAGTCCACTTGCATAGATAAACAAGATTTGTCAAAAGCACTGACCTCAAGTACTAATGATTTTACTACTCGTCCATCTTTTTTCTGCATAACAGGTGTAAATATTTTTATCCAACAGTCTGTATGTTCAATTGCGCTATCACTGGTACATACATTGCATATTTCTATCACCAAGTAACAGTTTTCTTAAGACGTCGTAGCAAACTAAAGCTGAACCAGTCAGAATTTATACCCAGTGATTCATTTTTCCTTGCGTCACTACATTGCATATTATATATATATGTGTGTGTGTTTGTGTGTATATGTATATATGTATATATACATATATGTATATACTGTATATGTAGATATATATATTATATAATGTGTATGTGTGTATGAATATATGTCTGTCCATACTTACTCAAGTAAAGACGGAAATGGCCCTGTTGAATTGGTAAGCTGGTATCACAGATAGTTTGTCAAGTTGTTTCGCTCCATTACCCAGAACAACTTTCCTTGCCATGTGCTTTATTTCTGTACCACAGTGTGGCATGTTATTGAACTGCAAAGGGCGGCAGTGTTTAGTGTCAAGTCTGAGATTGCAGGATTTTAAGTTTGTTAGTTATGAGAGTTTTACTCCCACTTGTGGTTGATACACGCAGGAATATATATTCTTCAATATTCACACACACAAACATCATTCTTGTTTATCCATGTCTAGCGTTATGGAACATGGAAAGTAATCTGTTGGAGAGACCGTTCATTGTTTCTGGTTTTCAGAGGCTGCTTACAAAAGCCTCCTATCATCCCGGTTGCGGAGTTTTCTTACACCTATTGTTTGAAATGCCTAATGCTCAGTGTTGTCGATGATCGTCATTACAAAACACTCCATTCTGCAGCACCGTGAAGCGATGGCGGGGTTATTCGGGAACAGTCAGCATGGTCATGTGTTTCTTATCTTTCTTCTTCCTCTGCAACGATGCAGTTTGCATGTACTGGAGCCTCATTGGGTAATTACAGTGCAGATGCCTTGTGACTGTCATCTTGAAGCTCCATTGTGGCTTCCGAAAATTCGAGATGTGGAAGATAAAATAACTTTCTTGATTGTCAGCTAAGAGAATTTGAGTCTTTGAGATTGATGTTCGTGTGTGTGTGTGTGTGTGTGTGTGTGTGTGTGTGTGTGTATGTATTTGTGTTGAGAGAGAGAATTTCCTGTGGTTGCTCTTGTCCAGTGAAGAGCACTAATTGATATTTTTTCAGATAATCAGAAATCTCTTTTTCATTGTATCCCCTTTGTGCAAAAAAATTTGTAATTTGTGCGAAATGGGCTTGATCCTTACAAAGCTCGTTCTCTAAACTAAATTTAGGTTTATTAAAAAAAATTGTTTGCATATGAAATATTTCATAATATTTAGATTGACGATCACGGTTCAGTATCAGTTGCAATAGATTAAAAGTTGTTCTTTTGAAGTGTTGAAGTGACCCTCTCCGAGTTCATCGAACATATTTATCATATGAAATGTTTTATAGGTTAGTGACGTGTAGGTCGACTGTTCCAAAGGTTGTAAGCAGTTCCTTCGCCCCCAGCAATATGGCTGCCTACGTTTACTTTTCATCCCCTCTCAACCAAAAGCAAATCCTTCGGGAGAGGCCTATTAGAGTCGGGAAGTGAGATTCGTTGTTCTTCTGGAACCACTTTACAGTGTTCTCAATACCACACCATTTTTATGGAGTAACTGTTCCCTTAGTCCGTCGTATTTTCACTTTGTTTTTCTGAGTGTTGGTGGAAAATTCTTGGGAGGGCGTTGGCCACGCAAGCAAGCATTATTTTGGTTGCTCACATCGTCACTGGAGCGTTTGTAAAAGGGCGTCAGTGCCTTTAGTGCTCTGCCCTTTCCGTGAACGGAAGGATTACTCCTAGGAATCCCAATTACTGTACAAACCAGTTGACCGAACGGGATTCACAAGTTAGAGGCGAGTTTTTCTGGGGTCGATTGATTAAAACATATATATATATATATATATATATATTATATATATATATATATATATATATATATATATATATATAGATAGATAGATAGATAGATAGATAGATAGATAGATAATTAAAACAGTCATTGATGATTTTCATGTGAAAAAGATTCTTTTCTCAATAAGGGCGTTCTGAATTCCTCTGATATTGGATAAGGTTGTAGAAATATACAAATGTTTTAATCAGTTGCAAGGAAATGGTAAGTAGACAGATTTCCCAAAAGTTGGCGGAATTTCCTAAAGCAAACGAATAAGCGGAGCGAGCAAGGATAAGAAATATTTTTGATTTCCCAGTTCCGGGACTTTAATTGAAAAGTTTCCCCACATCCACTGGACTATATGAGTGTGCGGCCGTGTTTTCTTTTTTTAGTGATACTTCAGTTTGCAGAAAATTCAGCCCCGATGTGTTGAGTACCAAAAGCGTTTAACTGTACCTTATTTGTATGTCAGATTGGTTCCCTTTCCTGAAAGGCCTCATATGCGTGTGAATGAATTCTTTTAAACTCATCATGAGTCAACTTTTACGGTAACGGAGTGAACTCTTATTATCTGCAGCCAGCGAAAAAGTTTCTTCCAGAACTATTTAAACCCTTGTTTCATTACCGATATTTATTCCACACAGTTCCAAATGATGGCGCAACTACTTGTAAATGCTGTGTTCTGTCAGAAAGTGTAGTATTTTGTCTGGAAAATAATAAAATAACACTGGAATTTCAAATTCTCATACTCTGGGTAGCTGCAATCATTACCATGAACAGCGGCCGCATGCTCATTCTAAATGATATTTCAGGAGATGATAGTTGTCCTGCTTCCCAATTCGGGAATCGAAACTGCTCGGTCGTTGTCGAAGCTTGCGGTTTGACCTCTGAGCTGTTACACATTTACTCAGTGTTATAGTTAATCCATCTCTGTTTCTGATGATGTCCTTTTGAGCTTTTTTTTCCCTATCAGTTTCCTCATTTTCATCGTGACCTCGCCCTCGCCCTTTCAGACAAGCGGATTCTTACAACCTTTGCACATCAATGTTGCTTTTTCTATCAAACCTTCAATTGATGCTAATCCTCTGTTCTTAATCTAAAATAGAAGATATTGAGACAGGTCTGCTTTGCTCCCCGAACTGAGCCGAAAGAACTCGTGCTTCCAAGTCAGATGTATTCCTATAGTTTGCTATCCGTATGTGTATGGAATTTTGATAAACTTGTACAATAATCGATAGGTTAAGGAAAATGCAGGCCTTGTGGTTTAAATATTTGGAAAACAGAAATGGAGTGGCTCAGAGAGGAAAAGCATTTCATGTTCTGATATCATCGCATTCGCCGACGATATTTTGTTGTTGCCCCTCGGTTTCCAGGTTTGCTAAAATTATAGAGACGGTTCGTGAGGAAGCTCTTAATGTTGACTTAAAATTTAATCTCTCAAAGACCAAGTACGTGGTTTTTTATGCTGATGTGAAAGAAAACGGATCTGTCCATCCACTGAAGACTGTTGTTAATAAAGTTGATTTTGTTACATCATTAACATATATGGTATACGTGATAACTTTTAATGTGATATAATGATGGCGCAAATCACACAAGAAGTCAATTTTGTGCTGAACGTAACACATTACCAAGAAAATTAATTTTTTTTTTTTTCAAAAATGTAGAACCATTTTTACGTAAGCAACGCTGCTTACATGTAAATGGATGCGAAATGTGGTTTTGGGGCCTCGGACTATAAAATTGTTTAAACGCTTTGATATGGGTTACCATAAAAAACTCTGAAGGATTTGCAACCTTCCTTGCCATGACAGTAAGACCATGCTGCTGAGAGGCTAAGATTTGGACATTTCAACATTGAAAAAATAGGCTACATGTAAGATTTTGCCTGCATTGGAGATGCTCAGTAGCCCATGTTACTTTCTTATAATGATTTTATGCTTTTTCCATATTTCGTCGGTTTTCCGACAGGAATTTTAAAAAAAAATTATACAGATTCTGTTATGAAATAACCCTGCTATTAAAGCAATAATTTAATTGAATTAATGGGAAGCAAATGGGAGGATCTTGTCATGATTATAGTTTATTTGGTTTGGAGCCATGTAATGTACTGTAATGTTTTATTCTGACTTTTTGTTATGATTATGCAGTAATAGTAAGCTGTATACGGTGGAGGTGGGTCGTAGAAAGGTAATGTGATTGAGATTTGTACGAAGGTTTGTTGACGTCGTGTTTGTTTTTAATTATCCTTGGTGACGACATGTAAGAATTGGACGGCAATATGTACACATTCTGGCTTCAGTGTATTTCCCATTCCGAACTTTTTACTTTTGTGTTTAGAATAGGAGAGAAAAAAGAACTGAATTATCCTGTCTGATGATGATTTGCACATGTCCGATCATCCATCCATCTGTCCGTCTGTTACGTGTACTTCCATTTGTATGTACTTTTTTCCTCTCTGTTCATCTGTGTAGCCTGTCTGACGCTCCAATTTACACACGTGTGATGATTGTAATGGCTTCTCCCCTAAACTGCCAGCCAAATACCCCATCGTTCTCGCCTCGTGATGATCTTTGTATTACGTACTTGAACACTTTTTATCCATTCCTATTGCAGTTCAACCTCTCTTTAGTTATCGATTGATATTTCCCATTCCAGTGGTCGGCTTTTCCCCATCCAAGTGCTTGATGAAGTTAAGTGTAGGGGTGGTGGGGAGGGAAAAGAATGAGGGGAACCAAGACCTTATCCGGAGAGAGAGAGAGAGAGAGAGAGAGAGAGAGAGAGAGAGAGAGAGAGAGAGGTGAGGATTGCTTGTTTAGGCCTTTCCGTTGTATGGGATAGATGTTGACTACATACTGATCACTGGTATTCAGTCGGCATTCCTCCCATCCCAGCTAGACCCACAACAGTCGACTAACAACCATAATCAAAGAGGTCAAAAGAAGCATTCTTAATGTTTAGGGACACTTCGTCCAGAAAGAGATGAAGGGAACTTCTGAGTAGTTGAATTCGATGAGGACCATTGGACGCAAACGCTGTGGCCCCCTCGCTTGGGCGGTTGGCCGAATCGGTCGAAATTTTTAGATGAAAAAAGATCGCTCGGGCCTCAGGCTTGAGCGGCCCTCGACAAGTCGGCTTCTTCGGGGATCGGGGATTCGATCATCGGTCGGGGACTCGGGGTTCCGAATTCAGTGGTGGCTGTGACGTGGTAGAGAGAGGGTGCGTGCTGTCATCGTCTCACCCTAGCTCTCGTGCGCGCACGTTCTTTCTCCCTCTCTCTCGCGTTGAAGCATCGTTACGTTCTTCAACCTTGTATTTTTTGCCTGTAATTCACATTTCATTCGATACTGTTCCGTGCCGTTGTTCGTTGTGTCATCTAGTGATGTGTTTTTCAGTAAGAGACTGTTGCTCTCCCCCCGGCTGCCGTCTAAGGAAATCTTTATCCTGATGACGAGGTGCGATTGAATAAAGAGCAGCGTTTTTTATTTTGCAATGCAACGTGATCTTGCAGTAAACTGGTTCACTGGCATTGGACTTATCTACGGAGGAGTTTGTGTGTGTGTGTCATGAATTTGGACCTAAAATAGTGAACTCGACTTTTGTTGATAATCAGGGACTCCTATTATCACTGTTGCTGCAACGAAAACTTCAAAATTTCTTTTTCCAAATTCTTAGCTTGAATTTGCGTCCCTGAAGTGTGTGGAAAATCAAGGTTCTAACTCACCAGTCATGGTAAAGTAACAGATTTTAGAAAGAAATGTGATTTTCTGGTACTCCCAAAGCTTGAGTAATTATTTTTAATGTTTCGTACATAAACGTAGTTACCTGACATAAAACGTGAAAACAGTAGCAAAGAAAAAGATTGTGATTGCATGGTGATAATGAAATCATTGTAGAACATTATTTTGCAACTGGTGTTGAATTTTGTCTATGTTTGGTATCTAGAAATTCCTGCAGCCATAAACTAGTAGTGTAGATATCTAATAACATTGTAAAATATAATGCTCTTTAAAATTCGTCTGAATGTCTTGGTTGTCATTTTAAGCAGAGTTTATCTGTTCCTAAAAAAAAAAAGGTCGAAAGTATTCGTATGAAAAATTGGGAAAAGGTTGGCTTGGTGTGAAACATACCAGGTACCCCTCGCAGTGGGGCATCATTGGGCTTGTGATGGAGGGGGCAACAGCAGGTTCGGGTGCTTGGTCAGATCCCCTACCTGTTCATTTATTAATCTATTTATTTAATTATTTACTTATTTGAATTTATTTGTGTGTTTCGAGATTCCCACGCTCTTTTATATACTTACCTGTGAATCACAGTATGATTATTTTTAATACAAACTCAGTAGTCAAACCACTCTTGAAAGACACGTTGAAGCACTTAATCTGCATGCATTTGAAGAATATTAGAGTACTGAATGGTTACTTGTATGTTTTTAAAATTGAAATTCTTTTTATTGAAGTAATTTTTTTCTCTTGTGGGTCGGGGTTGGTTCGAATTTGATGGACCCACCCAGTATCGTATATCCATAAAATTGACTATTATTATTATTATTATTATTATTATTATTATTATTATTATTATTATTATTATTCAAAACTCCTGAAACCGACAGTTGTCATCAGATTGAAATGTTTTAAAGGTTTACTGTGTGGCATGAGCAAACTCGGGAAAGCTTTCAGTAAGTGAACTTTTACTGATGTTTCAAACAAGAAACACAAGCCGGAATTTAGTATTATTGTTATTACATTGATATGTGACTGCGACTGAGAGGGGTAAATATTCAAAACATTTACGTTACGCCCTCACCACCGAACCAGAGCACGTAGCCTAGGTATTAGGAATGTCTCTGATTCCATACGGGCGTGTGTTCACTCCCCTCGTTGTAAGAAAGGAATATAGATTCAATATTTACCGGTATCGCGAGTGGGGAACCTTTTGTCCGGATGTAAATGGCAGATCGTGGCATTTACTCTCTCTCTCTCTCTCTCTCTCTCTCTCTCTCTCTCTCTCTCTCTGAGTGCTTCTAAGAGCGGTGGTTCGAGTAGAACTTGTAGAAATTTGGTCTAAACCTTCATTTGGTTATGATGGCAATGATCTCAGACCTTCATATGATGGCGATGATAGTGATAACCAGCCTTCCTGTCATTAAGAGAAGTTAGTATATAATGACTAGTGGTAGGATAATGAATCGCCAGACATAATAACGATGTTATAAAAGGGCGTTTTGGGATGGAAGCATCCGCGGTGCCGCTTAAATGGGATGATGATATTCCCCGTTGATAGAGCTGTGATGCTGTGATTCATTGTCTTCATGTGATGCTGTGAGTGAGAGTGAGTCACTTTATGTTGTTGTTGGGACTTGTTTTATGTTGGCGATGCTGTTGTTTCGCTGTTGTTTTTCGACCGTCCACTTCCGTTTTGTTTGCCAGTGGGAGCGACCGGTGTTTCGTACCGTGGTTGTTATTCGCTTTTCCTTCGTGAAGAGGATGTTGACGTTCTCCTCTTTCCTGTTCGCTCTGTCTTCTAGTTGTGCTTCTGTGTAGTTAGGTGGTGGTGCTGCTGCTGCTGTTGTTGTTGTTGTTGTTGTTGTTGTTGTTGATGAACATGCTGCAGCAGCTGCAAATTGTTGAGGTCATTTTGAAATTCGAAGGTTTCCTTGTTTCCGGTTCACTTGAATGGTATACTGTCCATATTCAGGGCAATTATAATTTGTGAAAGAGCGTCTGTGCTTATATAAATCTTCTTTCCGTAACTAATTTATACTCTGGACACTTGTAGGTGTAAGTCATTATATGCGGCCATACTCCCTGAAGCATATTATGTCTACAGTATGTGTTTATTTTACTTATCTCCTAATAAAGAAACTTTGTCAGCGTATGTCAGGTGCAAGGAACAATTATGCCTCTGCTTTATGTATAAAAAAAAACAATAAATCTTTCAAGTATAGAATAGCTGAATCGTACTCAGTATATCAGGGTTGGGTGAAGTCATTCATTGTGTGCAAATGTAGGGTAACACAGTAGGTCGAATGAAGTTGTTCTTTGTGTTTGTGCGCTGA
>NC_089776.1:19833178-19843178 GCF_040412425.1 Macrobrachium rosenbergii | reverse complement strand
TAAATTTACTTTACGTGGCTAAGAACCAACTGGTTACCTAGCAACGGGACCTACAGCTTATTTTGGAATCCGAACCACATTATGACGAGAAATGAATTTCTATCGCCAGAAATAAATTCCTCTAATTCTTCATTGGCCGGTGCTCCGATGATTCCCTTGTGACGCGAATACATTTAAACTTTGTGTTCTTGTATTGTAGATGACCGGTGTGTGGCTAGTGTTATCATCTCTAAATTGTCTGTATAATTTTCTGTATCCTTATTACTGCAAGGAGGCCTGTAGTTGTTGGGCATGGGGGTATGACTTGACATTCCTAATGCACTGTGCTGACGTCATCAACAATACGCGGACAATTCATGTTGAGCTTCCCGATTAGATAGGCCATGGAAAGTTAACAACGCTATCGGCCTTATCGCTATCAGTGGTTAATTAAACAAGGTCAGAAAAAGTATTGTTGACGTATAGGTCTTGTTGTTGAACTTTTACATTTACGCATTTCTTGATGGGAAGCGAAAGAATGATGGAATTTTCAAGGCTTGTTTGATGTAATTCATGTTCCTTATCAATTGAGGTATGTCATTGGTTTCCTGCCCTGTTTAAGTTGAATGTGACTGTTCACCCACTTTTTCAATCTGTCATAACGCAGGTTGTATATGCACAGTAAATAAGTGTATGATATACACTTATTGCAAGTGGTAACGCCGTCAATGACGGACCATAGAAGTCACGACGCCTGATAACTTAAAATCAATCTTTGCAAGTGGTAATGTTTATTGCTTCCATACACCGTGAAGAAATAAGAACAATTTCCATATATTATGAAGCATTAGCGCTACACATCTTGACACATTACAGTGTTTGAAAGGCTTCTGTTATAGTGAAAAGTTACTTTTGCTTGAAGTATTAGGCAGGCGGAAGTGAGTACCCCTAGTTATTTCTAGCGTCATTATCACGTTAATACCAATTGTATTCTCGAGGCCCACCTGCTTTAAGGTATGTTGCCGTGGTTCATAACACCCCTCCCTTCCCTTCCCCTCTTCCCCCCCTCCCCTCCTTCCTCAACGAGTTTGTATCGCTTGTTATCGGAGAGCCTAAAGCTGGTTAACCAATGCCTGATTCCCTTTCTCGTTTCGTAACAGTATCTTGTGGTTATTCTCTTGATTGAGAGTTAGATTAGAATGCGTTTGTTTCCGTGTTCTTTGTGCTACTTTTTTGTACTTACTTCTGCTCTGAGAAATCTTGAGAGAGAGAGAGAGAGAGAGAGAGAGAGAGAGAGAGTAGCTTTCATGTCAGCTACTTTTCAGTTGGTGAAAAATTATTGTGCAGGTAGCTTTTTGTAAATCATCTGATCTTAGTCTCATTAGGTAAATTAATTCTTCGTGTATCTCGCAGGTGATTCCCTCATAACTTGCTCCAGGGGTTCATATTAAACATAAACAGAGTTGAACTTAGAATTAAATCTTAGGATTTTACAGAGTTGAGCGTGGATTTAACTTTTACGATTTTACAGTACCATTTGTAAATATAATTTTATGTTAACCTGTGCTTCGTGATGTTCTCTTGACGGGGAGGACTTTGCGTATTTATGTAGAACTCTCCTTTGGCACTTCTCATTTACATTTTTCATATGATTCATATGCATAATGTTTTAAATGTTATTAGTCATGCTCATAGTTCTCCTTATGTTTTTCTTTTGGATTATTTTATAGTCAGCATTCCACATGGCTTTTAAAGTCAACTGAAGGACAGGTATATCGCTTTAACTGTGGATTTAGGACCAAGAATGAAATGTACAAAGCTCTCGATTTCTTCATTACTCTCTGAACGTCTTTTCACAGGACATTCTCTGTAACAGCTTTCATTTCAACCGATACAGCAGAAGCCTGAAATTAGTTCAAAACTTTCCTTTCCTGCCTTGTAATGAATACGTGTAGCAGGTGTACCATGGGTGAACTTCCTGATTCTCTCCGCTGCGTGGTACTAGCGGCTGTGTAAGCCCTCTCGTGTCACACAAACACACCCACGCACAATCTTTTTAAGAGGGGTCTGATGAACTAGGCCTATAGTTCCCTCCTATTGTTCTTCGTCTTAGACGATACTATCTAAAATGTTTTGTTAAGAAGAAGCATACACAACCCTTCACAGCAACTCCCTCATGAGTTATAAGATAGAGTGATGGAGTGAGCCTCCCTTTTGTATATTGCGAGTGTAGAAAGTTTCACTTATAGTCTTACCATTTTAGTCAGCCGCCAGCTAAATTAAAAATCATTCCATTGCAAACAAATATGCTTGTATATAATAAGGGAATAAGAAAACGCTTGGATTTCTGGTAAGAAATGAAAATGGATACATACATGTTTGTATGGGGTTCAGAAGTAAACGTCAGTTCTTTTGAAAATTGTTTTGTCATTAACATGTACAGTAGGTGAGTGGCAGAAAGAAAAAAGGTGTCAGCAAATGGTTGGTTGGCTCATGTTTAATGCATGCAACCCCTTCACTGCTATTTATTCAAACTTAAGGGTACTGCTATTTATTCAAACTTAATGCTGTTGCTGTTTATTTTTTACATGAGTTGACGGTAACTCAGTCTTTCATATTATAATATAATTATATAAATAGATATGTATATATACACAGACACACACACACACACACACACACACACACACACACACACACATATATATATATATATATATATATATATATATATATATACATACACATATGTGTAGTTTTAAATACTGATTTATTTTAGTGATCAGACTGTGTAGTTGTTTCATTTTCTGTATGAATTGTAACGACGAGGATTTTTTTTTTAATTCCAGCAGAATATGTAGCGCCAGTATGTCATTGCATGCCTAGTGAAATGTCTTTAGCTGGGTTTAGGATTAGCATATTCGTTATCATAATCGCATGATTGTTATGCTTCTGTAGTGTCTTGAAGAAAGCACATGCATGCCTTTCCTAAGTAGAAATGAGAGGAACATCAGTAGAAGGACGTCAAGGGTTATTTTGGGGGTCGTGCTGTGTTAGCGTCTATACCTGAGGAAGCTTTGATTACTCAGCACAGTTGCAATGCGCGGTGCGCTTGCATTTCACTTCATTAGCCCTCAATTGATGTATGTTGATGCTCTGATGAAAAAATTGATGCTAACGGTACTCTGGAGAGGGGCTTGTGATCATGTACGTATTCAATTAAACATAGTTTCTGTTGTAATTATCGCCCTTCGTGGATGAATGCTCTGTCTGTTAAACACTCAGTTGTCTTATTGCCAGATGTAAAAGTTAAATTTCTTTATAGTATATATATATATATATATATATATATATATATATATATATATATATATATATATATATATATATATACATATATATATGTATGTGTATGTGTGTGTATATATATGTGTATGCATGTATGTATACACATATATATTTATAGTTATATAGTTGTATAGTGAGTCTTTACAAATACTACATAAAGGGACATTCATTGTTTCAATACTTAGTCAAGAGTGTAGACAATAAAGTGGTCATATCTTACTGAAAGACGTTGTACGGTTCGCTTGAAAGAACACGGGAAGTATCCTATATCCTTTTAGCTGAAAGAGTCGTGCGGAACAAGGAGGATCCTGTAGGTGTTAATGTGCAATTGACGGTTTGTAAGTAGATTTTTTGTGACGTTCTCAAGAAAATTTTATGTAAAGGATATTTACGATGTTGCTGGTAGACATGGGGTACAAATTGTTATTGTGATTAGGGTCGTGGGAAATTTATATATATTATATATATATATATAATATATATATATATATATATATATATATATATATATATATATATATATATAATGTTTCACTATAATTAACATCTCTTGTCTAGTGGTAGAAAAGGGGATGCTTATTTGAAAGTGGGTATCGACAAGGTTGTTCTTACCTACAAGCGGCAATTATTATTATTATTATTATTATTATTATTATTATTATTATTATTATTATTATTATTATTATTATTAGCTGTGAATTTTATGCATCACACTTGGATCATGAATTCCTTCCTTCTTGTTTGAAGTCTGAGGTCCCTGGGTATTACCAGGTGGCTGATGGTTGTATGAATTAAGGATCCTATATTTTTAAGGAATTTAAAAAATCCTGTTTCTTGTGGATCAACTGGTTTAAATGGCAGGATTTTATTATGGTTGTTGTTATAGCACATATTTGGTGGAAGAATACATCCTTCGCATTTCTTATGGATAAGGAAATTCCCTCTCTCCTTCGCATGAGTGGTTGCAATAATGCTCTTGCGGTGCAGAATGAGGAGATCCTTCCGTAGCCTCTGCCAAAGGCGAATTGAAATCGCCTTTGGTCTCCCACCTCGGAAGACTCGATTGGGGAGGCGCTTTGTAAGGACTGGAAACCTGCAGGAGTGCAGAGGGAGAGTGCTTGCTGAAATAAACGGCCCTTTTTTACGTATCCCCCCCCCCTTTTCCTCCATTGCGAATTCAATAAGATCACGGTGGTCGGTCGGGCCCGCTAATCATTAGTCGGTTCATATGACTCTCTCTCTCTCTCTCTCTCTCTCTCTCTCTCTCTCTCTCTCTCTCTCTCTCTCTGCAGATGGTGATGCTTTTTTCAAATGCCAGAAATGGAAGCTTAGATCCCTTTCCCCCTGGGGAGGTTGTGTGGCTTACAGTGGAGACAAACACCGAAACAGTGCTCCGTCTTTTCTTGTGGAGCCTTTGATTTGGACAAACTTACCATCCTATGTATCCTTCCCCTTCCCCAGGCCACACCACTCGTCGTTTCCTTTCGTGGCTTCCCAACATCTCCGTCAGCATATCCTGCAGTAGACCTCCGGTGATTAGCCAGTCACATAGCGCAGTGTTCCGTCAGCTTCCTTTTTCAGGGGAACGCTACATTGTGTGGGTTAACGAACTCTTTGAAGATCAACCTTGTTCTTCATCTGTCCTTTTCTTCCTCTCCTCCCACACCGGTCCTTAGAATCCTCCAGTCAGGCCCCTAGTTCCAGGAGGGAGGATGGGGTGCTGGAATGGAGGATGGGTAGTCATTATAATGAAGTCTGTCATCCTACTCTCCCCCCCCCTCCCTTCCCCCTTCTCCAAATACGTGACGCTTTAGTCTACTGTTTGTTCCTGTCACACTGCTCGGCAAACATAACTAGCGTCGTAAAGCGAAGCTCACAACGGAGATCCGTTTAGTTGTTTTTCGTTTGTGCCTTCCTTGAGCTTTTCATCGGCCTTTGCTTTCCCAGGGTATTGTTTGCTCAGGAGTCTTCCTACTTCCTTTTCATCTAGCTGGAGCTCTCTTGTTGTCGCTCTCTTTCTCTCAGCCCCTTTCATAATTAGCTGCACTACCTTCCTTGCCTTTAGGTTTTTCGTTTGCTATTTTATTTTTTCAGTGTTTTCTCCCCACTGGGTTTTGTTACTTTTCATATTTGCACTTTGAAATGGAAAATAAAGCAGTTTTACTTTATGATACACAATTCATAGGATTTAGTTATAATTATTACTTGATATGGGCCCAATTGTTCATTATAGCAAAAGTTTTCTCATGCGCCTGTGAAAGTGTGCAGGTGTGGTGTGGTTACCGTCTTTCGTATCTTCCGTTGGATCATTCTTCCTGTCTTTCGTTTTCATTACGACGCTTTTCCTCTCGTACGACAACACCTTTTCCGTCGCATCCTCCTCTTATCCGGTCATTTAACCTTTCGGTTATGGTAACACTCTCTCTCTCTCTCTCTCTCTCTCTCTCTCAACAGTGTGTGTATGTATATATGTATGTGTTCGTGTTTGAGTGTGGCTGTGCAGTAGAGAAA
Organism: Macrobrachium rosenbergii; assembly: GCF_040412425.1. Taxonomy (NCBI): domain Eukaryota; kingdom Metazoa; phylum Arthropoda; class Malacostraca; order Decapoda; family Palaemonidae; genus Macrobrachium; species Macrobrachium rosenbergii. The sequence continues at coordinate 19,837,340 of NC_089776.1, read as the reverse complement.
CAGGAAGAGAGATTGTGCTGCAGCATTGTTTTTGTTATGAACACTGGGTCTCTTCAACGGCTCCTCACGCCACGCTCTTCCACAGTATATACTTAGAGGTGTTTGACCCAGACTCACTCGTTGATTGGAAGTCATCTGTCTGCGTTTTCCCTTGCTTACCCACCTCGTTGGGTTGGCAAGTGAAAAAAGGTTTTGGGGAAGCATTAAGGACGTCCGACGTTGGTTGTAATCACGGTGGGAATTTTTAGAAAGTCAGAAGTAATGGATGATGCTTGATTGAATTTTGTAGAGTGGCATGACGTCAGTGGTTATTGATGCTAGAAAATACTGATTGGTTGTAGATGATTTGAACTGAATTGAAATTCACTGCATACAAAAAGGAATGAAGAATGAGACTCATACAGTGGTTGTACATGATTTGAACTGAATTGAAATTCACTGCATACAAAAACGAATGAAGAATGAAACTCATACAGTGGATGGAGCTCTGCTAATTGAAGCTTACCTTTGAAAACAGGCAGGTAAGGTAAAGGGTTGATTTATTGCAAGGGGTATCTGGCATCGCGGTATCGGAGAGAAAGGAAAGGATGCTGTTGCGGGATGACTGTCAGCACGGTTGTGCAATGTGACCTTTTATTCCCATTTTATTCTCGCTGGATGGTCGAGCTGAATAGCATTGTGTGTGTGATGGGGGAGTCGGTCGAGGGCGTGGGCGTGTTCAGATTTTCAGCGTGGAAAATCTTTCGTGTACAAATGTTTATCAGTGAGAAAAACGTTCGTCCCGTGATCATGCGCTGATTTTGCAATCAGCGAAAAATAAATGACAACCGAAATATTCGTACAATAGGTGAAAAGACAATTATTCGTTGTCATGCATTACATTGCGGTTACTGATCAGTGGTAAAGTAAGGAAGTGTATATATCAAGTGCTATATGCCTTTGGAATTGCACATTGTAACAACTGAACAGGTTTGTCGGATTCGCTCTCCTGGTATGAGGTTATACATGAGGTGGGGTTGGCGGACTGTCATAACAACAGGAATGGGGAAAGTATTGTCCGTCACAACGGCCTTTCCCTTCTAAAAATATTGCCACGATTTTACACGTTCATCTGGTTAATGTAACCGGTATAGTTTTGAGTTCAGTTTGCAGGTCGGATCGTAGTACACTTTCAGAATGACATGATCCGGAAAAAGATGTATGACAAACATTTTATTTGCCATACAATATACACACTTTCATCAATCTTTGTTCCAGTGTGTGGGGTTCATTATGAGGAGTATCCCCTTATTGATTTTCCAGGTGGGAGCGTTGAACAGGAGTTTGTTTGGACTTACATTCTAAGCTTTGTTTTGACTTACATTCTAAGCCTTTCTGAACATGAGATACTCGCTTATGACAGTGAAGGTGACCTCAGGTGAATAAAACTTGACGACAAGAGAACAACTTATTTTGTATTTTTGGGTATACATACATACGTACAAATTATAGTAGGTGAGGTGTATTTAGAGAGAGAGAGAGAGAGAGAGAGAGAGAGAGAGAGAGAGAGAGAGAGAGAGAGAGATGCACTTGCGGTATGGAAACGAGTAAATCAGGGTGACTCATATCTGGCACCAAGACGTACTTATTATTAATCCGCGTATTTTTCGTTTTCTGCACCATGCAAACTACACGAGTCATTTTAACGATAATGATGGTGCTATTGAGGTGAAGACTCTAACTGAAGAAACGTGTCTGCGTCCCCGTTCAAGAGATACTGATGAATGTGGATTTCTCTCTTGAAAAGCTGTGCGATGACCGACTTACCGTCTCGTTTATTGATATAAAATAGATTTTGCCTTCTTTGAGGTCTTTGAGCCTCTTAGACGAGGTTCTGACGGTGAAAGTAGAAGCATTTTTTCTCTGTATGGAGTCTAAAAATAGTTTTTCCATTTGTGTAATCTGTTTTGATTTAAGGCTGTGAAATCTTGTGGTCTTGATGAAAGGCTTCGGTAGATGTTTTGCGATGTTTGGAAGCCTTTTATGTAATAGCCGTACTTATTATCAGCTGTACTTTGGCCTTGAAAGAGACTGTGTTTATAAGTAAAAATTGATTGTTTAAATCTACTTTTGTGTTTCATAGGCTTGATTTAAAGGCTTTGGTTGATTATATATTGCAGTGTTTGGAGAGGCTGTGTATGTATCGGCTTGTTTTGCACATCAGGAGAAAAGATATCATATAAACTTACAGTATTTGTTTGTGTCAAATTTTGTCATACCTATTCTTCAAAAAAAAAAAAAAAAAAAAACGTGAGCCCGTGCATATATATAATATTGGGCAGTATTACTTTTTGTGTGTGATACATCGGCTTTGTATATGTAGCTAGACAAACAAATAAGAAAAAGCATGAGATGCCATGCAATCAGATTTCATCAGCGAGCCCCCATCCAGCATACATCACTTTGGTGTCAGCCCCTGAGCAACGCGAGAAAAAAAAAAGACCTCCGTGAATGCAGAATATACAACCACCCGCTTATTTCTATTCTAATAAAAGCTGCTTAACCGAATTTGCCATCAGATTCATCACAACCCATGAATTTTGTGTGTTCACATGCTAGGTGACTTGATCACTGTTACGGCTACGGGTAGTGATTTTCTGCGTATTAAATTTTTTTTTTAATTGGGACATTATCTGTACATAGTTCCACATCTTCAGGCGTGGAACACTATTCTCCCTTATGTGGAATTGGACAATACTTTAATGGATACTGAAAGCAGTTATGTCAAATCTGATTCGGGGATTGGATACAAGAGGTCAGATTGAGTTAGAAATGCACCCTGTTTTGTGGTCGTAGAAATGATTAGTGGTATGACTTCTTTGCTCATAAGGCCCGATAGTTATTAAGTTGCGTAGTACTTTTTTCTTTAGGTATGGGTCAAGACTGAAATACAGGGAGAGCGTTAGTTCCACAGGTTAGAGGCTGTGGGTGCTAATGACGAAACACGAGCACTCTCGGTTGGATCGGTCTATATATAAAGAGAGAATTCAACCTCATTGTATGACTCCTTCAGCTTTGGTTTAACCACAGCCTTCGCCTCATCCTAATACCCCTCCCCCCTCATTTCATATTGCTAAAAGCAGCTATAGGATATTGCATGCTTGAGCAGGGATGTTGACATGGTTCTTTATCACTTTACCAAAGCCAGGAGAACGAGTGTCCATATTTAAGGCCAGTCTTTCAGTTGTTAACATGGAGCTCTCTCTCTCTCTCTCTCTCTCTCTCTCTCTCTCTCTCTCTCTCTCTCTCTCTCTCTCTCTCTCTCTCGTTGTAGATACCGTGAATTATTCGTTGAAAAATGTCCTTATATAGAAAATTCGTCTGTGGTTTTACCTTACATATTCTACCTGAAAAAGACAAAAGAAAATTGTTAACGGAAAATACAAGTAATATGAGTTATGATGTTAGGGGTTAGTGAAGGTTTATCGCCTGTGGCCTTCGAAATCTAACAGCCCGCAGACGGATTTCCCTTGTGGACTGAGTCAACGTTAAACAAGTTCGAATCCAGCTGATCCAACGCTCTCTCTCTCTCTCTCTCTCTCTCTCTCTCTCTCTCTCTCTCTGGAGAGCTTACGATTGCATTAGAGTCGTATATGGGAAGGCTTATCCGAAAAGTGAGAGTGCAGAAGTAATTCCATATTCGGCATACGAGTAATTATCACCATCTCTTATTTTGTTATTTTTGTCTGTCATATCTTAATTTTTTTTTATCCACAGGTAAGACAAGAAAGAGGTTTTAGTTATGTTCAGTCATCGGTGCTTATCGAAATATTTAGTATCTGTTTTATATGTTTCAAAATGCTCCTCTTTACGTTAGCGGATGCCTTGACGGCTGATTTGTTTATTTGGTAACGGGTATTTTGTAGGTGTTATGAAGTCAATTTTGAAGGCTGTTATTGGTACCTGGTTAATGCTGGTGGATAAATAGGTCACTCAAGTAGCGTGCCTTTGCTAAATGACGTTTATTTATAGGCGCCGGAGTTAATGAGCCGGAATTTTGTGGTCATTCTCAACGCTGGAATGCGTCGCGTCGAACGTTCAGTCAATATGCAATGCTCAAGAACTTCAAGTATGTGCAACGTTGGTCGCAGCGCTGCATTTGGGAAAGATCACTTGGTTTTTG
>NC_089776.1:19718178-19828178 GCF_040412425.1 Macrobrachium rosenbergii | reverse complement strand
AGGGGTATGAGCTTTGCGCAAATGGTTGCAGCCATCGTTGACAAAGTGATTCTTGAAAAATTTATTCTTCCCAAAGTTTTGATTTTCAAACTGTAGAGAGTACGGTGTATGCATTATTTGTTTGGAAAAATGTTTTTACTCAGGAAATTCTTAAAATTGTAATTCAGAATGGTTCATTGTGAAGTTGGTACCTAGTACGTGATTATCAGTTGCTATTTACTTTCATCATTTATCACTTTCGACTAACCATCGTTTTTAAAGAGAAGCATAGTCTGTGTTTAATTACGGATGACTTCAGTCAAGTATAATCATTATATAAATTACATTTAATTTTAGGAAATAATTATATATTTGAAAGCTTAAAATAACAACGAAATATGGAAATTTTATACAGGTAGTTTCATTTGCTCATATTTTTTTGTATTCTGTGCAGTGAAGTGAGCAATGGGACCCTTGCAGAGTTAGCTCAGTAACACGTACCGTACATAAGTATTTGTACACATTTGTATGAAATATTCATGCGCGTAAAAATTATGCCGTTCAACATGCCTCCCTCCACTTCTCTTCACCAGTACCACTGCTCTGACCCTCTGTCTCCAGAGACTGTAGAAAACTGTTTCGTAGAGACTTTTGGAAACGAAAATTGTTCGTGGTGATAATTGCAATATGGAATTTTTTGTGCGTTGAACGATGGTAGAAGGTCGTTTTCTTTCAGTTTGCTTTTGTTTTTAAAAGGGCGCCTACACTCCTTTTAAAAATGTGAGGAAGTATGGTTGAACGGACTTGAAAGAAATGCTGGGAAAAAATCGAAAAAAGGAGGCACCTGTAAAACGTCATGAAGGTAACCGATCTTTTGCTTTGTTGGCAGAGAGGGAACGAAGTTTATCATTAATCCCGGGACAGAGTGGAAAATGTGCGAACTTAGCTATATAATATAATACCCTTTTTATTTGGAGAACCTTTTGTCAGAAGGTGAGAGCGTCTCGTTTATAAGTGCTTCATCAGTGATCTGGTAGCGAGTCTCTCTCTCTCTCTCTCTCTCTCTCTCTCTCTCTCTCTCTCTCTCTAGTTTTCGCATTAAGGGATATTTAGTGGACTCAAGTTACTGTATTAGCTTTATTGCTATGGCTGAGATGCAAGTAAGATATCTTCGTTGAGTTTTTCGACGTTATTTTCAATTTTGTAAGTTTTTTATTTTGGAAACGATTTTAAAAATATGAAATGTCTTTTTTGGCCGTTTTTTGTAAATACTACATATTACATAAGAATTTTGTTGTTGTTGATATGCCTTGTGTTGTATTTTATATGTGTGTATAAAAAATGGAATGATTAAACTATATAAATTGCCGTTTTGTAGAATTGGTAGTAAATGCTAAGTGATACAGTGAATGTCTTTTTATGTTTTGCTGTAGCCAGCACGGAGCCTTGCCCGAGCCAGCTGCGCGTTTTTGCCAAAAAATTTTTTTTATATTCATAAATAATATAAAGAATCCAATACAATGATAAGTGACACCGATACCAACACAGTTACATTGTCTATCAAGTTCTTTAGGTTGAGATGAGGAAAGAATGTTTTGAAAGGCGTAGATTAACCCCGGTCAGTCTTCTGATCTCGTAAATCCCCTCTGCGAGCCTCTTGCAATCTCGGAGATTTCAGCTCTTTCCACATCCCAGCCTTTGGTATCTTCCGAAATCCCAAGGGCGATCGTCTGTGTCATCCTCAGCAAAGCTCGGATTCTTTGCTAACAGCTTTTCTCTGATACTCCTCTCGAAGTTTATCTGTCGGAGGTTGGGGTGGAGTTTTTCTTTTGTTTTTATTGATGCTGTTGTTTTGTGTTACGGTGTGTTTTGATATTTTGATTATCTGCATACATATATATATATATACAGTATATATATATATGTATATATATAAATAAATATATATATATATATATATATATACTATATATATATATATATATATATATATATATATATATATATATATATATATATATATATATATATATATATATATATGTGTGTAATATTGCAACTTATATATTATTTAATTGAACTTTTGAGTAATGTCCGTATTATTTTCTTATATTTGCTACTGTGCAATCTTCATTGTTTCTTGATTAAAAAATATCATTCGTCGTGTTCGTTCTACGCTCCTATGCTTATTTGCTGTTAAAATAAGAAACCATTTGCAATCCTCTTCGTTACTGCTTCTCCTCTGTTATTTCATATCCGAAGCTTTTGTGCAGATTGCTGAACATTTCTTATGAACCACAAACGCCTTTATATGCTGGATAACCTGCGTTTTCATAAAAATAATTTTTTGACATGTTTTTCATCTCTGTTTTGGTTTCGTAATATTTATAATAAATTCTGTGAGTTTCAAAATGTGAGAACTGTAGTGCGTTTTGTGTGTGTGTGTGTAATATATATATATATATATATATATATATATATATATATATATATATATATATATATATATATATATATATATATATATATATAAAAGCGAATCCACAGGAAAATGACAGGCATAAGTTTAGTAGCAAGCGCTTTCACGTTTGTTAACACAGACGATGCGTTAATAAACGTGAAACCGCTTAGTTCTGAACTTCTGTCTGTCATTTTCCTGTGGGATTCGCTTTATACACTGAAGTCACGTGCATCTACTAAGATTTTTACATATATATATATATATATATATATATATATATATATATATATATATATATATATATATATAGAGATATATATAGAGAGAGAGAGAGAGAGAGAGAGAGAGAGAGAGAGAGAGAGAATGCCAAATATCCCTGTGGTAATGATTATTGCCCTCTTGACGTAAGAGAACCTACCTTCGTCCTGGCAGGAGGCTGCTGGATGATTAGAATTCCAAGGGTTATGTGCACCGTCGAACGACTGCCATCGGCGCCTTGAGATACTGGCAGGAGGTGTTGAGTGGAATAAGGTTACGATTTTAAGGTTTAAAAAACTTCTGCGTTTCTTCTGTTTTCACTGATGTTATTCCACTCACCCTTTGGTCATGCAAGTGTTCTCACCCGGAGTGGATCACTTTGTTTTAGGTGCTGTTATTATTATTATTATTATTATTATTATTATTATTATTATTATTATTATTAATCACCAGTTAGTCATATTACATAAAGGGAAGTGTCCTCTGAGATAAACAAGACGACAGTCCCTGTCTCCTTCAGTCTCTGAGACAGACAAGACGACAGTCCCTGAGATCAGTCCTTCAGTCTCTGAGATAAACAAGAGACAGTCCCTGTCTCCTTCAGTCTCTGAGATCCCTCCCTGTCTCCTTCAGTCTCTGTCTCCTTCAGAGGATAAAAACACAGTCCCTGTCTCCTTCAGTCTCTCCGACAGTCCCTGTCTCCTTCAGTCTCTGAGATAAACAAGACGACAGTCCCTGTCTCCTTCAGTCTCTGAGATAAACAAGAGACACAGTCCCTGTCTCCCTTCAGTCTCTGAGATAAACAAGACGACAGTCCCTGTCTCCTTCAGTCTCTGAGATAAACAAGACGACAGTCCCTGTCTCTCTTCAGTCTCTGAGATAAACAAGACGACAGTCCCTGTCTCCTTCAGTCTCTGAGATAAACAAACGACAGTCCCTGTCTCCTTCAGTCTCTGAGATAAGTCCTCACATTCAGACGACAGTCCCTGTCTCCTTCAGTCTCTGAGATAAACAAGACGACAGTCCCTGTCTCCTTCAGTCTCTGAGATCAGTCAGTCCTGTCTCTTCAGTCTCTGAGATAAACAAGACGACAGTCCCTGTCTCCTTCAGTCTCTGAGATAAACAAGACGACAGTCCCTGTCTTCTTCAGTCTCTGAGATAAACAAGACGACAGTCCCTGTCTCCTTCAGTCTCTGAGATAAACAAGACGACAGTCCCTGTCTCCTTCAGTCTCTCAGTCCCTGTCTCCTTCAGATAAACAAGACGACAGTCCCTGTCTCCTTCAGTCTCTGAGATAAACAAGACGACAGTCCCCTGTCTTTGCTTCGGTCTCTGAGATAAACAAGACGACAGTCCCTGTCTCCTTCAGTCTCTGAGATAAACAAGACGACAGTCCCTGTCTCCTTCAGTCTCTGAGATAAACAAGACGACAGTCCCTGTCTCCTTCAGTCTCTGAGATAAACAAGACGACAGTCCCTGTCTCCTTCAGTCTCTGAGATAAACAAGACGACAGTCTCCTTCAGTCTCTGAGATAAACAAGACGACAGTCCCTGTCTCCTTCAGTCTCTGAGATAAACAAGACGACAGTCCCTGTCTTCTTCAGTCTCTGAGATAAACAAGACGACAGTCCCTGTCTCCTTCAGTCTCTGAGATAAACAAGACGACAGTTCCTGTCTCCTTCAGTCTCTGAGATAAACAAGACGACAGTCCCTGTCTTCTTCAGTCTCTGAGATAAACAAGACGACAGTTCCTGTCTCCTTCAGTCTCTGTCAGCTGAATCAAGGATGGCTCCTAGGGCAGAAAACATTCACAACATTAGGCACTTACACCTACGATAGCGTATTACTGTTATTAATATTGCCGGAATGCGTGAAGTCGGTGTGCGTGGTCTGTCTGTTTTCGGTTGAAAATATTTCGCTTTGTGTGTAGGCTACTCGTGCTTTACTTTGAGTTACTTTGCATAGAATTGACAATTAGTGTCTCCATCAGTTGAACAGTTGTCAGTGAATGTCATAGCCAGCATTGCCCCCTAAAGGTGACTTGAAGGTTGTCTCAGCACAGCATGTCGGAAGGTTATCAGTATTCTGTTACACACCTTGACTTTCACATTCAGTACTTTCCTTAAATGGTCATACTGAGAAGTTTCATGTTTCGGTTTTTTGGTACTGCGTTTACGACTACCACTGATGACAGTGATGGTGATAATGACGAATTAATTTTTGTATTGTTGTGGTAATTATAAGTGTAACATTTTTCTATCATGCTTTCGTGCTCTTTGTTCTGGGAACCAAGATAAGTATTATTATTATTATTATTATTATTATTATTATTATTATTATTATTATTATTATTATTATTATTATTCCATAATACTCTGGAAAATTAGGATACTGAAGTTATGTTTCTGAATCTTCTTCGTTTAACGTGCCTTCGTTTAACGTGCCTTTTCCCATTTTTTATATGGTGTAAGCACGCTGCCTTCTTTTGAAGGACTTTGATTTGGCGTTGGGGTAGACCGTAGCCTCTATTGGCTGCCCTGCCCGACATCGCTTAGACACCGGTAGCGCATGTGTACATGTATCGTACCAAATCCCCAGCTACCTTTCTCCCAGCAGCGAGGAGGGTTGAGCGGTTTGGTCGACAGTTCGAGACGTGTGAGGTTTTTTTTTTTTTTTTTTTTTTCTCAGAAGATGTTGGAGTGGCTTTGTTTGTGTGTGTATTAGTCTGTAACACCCATTTGCTTTCAGCAAACCTGTCCGTTGATTATACAACCAAAATCCCTTTCCTTCCTTGGAATGTCCCAAAATCTTAAAACAGATCTTCAACGCTCTTTTTCTACAGCATGTTTTGGACGTAATTGTTGCTGTGGTTGCCAACGGTGTATTTAATGCTGTTGCAGTTGGATCACTGGAAGTATTGTTGTCCATGCGAAGAGACTACTGTATGAGTAGTACCAGCATTTCGTGCTCTCCGTTCATATCACATCATGTGCCCACATTCATCTATTGTTGCAATTGAGTGGGATAATATTTTTTCTGAGACCTCTGTCTTTCTGCCTTCGCTGTAGAGGCTTGCTCCGCGAGTTGATGACCTTGTAGCTTTACACCTTTTATATAAATGTTCGTGAATTTTGAACAGAAATGATACGTGGTGTAATACGTATTTCTCGTGCTGTACAGTTATATTTATCAAATCTTGTGTTCGTGATATTAATGTAGTCGATAATTTCCCTTAGGCAATCTGTTCTAAACAGCATTGGTGTCTGTCATGTCGTTCTTATTTTTGTTTAGGTGTTTCTCAGACTGTCGGAATTCACTCATGATTATAATAATCTGCTCATGTTTTGGTCCTTTCTTTTATGGCTTTGATGATTTTTTTTTATTTATATATATATATGTGTGTTTTACGTTTGTTATATTATATATATATATATATTATAGTTCTATAGGCTTTATGTGTGTGTGTGTGTGTGTGTGCGTGTGTGTGTGTGTGTAACTGAATCACGAAAATATGGAACGTGATGAATAAATAGATAAAGGCAAAATCCTCGAAGGAAAGGGAAACAAGGGATTACTGCAAGGCCTTTCGACTTCTTGTCCTTTACTTAGTTAAGTAATGGACAAGAAGTCGAAAAGCCTTGCAGTACTCCAATGTCTCTCTTTTCTTCGTGGATTTTGTCTTTATTTATATATATTCATCACGTTCCTTGTTATCGTGATTCATATATATATATATATATATATATATATATATATATATATATATATATATATATATATATATATATATATTTATATATATTTATTTATTTATATTTATATACATATATATATAATATATATATATATATACACATATATACATATACATATGTGCACGCACACACACATATATTTATATATAAGTATATATATGTCTGTGTGTATTTGTTGGCGTGTGTAGTGAACGTGTGTACAGAATATGTGTGTACATCTTGCATACGTCCTTGCACAGTCTTCAGAACTCTAAAAACATAAAACAGCGAAGTAAATCACCAAAACCATAAAATAAAGGACCAACACATGGACAGATATATTTCCCTCCTTTTACATATAAACTGTGCGTTTAGGGCTTTCGAATGGTTTAATTCTCTAAACGCATTTCTCGAACGCCATTTTCGTTCGAGAATTAACGGCGGGTCTGGGGCTTTCATTTCACGGAGAGAGAATGTGTTATTTATTGGTAGTTACGTTGCCTAGGGATGATCGTTAAACAAACAGAAAGATGCTGTCTGCCGTCGAGTCGGAAAGAAAACCAGTAATGAAGTGTCAGTTGGTGTATTTATGAGAGGAAAAGTGCTGAGTCTATTGTGTTTTAGTGCATTTTAAGGATTAGGCTTCTAGAAAGCGACAAGAAAGTTCGCAGGCATTCTGTTGTCGATGTTCACATTTTTTGTTTATTTATCTTGGTGTTGAGGTACACTAAAATGCCGAACGTATTAAGTTCAGGTAGGAGTTGGTTTAAAGGAATATATATTACTAGTTAAGTCAAGGCACCATAAAATAACCATGAGTCGAGAAGAGCGTCGAGTCATCTTTATTATTCAAGTGGCTTAATGACTCCGAAACTTCGTGTTCAGATATTCCAAGGTAATGCGTGAGTTTTAAATCAGTTGCAACTTTTCAGAATAACTTCAACCTAAGAAGGCTGCTCATAACACTCGCGAGCCCTGTCGATCGCTTTCATTGACAAGTCATTACCGCGGTGACGATACTTTCCAAAGATTGTGTGAAAGCTTTCGAGTGACGGTAACAATGGGCTGTCATCTTATTTTGTAGTCGCTATATTACAGCGAAATGTGGAAGAAGTCTAGAAAACAGCCTTGCCTCGTATTGGTGTGTGTTCCTGTGTCTCGACCTTCTTCGAGATATCTCTTTCCCGTCTAAGGATATCTGTCCTATTTGAGTGTGTTCGGGAAAGGATGGAGAGAAGGTGGCTCTCATGATATTGCAGATTCTTTGTGTACTGGCTGTCGATTTGACTTGGTGAATGCCAAAATATTTGCCTCTCTCTCTCTCTCTCTCTCTCTCTCTCTCTCTCTCTCTCTCTCTCTCTCTCTCTCTCTCTCGTCCTTGTAGTGCAGTGATAGTATCCTTTGGCTCCCAACTAAGGAATCCCTGAGTTTGATCGCCGGTCGAGGAGGGGATTGGTATAGGCACGTTCCCTTAAAATTCAGTAAGCATTTGTTGACTTACTCGGTGGCTTACAATCCACGATAACATTCGATTATTGAGAGTTCAGCCGGGGTAGAGGGAAAACGAAATAGCAGACGTAAGTGCTCTGTGCTCCGTCTAAATGTAAACATGAGACATCGTCGACTCTTTACCTCACCGGGCTGGAAAAATCACGCGAGTGGACATGTGTATTTTGTATGGCGTAACACTGGGACGGGCCTACGACTGTTCATAGTTAATGGTAAAAACTTGTTCATAAAGATCACTGTTCAGGGTGCGCAATCTAACTTTCGAACAAACACGTGCAGTCTGACTTTCTTTTTATGGAATGTGCAGGAGTGAATGTTGTGGGTGGAGTGGTGTCATTCATGTACTTACTAGTGGTTGGAATTACCGGACCAGAGACTGGATAGCAGAGTCACGAATGGTGACTACGCGCCGTAATTGCTCGCTTTTTCCCCCGGTCCTTCTCCACGTCGCTATTCCCATATCCATCTTCCCACGGCTCATGATCTCGTTTTGATTTTTAAATTCTGTTCTTAATGCATGTTACGATATAGTTTGCTGTTTGAGCATTCTTGCCTTTTTTTCATATTTTGGACTGGAATAGCATACATGCGTTATTGATAACAAACGTCAGTGATGACAACAAACTACTTATAGTAATTCAACAACAAAAACTGGTTTTTCTTTTGTATTTTGTAAGGAAACCCAGTGTCATTCACCTTTGAAAGATTTTTGTACGATATATAGATTTGTGGATGAGGATATTGAATTACCGCTTGAGTTTCTTCTCGCCCTCAAGAACGTTTTTTGACCTGTGGAAGTCGCCTTGAAACTAAGTTTGTAATGGTGATGTATTTTCCCTTTTAAAAGGAGACCGACGGAACGGGCAACCTGATGCTCCTTTTCTATCCACCACTGAAACAAGAAGAAAATAAGATTCATTCCTGTAACAAGTTACAGACCTGGCTTTCCAAAATAGGAAGGTTATAGAACTTTTCGAAGACAGAGATGACCAAAGAACGACTATTTAAAAGTAATACTCTCTCATTTTGAGCTGCCGTTTGTAAATATCCGTTCGAAGTGAAAGTGAACTCGATGAACAACTGTACAGAGAAGCGTCGGCGCCCACCCTCAGCGCACTAAGGAATGGAATGTATTACTTTGCATAAGCCTTGTTCACAATGCTGTAATTATAGACCTTGGTTATTGTAATTACGAATATTCATGTACACAGCAGACTCTATAGCTAAACGCTAGTTGAATGATGTGCATGTCTTACATAAGCGAAGAAACATGACGATATGTTAGTAGTGATTTAACTGCAGAACTGAAAACCTTCCATCAAGGCTCTGGGCGACTCTTGAGAATGTTTCATAACTTTATTGCGAACGTTCTTCGCGCAGGTCACCGACATATTTTGAACAGGTGACAACTCTGTGCGCATTTGCTCTCATTTGTCTTGCGAAGATGCTTTGGTGGACTGTTTTTTCTCGTTTGTTTTTATTACGAATGACTAATGTGATTCCCCAGATTACCTTTCTTATGCGGATTATTCAAGTAATTACAGTAATTACCCGTAATGTGTAATTGCGCGTTGGGAAACACGTACGTAATTTACTCTGGGTTTTGCACTGTCTGATGCGTCGGATGTTGAATATTTTCGGTTTTGTGCCCATTTTTAAGTCTCTTGCAAAATGTTGGGAGTGCGTGAATATAGATTTGCAAATTTTCATGCATGCTCTGTTGAACTAATCTGTAACGTGATGTGATCTTTATTATTTATATATATATATATATATATATATATATATATATATATATATATATATATATATATATATATACACACATATATACTTGTATACATTATATGTGTGTGTTTATGTATGTATGTATATATATGTGTATTATCTATGTACACACACACAATTATCTAATTTATGTACACACATATATATATATACATTATATACCTGTTGTGTTTTTATGTGTGTTTTTATGTATGTATGTATGTATGTATATATGCATGTATATATATTATATATCTATAATATATGTAATATATATATACTGTATATATACATTTATACGTATATAATATGTATGTATAACGCGTAAGATAAAGGGGAATAGAGTCGATACCGATAAGCATAACAGTAGCATTAGTATACACTGCTGTTATGAGCACTTTTGGTTGGGTTGAATGCCAAGGACACTAGGGACGAAAAAGAAAATTACCCACACGAGAATGTTTTCTTGCTTTTCCTGAGGATGATAACGAATGCTGTAAGTCTTTTCAAAGGAAAATTCGTATAGCTATCGTTAATATATTCCGGTGCCAGTAATATAGTTTTTTATTGTTATTCTTCCCACGCGTCTGTTCATTCTGCCATTCGATCTTTTGATCGCATCTGGGAATCTAGGAAGCGTTGGCGAGAAGATGACGCGTAGCGAAAGTTTCCTCGGAAACTGATTAAAAAAAAAGACTGCGGTTTTCAAAGAAAAAGCTGCGACGTTCACTCCCAAGTCTTTGTCCCTTGGTCTTTTTCATCAAAAACTGCCCATTGTCTTTGGAAGGGGCCACGACCCCTTGGGAAGATTTTGAACCCTCTCCATCTTCCCCTCTCTCTTTCCGAGGTGAAATTCGCTTTCCGTCAGGCTTAATGGGAGGGGGAGCGGGTAGGGGGTGTTAGGGTACCTGGAGGTTGAGGGTTCAAGAAGGAGGATGATATATTGAATCAAATTTAAGATTAACTCAATTTTATTTTACACTTTAAAATAATAATAATAATTATAGTTCTTACCAATAATAATAATAATGATAGGTCTTAGCTCATCCCCACGTAAAGCCATGCTTGTTGTTGTAAAAGACAGCTGCTGTCTAGAGACGAACGAGGCAAATGATTAAAAAGTTATCATAACTTGAACATTTCAGGTTGAATTCAGCCACATCGTCTGTGCTTGCGCGCATGTGTGTGGGCCATTGTCTGCGTATATATAAGAGAACGAGTGAATTATTAAAGAAGCGAAACATGGAAGATGAAAGTTACAATCTTAGTTGATGGAAAGGAAATGAGCTGACGTTTAGCGTGCAGGAAGTGGAAATGAAACGTCATACAATTATTTTTTTTTTGTCTTGTCAGAAAGTAAGAAAGTATTAAAGACCAAGTTTTTTTGTGCCAAATAATTCTTTACCGTGCACGACAGGACTGTTAGCCTATATCATGTTTCAGGCATTTTACTGAAATGAGTAGGACACGCTGGCACCGGAAAGGTTGTCATTCATCACTTACTCCTGGTATTTGAAAGGCTATGAAATGAATTTGACATGTATTCTGAGCTATTGTTTGCACACACACATATACTGTATATGTGTGTGGGGGGTGTATGTATGTATAATGTGTGTACTTGTGCGCTCGTGCATATGCTGCGTAACCGCGTGTAATTAATGAATAGTTTTGTGATGTTTATTTTATAACCTTCGCTCATTCACCGGAAAATGAAGGATTTCTCGTCTCCTTCTGAGGAACAGTAGTTGTACGCGGTTTTGCAAGATGATGATAAGGGTGTATCTGCGTCCTTGTTGGGTAATTGAAGGGAAATTCTCGTAGCTAAGGATATATTAGACATCTTTCAGGCCACAATAAGAATAATGGAATTTACTTTCATCATCTTAATGGGCAATTACGCTCGCTTCTACCAGTATACAATCTCTCTCTCTCTCTCTCTCTCTCTCTCTCTCTCTCTCTCTCTCTCTCTCTCTCTCTCGTTTTCATTCACAGCAATTACTCAGTATTCACCTTGATGAAGAGTGGGTGGACAAAACCCACCTGTACAGGCACAATTCACTGGCTCTGTTGCAATAATCACCGCGCGCAAGAATCTAGGTCAGCTTAAAACCTTGCGAATTTAACTTTTTCATTTGTGGGAAATAATCATAGCATTTGTGTAGGTTTTGTCCTGGCTAAGTTGATATGGCTGTTATCCCTCTCAGTTGACTTTCTCTATGCCTTTTATTTTGGTCGGACTCCCAGATCTATTTATCATGCATGTGCGCGTTTATATGGCTTTTAGGCATGTATGTATAAGACTTATATTATTCTTAGTTTGCTTTCTTGAAATAACGATGTAGATGAATTACTAATGTGTAGTAAGTGTTGTCATTCGTAGGTTAAGGAGTGTCGCAATTTTATTGGTATCAAAGAGACATCGAGCAGGGGTATTTAATTGGAGTTACCCTTCAAGCCACGTGATAATTTGGTATTCCTTTCCCTTCGGACCTCGTTAGGGACGGCACTTCGCATACAGTAATGAGATGTTTTCAAATACGCAGCGTATGGGTTTGCGCGTTACGAAATACTTCAATCATCTTCTTCTCTTTACTGAAAAGCAGAAATGTATTTATCAGCACAGATTCTGAAAAGGTATTTTCTTGCTGAATTCTTCACTGACGATGCCGCTGTGGATCGTGGCGGTAGATCTAATGAGAAAACTTAACGAAGGAGTTCGTGAGTAAAACGATTATCTAAAAAATAAAAACAGTGTTTTGTTCTCTATGGAAACATTTATGTAAAAAGTTGTGCTGCTGGTTGGCAAGCAAATTGTTTATAAATTAGACACCCCGTCTTGAGAATTATAAGCATTATTATTTCACATTTACGTCTAGTACCAAAATATGTTGCTTACGGATTTACTTGCAATATTATCACATTTTCACGTCACTTAAAAAGTGAAATTCCTTGTACGAAGTAGAGCATTTTTCTGTTCTTTTGCTTGGGCGTGACTTCGTATTTTCTTTTTCACTCGCTGCGTGTGACCAATTTATTGTGGTATGCAACTTCCTTACTAATTCTCTCTCTCTCTCTCTCTCTCTCTCTCTCTCTCTCTCTCTCTCTCTCTCTCTCTCTCTCGTCGGGCGGGAAAAAGAGGTACCATTAAATGTCAAATGTCAGTTGCGAAAGAAGCGTTTGGTTTTGCGCTATACTGTAAGTTTGAGGACGAAAGAATGCTTTTAAAGGTCATTCTTCCTATTGCTAATATTCTGTTAACTACCCTGCTACTTAATACAGTACTAATATGATAGTCCAGAATGTGTGTATATATATATATATATATATATATATATATATATATATATATATATATATATATATATATATATATATGTATATATATATATATATATATATATATATATATATATATATATATATATATATATATATATATATATATATATGATGTATGTATATATATATGTATATATTATATATATATACAGTATATATATATATACAGTATATATATATATATATATATATATATATATATATATATATATATATATATATATATATGTGTGTGTGTGTGTGTGTGTGTGTGTGTGTGTGTGTGTGTGTGTGTGTGTGTGTGTGTTAATTTCGTTCATTTCAGTAATTTGTGATGAACATATATAGGCGCGTAGGAGCAATGATCCTTTGGTGCTTGACCATCTTTGCAGACTCCTGCCGCCGAGTTGTCATATGCAGCATTGCAAAAACACCTCCACTACCTTCTCCTCCAAGAGCACTATCAAACTTGCCCAGGCAAAAGATGCCCGTAGGTCAGCTTCTCTCCTAACGGTCCCGTGGATCGAACCGTTGCGGGAACTCCGGTTCAGATCTCTCTCTCCCTCTCTCTCTCTCTCTTGGGAGAAAGGTAATATGAAAATACGATCAGCTGTTATTTCCACTTTTTGTTCTTCATTTTAGTCTACATTTTTTATTACCAATTGTCTCGTGATTTGTATGATACGTGTTGGATGTGGGCCAGGTGTCTTTTGGCCTTTCTGGTAGCACATAACGGTATTGTGATTCGTCACTTTTCTGCCGACATTTTTGTTGTGATTTAATGTCATAGAAACGTTGGTTGTTGAGATCATTTTGTGTGACAACCGGAGGTTTTAAGTTGATTTTTGCGGGAAAGAATTTGCCGAGTTGGAATTTTGAATGGTTTTCAAAATTGAACGTGTCAGTAGGTGACATTTGTGTCGTGTCCTCCTAGTTTTGGCTGTGTTTGTGCATATAATGCTGACGCGGTTCGGTGTGAGATGACTCCAACTCTCAGTAGGGAATGATGCGAAGTTGCACTGCTGTTGGGTTTATAATTCTAATAACATTGGTACCAGGAAGAACCCGATAATTTGAAGGGCTGATTTTTTTTTATTTTGTTTTCTGTTATTTTTTGTATTACAATTGATTTTTTACAAGTAATTTTGTTTTTTTGTTGTTGTTGCTGTGTGCGTCAAATTCAAGTTCCCAGTGTTCTGCACAACATTTACTGGTTTACGATTGGTTTTACCGTAATACGTAAATGGTGTCCAGGAATGGCAACCACGTGGATGATGATAAGAAACGTAAACATCATATGAATATGTAAGTAATAACCCAGTAATAAAAGGTGTTTAGTTTATGTTTTTAAAAAATACTCTCTCTCTCTCTCTCTCTCTCTCTCTCTCTCTCTCTCTCTCTCTCTCTCTCTCTCTCTCTCTCTATGTTAAGTTACTTTTGACTTTTAAGTGTTGATGATGTTTCATCTCAATTCCGTTTTATTTGGCTGCTTGTTTAGCGTCTCTCGTTGTGCATTGGTCTTACGCACATTATGTGTAATGAACTAAGAATAACTTAATTGTAAAAAACCGACTGGTAATTTGAATTTGTTTGCGTCTAGCATTATAGTTTAGCCGGGAAATTGGCTGACATTTCTCTTTATCGAAATTTTTATCAAGGCAACAATGATAAATTTCAGCGGACCCTGTTTTAATGTCTTTCTGTCACGTGGAATGGGAAGAATATAATATATAGATATGGTTTCAGATGGCGCCGTGACTACTGCCAGAGAGAGAGAGAGAGAGAGAGAGAGAGAGAGAGAGAGAGAGAGAGAGAGAGAGTACACTTGGAATATCCATGGAATGATTTCGGTACGTCAAAGATGAAAAGAGTACGCTGTTTATATATATATATATATATATATATATATATATATATATATATATATATATATATATATATATGTATGTATATATATACACGAATATATACATGTATATATACGTATATATACATATACATATATTTATATATGTATGTGTATATATACACATACATATACATATATTTATATGTATGTATATGTATATATATATACATATACACACGTATATATACATATACATATATTTATATGTATGTGTATATATATATATATATATATATATATATATATATATATATATATATATATATATATATATATATATATATATATATATATATATATATTGTTCATACATACATACAGAGGGCTCAATACACAGGAGACTTTAAACAGCGCATCATTTTAAATGTTAAACAGATGACAGATGACCGTCCACGCAAGGACGAATGTCCTAGGATGCACTCTCTCTGTGCCTGTTCATCATCAGCGTCCTGCTTTGAGTGAACAAAAAAGAAAACGTAGGAGTCTTTTTGACACGAAGAAGGTATTTTGGAAAGAGGATTCGGTTTTAGTTTTCTGTAACTTTAGAAAACTTTTTCTATTGTTCCGCACTTTTTCTGTCCGCACTTTTTCTGTCCGCACTTTTTCTGTCCGCACTTTTTCTGTCCGCTTCAGATCTCAAAAACTACTGAGGCTAGAGGGCTGCAAATTGGTATGTTGATCATCCACCCTCCAATCATCAGACATACCAAATTGCAGCCGTCTAGCTTCAGTAGTTTTTATTTTATTTAAGGTTAAATTTAACCATAATCGTGCTTCTGGCAACGATATAGGATAGACCACCACCGGGTAATGGTTAAAGTTTCATGGGCCGTGGCTCATACAGCATTATACAGAGACCACCGAAAGATAGATTTATTTTTATACGCTGTAGCGGCTGTACAGAAAAATCGATTGCTTCGGCGCATTTTTTACTTGTTTATTGTTGTTCCCTATATTTTCGCTCCGTGTATCTTGAGATTTAGGTTGCCCTGTTAGAACATGTTGTTATGGTTACTTTGAATATTGAGTAATTCCGTGCTTTATAAATTAATATTCTTTTTGCAATACAATATATATATATATATATATATATATATATATATATATATATATATATATATATATATATATATATATATATATATATATATATATATATATATATATATATATATATATATATATATATATATATCAGTCAATACATATCAGCTTTTCACGTGAATAATGCATTTAAAACCTCACAAGAGCACAGGAAGTTTCGTTTGCATTTTAAGACATTCTCAAGGTAATCGTCTATTTTTATATGTACAGTGTGTATTGGGGAGGAGGCGGCCTACCGTTATCGTGCTAATTGTATATGTTTTTTCTCTTCGGTATTTTCACCGGATTAAGATGAAACTGAATATGAAATATGGTTTTAGGGTGCCAATACCTCCGCCTTATTGGAATTGACATTGAATTAAGTTTTGTCGACACTTCGTTTAAAACTGATGTTAATTCTTGATTCTTGTTATAAACACTGTCCCTGACCGAAGATGTATTGTATGAGGTTTGTACCATTCTGGATGGCAAGTTTTTCAGTAGGAGAGAGAATCCAACGCCCTTTTTGCAAATAAAAAGCGGAGGAGATGGTTGCCCTCGGTAATTTTGTACGCAGATGTAGGGCAGCGAAATGTTTGTGACTGACAGTGCGCTGTTAAAGTGCTGATTTTGTTGTGTTATTGAGAGACCCCGTTTTAGTGTTGATATTCCCAAATTATGTCAAGATCAAAGAACACAATGGTGTTTGTGTCACCGATGAGCTTTTAATATTTGACAGATCACGAGGAACGGGTTATTGAAGCTACATAAATGCCAACACCATACCTGCTTCAGCAATCGTGGGTCGAGGTGAACGTCTATCTACTGCCGTGCGACGGTGGCCCTGCCCTTCCCCCCAACTCCCCTCTCTCCCAACCCTTGCACTTCGAAGTGCCTCTAAATTTGACCTTGATAGGTGGAAAGGCGCTTGCAGGACGGCGTGCCTTTACTAGTGGTGTCGATGCCATATATGTCGTATTCCAGATCTATATTTAGATTTGGTCTTCATCTGCGGTCTTCTCATGTCAGCGCTGATGCGTTGGGCATCCGGATTAAAGGATGCTGGAATATGAGAGTTGCCACAAGATGACCATCAGATTTTGACATTCCGGCTCCAAGCGCACGCACCTGCCCAAAAGAAGCGAGGCTCATGAGTCGTAAACGCTCAACTTGTTTTCATTTTCATAATTGTTTATTTACTAGATATATAAGTATTTATGTATTTTTAATAAGCGATAATACCCGCTAAACTTCTCAACTTCCTCTTCCTTTTTAGGGGGAATTGAGAAATTATGTGGTCATTTTGGCTAATAAAAATATGCATATATCTGCAAAAATGACCAGTAGATTTTACACACACACACACACACACACACACACACACACACACACACATATATATATATATATATATATATATATATATATATATATATATATATATAGAGAGAGAGAGAGAGAGAGAGAGAGAGAGAGAGAGAGAGAGTTAGCTTCTGCTAGCCAAGACTAGCTTTTTCTTAATAAAGCTAGCGTATGCCAGTGGAAGCTCACTTTTCAACTAAATATATCTTTTCTTGACAGTTACTCTGGAATTTCTTTTACCATAGCCTACCTAAGTACGACGCTGACTTTGTATATATATATTATATATATATATATATATATATATATATATATATATATATATATATATATATATATATATATATATACACACACATATATATATATAATACATTTAAACACACATACATGCATACATATACATGACGTATTGAGAGAGAGAGAGAGAGAGGAGGGTGTTGATACTTATTTGAGTTGAGTTCTTCATTTCATATTCCAGTTATGTACATAACATATTGTGGTGATGATAATTAGTCTCAGAACATGAACTCATTGGCATAAGAACTTTCATAAATAATTGCATTGTTTTACTATGTACAGTACATTTTTACAAATGGTAATTAAGGTAAACAAATTCATAAGCAAAACTTCATTACAATTTAGTAAATCTCATATTTGTAAAATTTCCTTGTTGGTCATACAATGTTTCTCTAATATTACTGTAACAAGCGTGCATTACCAACAATTTATGGTTTTGTATAAGAACAGATGTTACACGGCATTCACAATCGCTGCATGACGCAATCTTTTGCACCATTAATCAAACAGTAAAATAAATTAGTGCAAAAAATTAGATTTTTCCTGAGAGGCCCTATGTCATTTACCTTCAATTGTTCTAAGTAAAGTGATAAATACTTTAACGTTAAATGAGGAATCTTTATCATTAAACGTTAAGAATTTCCTACATTTCCTGTGAATGGATACACAAAATATATAGATTGGAACATTCATAGGTGTTGAATGATAGTGGTTGGCTAATCTGTTAGGTGGGGAATAGGGGTAATATTTTACGAGGTTATGTATTTGTAGTTTATAAACAATATTATTACAACATTCACAAACGCCATGCTTCGCCACTTAATGGTCTTCCTTCACCTTCATCAAAAACTCATGTTGCATGCAAGGTGTACGCAAGTTCGTAGACTGTTTACACAAGTTCGTAGCCTGTCTTTAAATTGTGGAATTGCCAAATCCAGTAGTTTAATCATTCGGGCAATTTGTCAGATGGTAAAATTATTCATCCTGCTTGCATAATGAAGAGAATTTAATGCTAGGCTTCACAAAAAATAGAATGACAAAATTTGGTAAAGTGAAGGTAAAGTAAAAATGAATTCTAAAACGGTTAATAGAAACACACCAGTAGACAGCAGCCTCGTAGACATGTCTAGTAACGTGAATCACCAGTAGGCGCAAAAGTGAGCGCTTCAAGGAAGTGAAGGGGTAAGTCATTCCCTTGAGTGGCATCGCAGTCAAGTTATGACCCCAGTGAACTGCTTGGTAAACTATTTCAACTTTTCAGTTCTCTGTTTTGACCTCTTATGGATTATTGCTTACATTGCAAATTGCAGCCATTTAAAAACTAAAAGCTATTAGTTTTAGTGGTTCAGTGGTCCTTGGTGACGCCTGTACCCTAAGCAAGCTGTTGCAGTTAACATGAATATCGTTGTTTGTATTTGTGATCTGCGCAGAAATGTTCAAAATATTACTATTAATAGAAAAAATCTATTCACCTCATGTATCCGCATTTGATTGTAGCATCGCTAGCACAGTACATTTCTTGTCCCAGGACGAGTGGGAAAGGGGAGAGAAAAGAATGCGATGTTTGGGTCCATAAAACCCATGGAGGGAAGTTAGCATGAAAGTTCCTTATAATTATATCCCTTATATGACATGGTATTCTGACAACTCCCTTCTATTGTCCTCGGTCGTCAGCATCGCCGTTCTATGGGGATGTGGTGGAGGGATTGAGGGTTGCAGACGGGTCTGCAGTGTTATTAGATTGAAGCATTATTATTATCATC
Organism: Macrobrachium rosenbergii; assembly: GCF_040412425.1. Lineage (NCBI taxonomy): Eukaryota > Metazoa > Arthropoda > Malacostraca > Decapoda > Palaemonidae > Macrobrachium > Macrobrachium rosenbergii. The sequence goes on along the minus strand of NC_089776.1, from coordinate 19,808,736 downwards.
ATTATTATTATTATGTTGTGTTGTTCGATGTCGTACTCGGCTAGTACTCTCCTAGGCCCGCGTTCGATTCTCCGGCCGGCCAATGAAGAATTAGAGGAATTTATTTCTGGTGATAGAAATTCATTTCTCGCTATAAGGTGGTTCGGATTCCACAATAAGCTGTAGGTCCCGTTGCTAGGTAACCAGTTGGTTCTTAGCCACGTAAAATAAGTCTAATCCTTCGGGCCAGCCCTAGGAGAGCTGTAACGGGTAATGGGTGTAGAGAAAAATTAGGTGAAGTATCACTGCCCCTTTCATACTTTCTAATTGCTGAATCGAAGATGAACCTCCGTTTACTATTATTATATTTTTATTATATTATTATTATTTATGGGAAAGGAATTTTGTTAAATTCTTCTTTGGAAAATGTGTTCTTGACACTGGTCCTTAATTAAGTGTTGTTATTGTTTGTGCATTCCTTCATGAAGTGCGTGCAGCAATGTTTGTTCTTGCGAAGCAACTTGCATGGAAAAACCGTTTCATTTAACCAGACTTTGTTTAGTTAGGTGCACTTTTTTGCATAACTATAATGGCTTCTTATCCTCACAGTTATTATTATTAATGTTATTATTATTGTTGTTGTTGATGTTATTGTTGTGTTTGTTGTTTTTTACAGTTTCGTTTCACTGAGATATCTGTTACTGCTAGCAAGATTAATATTTTCCACATTTTTGTCATATTACCATTTCATACAAGTAAAAGTATAATGATTATTGCATTGACATAATTTTTTTTTATTGTTGAGGTGATATTTTTCACATTTTGCTGCGTTGTGGTAGTTTGTTACAGCCATCATAAGGATTATTTATGGGCACTTGTCTGCGAAACCCCTGAGAGCCCTTATTTCGTTCACACCCTATCGGTTCCCATCTTCCAATTTCATCAACATTTGAAGCATTGCATTAATCGTTCAAAGAAGTCGCTACTGTAGTTGGCGTTCGACTCAAACTGTGCCGTTAATCTTACGTTTTTGGATTGCACGACCTAGTTCGTGCAGCTGAAGCGGCTTTCTCGTGTCTGGTTCATGATCTCAGCCTGCGGGGACACCCCAGGATTGGCATGGGCATCCTTCTCAGTACCCACGTATCAAGAGGCCTTCAACTCACTGTTACCGTCCATGGCACCTCTCTCTCTCTCTCTCTCTCTCTCTCTCTCTCTCTCTCTCTCTCTCTCTCTCTCTCTCTCTCAGTTCTTCCTAAAGTTTCGTGATGATGATGATGGCAGGTACATCCTGAGGAAGATTCCTGTGGGGAATACCATGAATGTTGCTTGTGACATTTTAGAGCTGATCTTCAGCTAAAGTTTTAATTGGATTTTATTCCATTTAAGTTTTCTGTATAGGGTAGTGAATCGTTATGGTTTCGGTTGCTTTACTATATAATGATCCCGGCATCAGTGACCATCAGTGTTACAATACCATATAACCCTTCATAAGTCAGATCAGTCAGTTCTCTCTCTCTCAGGGATTCCAAACTTGCCACATTTCTAACACGGTCTGGCTCATCTTTTCCAGTTCAGATTTTCTTTCCTCTCCATATCTAATGCATACAGTAACTGAATTCACATTATGTGATGATCTCATCAAAATCATCCCATATCCTACCGTTGGAGTAGTGGAACGGGTGTACGGATAATATATGGGTAATCTCTCATTTAGGCCACTTCCTCGATACGAGCATAATTCGAATGTTCGTAGTGATGAAGGGGGTGTTGATCATCTCGCGGTTAGATAAGGATGCAATTCATTTGTCATCTCCATAAGATGCAGGATGGTCCGGAAGTTGTCATGGCAAATTTCCTCTCGAGACTGCAATTACCTTTTACTCAATGCTTTAATGTGTCCTCTAATAGAGAAGAGAAAGATATCTCATTTACTTGATGCGAGATGTCACGGACTTGGCTTTACATCTGTAGCACTTGATGAGGTTTTTGAGTAGATCTCTCTCTCTCTCTCTCCCTCCCTCTCCCCCTCTCTCCAAATTATTATGCCTATTTTTGTGTTCCACAAGTCAAGTCAATAGCGTTAGTCCAACAGCCTGAGAGAAAATGCTCCGCCGCGCTGCAGTGGATCGTGGCCTTAGGCGGTTTGAAAGTTCTCGTCTTGAGTGAGGTTTCCGGATTAATACAAAAAGTGGCCCTTTGTCTTGTATGTATAGATAAAATTGCAGTTATTTATAAGTCATAAGTGCATGAGGAGATGTACATACTTGATGAGTATATATTATTAAAACCTATCTTTGTGTTTTTAGTGTTTCCTTGTTTATCTTTGCACATAAAAGTAGTACTCTAGTTAGCACTGGTTTTCAAGAAATCTGAAAAATTTATTCCTTCCGATTCAGGTTCCTATTCTTATCTTACTCATTCTTTATGCATTGTCTCTGTCCATTAAAAGGAACGATTAACCGCCTTAATATCTTTTACTAGATACCGTATGGAGGAGCAGGGTTAGAATCAAGTCCTGACCAAGACTTGAGGAAAAAGATTTGACTAACATCTTGCCAGACGCTAACGGATAAATTATGAAAAGCCCCGCCAACAACCTAAAAAAAAAAATTTTTGTTGAGTGCGTGCGTTCATTGGCCTGTGACTCCGGCTGGTCATGGTGGTCCACTGGCCCTTTGCGGTCAGGCTGGGGCTTGAGGAAGTGTGAAAGATTGGACTTGCCGACTGATTTACGAGAGAAGATGCATCGTGTGCATGGACACAGTAGAGACTTGTTATCATTTATTAGTACCGTAAACGAGTGTTATAACAGCAGTGATTGCTGAAGGAGTTATAAAGGTTATCATATAATTTAGTTTTGTACTTAATGAAAAAACACAACAAGTGAAGTCGTATTTTCTAGCGAAGGGAAAGCGGAACGTGTCTACGGTTAAATTGGTTTGTGTGTATGGTTCGTTCCGGCCTTCAGCATTGGGCTATTAAAAGTAATATGGGTAGGTTCCTAGAAAGTAGTATGATTTGATTCTTGCATTAATGCTAAAAAAGCTGAGTATATGTTTGGCAAATTTAAGTAATAAAATATGCGGTAGATTTTGTTGTCCAAATGACCTTGATTTGAACACCTATCTGAGACGTACCTGATTATACGGTGACAAGCTGAATTTGTACAGTATATTGTAGAAATTTTTGCCTATGTTGCGGTTATGACGCATATCCTGTTCAATGTTAATTATAATATATATATATATATATATATATATATATATATATATATATATATATATATATATATATATATATATATATATATATATATATATATATATATATATATTATTCAATAACTTTGGTCAGGGGACAACCAACAGTAGTCATCCTAAGATTGTTGTTATTTACGCCGCCTATCTGTTGTAGAAAATATGATAGTACCTTCCTCGTTTACATTTAAGTGAATGAGTCTCTCTCTCTCTCTCTCTCTCTCTCTCTCTCTCTCTCTCTCTCTCTCTCTCTCTCTCTCTCTCCCCCTTTCGCCTGGTAACATTCAGTGTCAATGACCTAATCTCTTATGCTTAAAAATTAATATTTTACCTCGTTGCGTACAACAGAAGCATGTGTAAAACATGTAAATTCGAAATAGTGCCTTTTATTTTCGATATTGAAAGAGACTGCGGCAAAAGCAGAACACACAAGAAGGTAATTAATTGGACAGGTCAAGTGTGCGGAACGCACATTTACCGAGAACATTTCTCTCGTGCCTGATACGCTATCAGCGGGCTTCACGGTTACAGTACAGCAGAGAAGGCATGTATACACCCACACACACGCTGGCACGAAGTCTGTAATTTGTAGCCTTGATTTCTGTAACCTTGAAATTGTTGGACAAAGGTTCGCGTCAGATTTTTTCGTATTAGTTTTCCTTACGTGTGCTGTTTGACATAGCCGGTGTCGGTGGTTCTTTTGTTTACCCAATTTTACTTGGTTTTGTTTACATATTCATACGCCAAATGGTAACAAAGTTATTTGTTTTATGTGTAACTGTTTATACATGTATACTTACGTACTTACATACACAGACACATATACACACCAATATATAATTTATATGTTTGTGCGTGTGTGTGTGTATGTGAGTGTGAGTATCTGTGCGTGTTTAGTGGAATTTCACTCTTCCTTTCAGCACTCAAGATGCAAGAAGTGTTGTAACTCATGCTACGAAATCAACAAGAACTCCATCATCAATAAATGCAGTTGAAGTTATCTCACAGATATTCAGATCTCACCAGGTGCAGAGTTGGCTATCCATAACATCCCATGAATTGGTAGTCCCATAATTCATGATGCCGTTGTTGTTCCCGAGAAGAGAAAACCGCGATTACATCAGCGAAGTAGTCTTAAGGTTCGTTTACCGCCTAGCACGGCTAGTCAGGCGCACGGCCTTACGTGCTTGACGGCATCGTTGCAGAGGGGCAGAAGGATGCAGTCGACCTTTGTCTCAGGAAGACTGAAGCTCTCCCTCTCCGGCAGGTAATCTAGTCACGTGGCATGGAGGAACTAGAGACGAACATCTCTACTGATGGCTGCAAATGTATAGAGATCCGGCTGGTCGTATTATTATGAGAAAGAATAGATACATGAACATAAATAGATAAATAAATAAACCGTCTTGCCGTTTAGGTTTGCAACCTATAAAAAAATGCAGTCTTTTGAGGTACACAGAGTGGAAAACTAGTTGGTCATTTTTAGTGGAAATAAAGTAAAAAATCTTCATTTGGTTGTTTATCTTGGTATATTGAAAAACAGAGTCAAACAGTCTCTCTCTCTCTCTCTCTCTCTCTCTCTCTCTCTCTCTCTCTCTCTCTCTCTCTCCTTTACACACACGCCAAAACACACACACACACACACCTTCGGAGATGTTCTTCGGTGACGATGTTCTCCGAGTGCGCCATGAATAACCCAAAAGCGAGGCCACGACTTGTTTATTAATAGACATGTGGAATATTAGGATTCTCCTGGCTCATTCTAATATTTATGTAACAGGCGATCCACCGGTGCCTAAGACATGTAAAACTTGGAAACCTAAAGTTTCTGTTACAAGACAAGAAATGCAACAGCATTGTATGCATTATATACGATATTTCTGCCATCAGAATTCTTCCCAACCTTCCGTGTGACGAATACTTTAGTTTCCCGTTGTGATCGAGTCTGGTCTAACGCTTCCTCTGACGTTAAACAAGTTATCTCCTAACGTTTTCTCTTAGTTGGTTTGAAAGGTCTGCGTTAAATTAAATCACAATAGCTCCCGTGGCGCTATCGTGCCGGTTCCTGTTCTTGCAGTGTTGTTAGATGTCTTGTCGATCACGTCATCCTTGCCTGTGTCATGCCAACTTCTACTGATAAATGAGCATCGTCAAACAGAATATACGCTGGGTGTTTGTGATAAGGCTCCTTTCGCTTTTCTCGTCTTCTCTTCTAATCTAACGATGTTGTTTTGCCGAATCATGTGTTCCGGTAGAAACAAGCTCATTGTTGGTTTCTAGAGTTCTTTCACCCTGGTAGGGTGAAAGAATCTTCATATATGAAGAATGATCTTGTCCAATTATTTATATTTTCGTCATCAGATCTTTCATTAGATGGTAAAGCTTATTTTTACTTGTATTCCCATTATTTATGTATGTATGTACAGCATTGCGTGCGTGTACATATAATCGTGTGTGTGTATGTATGTATATATATATGTGTGTGTGTATGTATATATATATATGTGTGTGTGTGTGTGTATTTTTCAGGAATTTAGAGTGATAAGAATTGGGTTTGCCTCTCCTGGGCTTTCCACTTAGCAGAGCCAAGCGAAGACAGTGTTTTCTGACGAGAGAGAGAGAGAGAGAGAGAGAGAGAGAGAGAGAGAGAGAGAGTTTGAAGCTGTCGATAGATAGCAAAGAATTCGCGAAGTCGGTTGGCTGAAAGTGAAGGAAGCTGTGGTAGGGGTGTTGAAAAGGGGGGGGGGACGTAGTGTAGGGGGTTATTTTGCGAGACGACGATTGGCAGTCGTCATTTTGGGGTTATTTTAGTAAGGTTAGCTGTCATTGAAGCATCTCTTGTCGGGTAGTTTGTGGCCGCGTGGTTCTCCTTCTCGTTTTCATTCTATGGGAAAGATATTGGGGAGCGATTGGCAAGAGGGCACAGAGGAAATGGAAAGCCAGTTTGCAGAAGGAAATGTAATTGACATCGACTGGTTTGGTGGTTGAGAGATCTGTGGTTTCGACACATGGGTGAATTATTGATTGAATAAGGCAACGGGAAACCGTAAAGAAGGAAGCGTTGATATAGATGGCCATGAAGTGATGACGGTTGGTTGAATATTATGACTGAACCCACAAAAGGTATGGGGTGGCTACTGAAGTGATGCTGAGAGTAGTGGTGTTGACGGTAGGACGCTTTAAAAGAAGTGCAAGGAAGAAGATGAGAGAGAACGGCTCTCGTTTGCTGTTCCTTCAGTTTGTATGTCTTGTCACGAAGTTCATTAAAAGGAGTCCTGAGTCATTGGATAAACTCTCTCTCTCTCTCTCTCTCTCTCTCTCTCTCTCTCTCTCTCTCTCTCTCTCTCTCTCATTTGCAGTGGTGAGTAAACTCACCGTTAGGTACAAGGTGCGGAGGAAGTTTGGAAGCAACCTTAACTAATCCGGAAAGAAGAAGGAGAAATATTGATGTATTTATCAGTTAATTTCACTCTAGTCGAACCTTTTTAAGATTGATATCACGGGACTTCTGTTACAATAAGCAAACGATTTATGTTCATAGGAACACAAGTACATATGTACGTATATACATAAGTATGTACGCACAAAGTAGCGTATAAAAACAATGTTAGAAAGTAGCAGAGTTGCACTGCTGGTTACATTAATGTAGAAGAAGTAATTGTATAAAGGCAGTTCCATCATTTTCGACTCGAGAAAGACTTGATTTAAGAAGGGTTTTTGCGTTTTCCATTGTAATATCCGTTACATTTCTGGTCATTATCATTATTATTGTTGTTATTATCATGCTTTATTTTGTCTTTAATGTTCTTACTTGTTCACCTGCTGTTGTGTTATATTAATAAAAAGTTGAACTAATTGCAGTTATATATATGTGTATATATATAATGTATATGTATATGATTGCAATTAGTTCAACTTTATCAACTTATTGATATAACATCACAACGGGTGAATAAGTAAGGATATTAAAAACAAAATAAAAAACATATATATATATATATATATTATATATATATATATATATATATATATATATATATATATATATATATATATATATATATATATATATATATAATATTATAAATATACGTACATACATAACACGTACGTATATATTTCGATTAGTGTTGATATGGAATATAATTTTTTTTACATTTGTGATTTTTAACATTATTACCGACCCTTACCATCATTAGTTCAGTGTTGAAATGATTACATATAACCTAGTGTAGATGGTAGCTAAATGAACGCAGTGTCAATATGATTTTGTTGGGGGCACAGACTCATCGTGAGCAATGTCTTTTCATACTTTATGAGCGTCATGTAGTAAAATGACGCTCATGATTACTGGTATTCTGTGTTATTTTTTTATTAATGACGAGTAAGTACCCAGTAAATTAATTTGTTAATACTTTGAAGGTTCATTGCCTTGTGGGCTCGACGTGTTGATTTCTTCGGTTTACTGATCTTTTAGATTTTTTATTTTTGCTTAGAGAAATGTTGTTTATCCGTGGTTACCTTTGCGGAAAGTCAGTCGAAGCGTGAATTGTTTAAATTGTCTCCTTTTATCAGAGAGAGTGAAATGAACCCCAATTGAAGTCGCTTCTTGTGATAGTAGCAGTTTTTATTCATTGTTCTGTTTGCACAAGAAGGTTTTAATTAATTAAGGTTACCTGTACTACGAATGAGTAAATGCTTCACATTTCATAGTGAGCAGTTGGATGTTGCTTCACGTAGATGTAATTTCTTTCATTTTTCTCCATTGGCTTATCTTCAGTGAAAGTAATTTTAGACTAATGTGAAGGTCCACCCAATGAACATTGTTTGAATGTTTCACGCTTCCAGTCTTAATACACCAACGAAGTGAATGCTATTAACTTTCTGTTGTTCGTCAAGCTTGAGGGAAAATGTATGTATGTACAGTATGTGTGTATGTATGTATATATATACATACATACTGTATATATATACATGTATACATATATACAGTATATATATGTATGTATGTATATATGTATGTGTGTGTAAAATATATATAGATAGATAGATAGATAGCTAAATGAAAAGGTTGTAGGGGTTTAGACTTCATCTGAAACATTTAAGAGAAGAGTATGGGTAATCAAAAGATATTGCTCTATCAAGAGCCCATGCTGGCACAAGGCCAGTTTCATCTGACAGCAGCTACTGCTACATGTAGAGAAAGTCACAAGACAAACGTAGCCCACAGACAGAGGTAACGTAAAGCAGTTTGATCAGATTTTGGGTATGAAAACAACTTGTGGACCCTTGACACCTTGATTGACTTTTGCCAATGTCGCATCAGGATTCTTACCATCTCCTTACACATACGTGGGTAAAGGGATTTGGGGCGAGCGTTTTGTTATTCTCTAGAGGTAAGTCTGAAAAAGCAAAGTATATTTGCTCTAGTTATTCCTTTCGTAAGGTGATTGCATTTTGTTCTTTGTTCATTCTTTGAACGTTCCTTCTGAATCAGATGTTGATGTCATGTGGTTCATGGCATTTCTAGTATTGTAGGGCGTGTTTCTGCTTTTTCTGCTATTTACGATTCAGTATAATTTGTGATTTAGTCATTTATCTCTTGGTAAACATAAGTTGAAAGAAGATTTTTATAAATGCTCAGGAGTGTTAGGCTTTTATGCAGAAATCATTCGCAGTGTTTTTGACTTTCATAAGAAGCTGAATATTTTGCGTCGAAAGAGTGTAAGGGCAAAATAAGTTTTACATTGTCGTAAAGTACTGTTAATTTCTTCGTTGGCAGTTACGTATCTTTCGTTAGTCTATATGCCATTATGTAGAGCCGTTGTTGATAAACATCGAGGTCTCAGTGTGTTAGCTGATAAGCGAATATATATGCTAAGTGTATGCGCGTGCCTTTGTATATGAGTGTGTGCCTCTGTGTGTGTGTGTGTGTGTGAGAGAGAGAGAGAGAGAGAGAGAGAGAGAGAGACAAAGTTTTCTGAAGAAATGTCTGGCGAGTAGAATAACAGATGAAGGGTTCTTTTGCCATTAATGTTTCGTCACGTGGCTGTGACTCAGGAATATCAATTTTTGATGGACGATCCATATGGAAGATAGTTAAGAACTGGTGATTGCCGCATGTCCTGACTAGTAATCCATACAGAACATAACCCTATTTGATTTCTTCTGTCTGTAATATGTGTGATCACGGTTGTGTTTTAGAGGAAGGAGTATGTAATTGCTTCATAATAAAATGTAATTTAAAGGCAAAGAATCCACATAATACATCACATAATTCGGTAACTATGTCACGAACGTACTGTACAACACGTTACATTTATAATTTGCAAAATCAGTCGTCTGAACCAACTTTATAGTGATCTATATTGAAAAACCCTTGATAATCTATCATTGCTTAGAAAGCATTCAGTTTAAGGAACAGACGGCTCAGGAATGAACGATAAAAAACGTGTGAAACCAGCAGATTATTACAGCTATAGTTGATTAAGGCAGTAACTGTTTTGCTGAAGTCTTTTCTAGTTGGGATCCTGCTTTCTATGCAGATGACAGAAATATAAAAGAGGTTTTGTCTCTAATTCTTTTATACGAGAGACAACGGATGGGCAACCCAGTACTGAGATTTAGACATGGCTTAAGGGAGAAAAAAAAAAGTATATCTTAGTTTAACCAGACCACTGAGCTGGTTAACAGCTCTCCTAGGGCTGGCCCGAAGGATTAGATTTATTTTTACGTGGCTAAGAACCTTAAGGGAGAGAGAAAAAAATTGATAAAAATGGAAAGTTTGTATCTAATCTTGCGGTAAACAGTGGACGGGAAGGGGCTCAGGAATGTATGGAAATTTTCAGAAATTAAAGTGATATTCTTCGTGTAGAAATTTCATACGGGAAGCTTTTTAGGGATGTAAGACAAACGCATGTGAAAATGGTTGTAGCTTAAAGATTAGACTCGCCGCTTAGATCTGCCATAAGTACAGAGTGCACACACCCAGAGAGAGAGAGAGAGAGAGAGAGAGAGAGAGAGAGAGAGAGAGAGAGAGAGAGAGAGAATGAATGCAGTCCCATCTGATCCCCTGTAGCGAATATGAAGGAAAAAATCATAACATGAAGAAAGAGGAAAGAGAAGAATACTTTCACTTAATGAAATTCGCCGACATGGACGACCAACCCAAAGGTTATCTCGATTTCTTGACCCTATGCACTTTCAGCAGCTAAGAATCTCCAGTTTGCTTGCTCCAAATGTGTTAGTCTGGAAAAAGCTAATTCTCTCCTCTTTACTTCAACTTTGGCATAGTTGAACACGTTAGGTAATTTTCTTCCATTTATTCTTCCTCGATATGAACTTACTTTCCTCCGTTTCAGTGGTAAGAAGCAAGTCAAGATCAGCCACACGCGATTCTCTGGGATAGAAAATATTAGAGGACGAAAGAAAACCAGCGTGAGAGGCTATAATGAAATGAATGCAACTCATAACATTCGAAAGATTTCCAGTATTTTCCAGTTTTCTGCAATGTGATTATTTCATGTTTACTTACAATATGCATAGTAGCTCTCAGTTCGAGTTAGTACAGATTTATCTTGCAAGTTCCGAAGATTACCTTGAGATTAAGGGAGTTGTGGTTTTCAAAAGGAAATAGTTGTTACCACGCGAAATATTAAAGTGAGAGCAACGGAAAACCAGCTGAAGTGTACAGCTCAATTTTCCGGTCATTGTTTCCCCCAAGCCTACGTGCGCAGGAGTGTGGTTACCTCATTTAGATATGAAATTTTCAGTTTTGAGATTGTTGATAGGGTAATTTAGAAATTGATGGTTCTCAGTTTGTTCCAGCCTGCTTTGACTATCAGGAATGCGCGCTCTCTCTCTCTCTCTCTCTCTCTCTCTCTCTCTCTCTCTCTCTCTCTCTCTCTCGTGAAGTATTTGTATTGTTTTGAAACCATACCATCAAGAGATCGCATCTTATATTTTTTCACCAGCGTTTTCAAAGTTCATCCACACCACCTCATGACCTGACTTGATTGTGTGAGTTTATGCAACAAAGAAAGAGGGAAGAAGTACACTTTCTTCTCCTGTGAAGATATTTTGTAATCGCCATTGTTCAAGACCAGTAAATGCATTTCCTTCTTCCTTTTCCTTTTCTGCTCTTGCCGTCGCCCTCTTATAAAATATCTCAATCATGAAAATGGGTAGCCTTGTTAAGTGGAATAAATTTTCCTGAGGGTCGGGAAGGAAGCAGCCTGCGTTGATTCACAAGTTTCATCGTCAGCAAAGACTTCGTTGCATAGATAGTGGTGCCATTTTCCATGTTTTTTTTTTATATCTTTACAGCAAAGACTTATTGAATGGCTGATTTTTTCCATTTCTATTGTTTTATGTAGTTTTGGTAGTTAGCCACATAACATTAACTAGGTGATTTACCTGGTGAGTCATCACAAGTCATGATAACCTTCAAGAATTCTGCGTAACAGGGAACTCAACGAGGTTACACGAAGAAATAAATAAATAATTACACGATGAAAGTTGTCGAACGGTGACAGACAAACAGTGCAGCGTAGACGAAGAAGAAATTTCATGGCCATGGTACCTGAAAAGGGGAATGGGGGGTTTGAGGGGGTGGGGGTGGGGCTTTCAAGGTCAGAAATCTTAATAGGCTGCGGAGCAAAAGAGGAAGAGGTTAATTGTTCCTCTGTGAGCATGGCTCAAGTGATAAACGTGATAACCGTAATGGAGAAGGATGAAAAGGACTACCTGCCTGACTGGTTGTTGTGGACATACGTGCTTCCCTCTCTGGCATAATGTGTTCTCCTTTGAGTGTCTGGTAATGTGTATGAATGTATGTATGTATGTGTATATATATATATATATATATATATATATATATATATATATATATATATATATATATATATATATATATATATATATAGAGTATATAAATACATATGATACATAAACATACACACACACACACACACACACACACACACACATATATATATATATATATATATATATATATATATATATATATATATATATATATATATGTACTGTATATAAAACGAGAAAAATTCTTTTTTATTTCATTTATATAATACATATAATACATACACATACACATTTATAATATACTGTATATAAAACGAGAAAAAATCTTTTTTATTTCATTTATATAACAGATTTTTTATTGAAAATGCACAACTGGTGGTGTAAACCATCTCCAGCAAAAATGATTTCACAGTCAGTACCATAGGGATTTAGTACAGGCCTAATTAGCTGAGTGGCGTCCTTCTAAAGAATTGTTTCCTGTAAAGGGCACAGGGACATCTTTTTCACTTACCACAGATAGTGATCATTAGGTGAGCCTCGATGGCTCGGTTGGTAGAAGCAGCAACCTCAGACTTCATAGAAGTCTATGGCGAGGGTTCAATCCCCGCAGCCGACCGGTCAGAGAGGTGGACACTTTGCTATCCGTGTAGATACCCCGGGATTACGTATGTAATCAACGGATAGGTTTGCTGAAAGCAAATGGCTGTTACAGATTAATACACACATAAACAAAGCCACTCCAACACCTTCAAAAACATAACAGACACCTCACACGTCTCAAACTGTCAACCTACTCGCCCAGTTCTCCTCGCTGCTGGGAGAAAGGGAGCTGGGGATTTGGTAACATGTACACATTCGCTACCGGGGTCTAAGCGATGTCAGGCAGGGCAGCCGATCGAGGCTACGGCCTACCCCACCGCCAAATCAAAGTCCTTCAAAAGAAGGCATCGTGCTTACCCCATATACAATAATGGGAAAAATGCACGTTAAAGACGAAGAAGAAGAAGAAGACAGATAGTGATCATTATGAAACTTTCAGTCTTGCCTGCCAAGTACTGAAATGACATGTTTTGTTAAAACCGACACTTGAGGCCGGCATCACTTCGAAGTCTTGACTGCGGATGAAAGAGTTGAAAGAGGTTGGAAGAGGCGCCGAAGGGTCCCGCGCTACGTATATATGGTGTTTGTGAGGAATGCATTTAGCCCATCTCGGGCTTTTTTTTTTTCTCCGCAGTATTCACAAAGCCAGCTTCAGTTTAACTGTGAGTTGGGTATTGATTGCTGATGTGATTTCATTAATGCATGAGACTTTTAACTTTGAATTTTAACAGTATTCGTTTATGAAAGTAACGTTTTCAAAGAAAAATAAATGTTTTAGTAATTATTTTATTTTTGTATAGATACATCACATAATTATTTTTTTAAAATATATTATATCTAACTTCTTTCTGGGTGTTTCCGTAAGACCTTGTTTGCGAATGATTTAGCTGCCTTGGCTTAAGACTGACCTGTTACATAGTAGAGGTCATTGCAGTGACTTAACCGTCTTTGCTGTTGTTATTATTTTTGTTATTATTATTGATGCAGTGGTATCAGTAATAACCGAGCGGTAGTAGTAAGCAAACAGTTTTTTAAAGCTCGTGTTTGGCCATTGCCGTATGTACCAAGAGACTTTATTGGTGCCTAATTATTAGATCTTGAATACCAAGAGACTTTATTGGTGCCTGATTATTAGATCTTGAAACTACCCGCTTTGCAAGAGACGTTTTGTACACTGGTTTTCATGCAGTTGCTTCCCGTTTCGTGATAGACATTTTATTGCAGAGAGTAACATGGTAAGGTCATAAAATGTGTGTGTGTGTATTTAATCTGTGTGCGCCTTTGCTCAGTGGTAGACCTCTGACCTTGCATTTGCTAGGCTAGTATCTCGATCCCGACCTTCTGCCTATTAATCGACTTATCATGAATTGGGTTGCACACCAGCTGGGGTCAGGAAAAGAGCTTGAGGCTAGCAACCTCATCCCTAGAGGCATCACCCTGCAAAAAGAAAAAATGGTGTATGGTGTAAACAATTATTTATATACTTATTTATCATAGTTTGGCATCTCCTGCTCGACACTTTCACTTGCACCTCGCAAATGGCCTTTTAATCGTCTGCTATCTCCTTGTAAGGGTATATTGCTGTAAGTCTTATTCCACAGGGGATGAGCGTTAGACGTCCAGTGCCTCGTGAGGCTGGTCAGTGCTTATTAGGTCGGGCTGCCTTATAGGCAGGACATAACAGTGCAAATGATGGTCATCAGCATTTCAAATATGACCAAATATTTTTTTTTTTATGGTGACTGGACTTCATAAGGTGTGAACACTGCTAGAACTAAAATTTGTACATTTTTAGTTTTCTTTAAAAGAAAACTAGTAAGATGGATTTGTCTGTCCGTCCTCAGATCTTAAAAAATACTGAGGCTAGAGGTTTGCAAATTGATATGTTGATCAACCACCCTCCAGTCATCAAACATACCAAATTGCAGCCCTCTAGCCTCAGTATTTTTATTTTATTTAAGGTTAAAGTTAGCCATGACCGTGCGTCTGCCAACCGCAACAACACAGACCACGAGGGCCGGATGAGAGTTTCATACAGCATTATATGCTGTACAGAAAACTAGATTGCGCAGAAGAAACTTCAGCGCATTTTTTGCATGTTTTGTAAAGTAAGCATTACCAGTTATATTTACGGTTATGCATATATATATATATATATATATATATATATATATATATATATATATATATATATATATATATATATATACATACATACATACATACATACATACATACATACACACACTTCAGAAGCTGGTATTTATGTATTTATTCATGCCGGACCCTATGCTATTGACTATGCCTGTCATGTTTTAGTCTTGTAAGGGCTGTAGTAATTTCTGCTGTACTTCGAAAGGCCACTCCTTCCATATTAGGTTTTCTTGGTCCGCTCTCCCCTCCCTCCTCCTCCCCTCCCCTCCCCTCCTCCCTGTTCTGCCTTCCGCATGATTTTAAATAAATCTCCCAAATTTCCCGTCTTTAGCCTCAGTAATGTTCATTTTAGGTAGAACAGCTCTCGGCTATCTCTGAAAAGTTGAAGTTCTGTTCTTTTTTTTTATGTATTTTGTTAACAATTATTGATAATTATTTTAGTTTTTAGCAGCTCATTCATTTTTATACGTCACGAAAACGTTTAATACTGTTCTAATGAGCGTTCTACCAAATGAAAGAATATTATTATTATTATTATTATTATTATTATTATTATTATTATTATTATTATTATTATTGAAAATTCATTTTTGGTTTGATCAAAAAGTATATACTACTATCATTGTCTCTGTTGTGTATTTCATAGAACGAAGTACCGAATCCTACGAGAGGTGCTCTGAAGTATACACAGTTATTTAAGAAACCATAAATGTAGGAAGTGTGTTAAACTCAGTTATACTTAACTTTAACTTAGGAAGTGTGTTGATCCTCAGCGTACACACTCAGTGTTCTTTTGTTTGTGCTTCTTAGTATATGACTCCTGTATCACTGGTTTGTTTGGCCTGGGTGTTCGAGGGTGAAGGCGACCTTTGGTTCAAAAGACCTCCAGGGAAACTTTGGGTAATCACCGAAGTGTGAAAGTCACTGCTAATGTATTTTAGTATAAGTACCAAAGGTACTATCACAGTCGTAAAATAAAAGATTGTATACTATAGTCCCGGGCGTGGGATTAGATTATATTAGTTAAGTTAGATTTATTTATCTACTTGTCTTTAAAAGGTTGAGGAAAAACCCAGGAAATTTCTTGGCCATAACCGTTTTATTTTCATCTTCCTATATACAGTAGTTTAACAAGTAGATTACATACTTTCGTTACACGACAGTTAATACACGCATACCCGGACACTGTGTAAATGAAATTTTCTCTCTCTCTCTCTCTCTCTCTCTCTCTCTCTCTAATTTTCAATATTTTGTAATTTTCAGAGTTGTGCCATATATATATATATATATATATATATATATATATATATATATATATATATATATATATATATATATATATATATATATATATGCCATTTTGCTGTGAAATGAAGGAAAGAAACTCGAGAGTCACCTGTGTAGAAGCGGTGACATCTTTGCCAGATCATGGAAGCTATAACGTAATGTATTGAACGTACCCATTATATGTATTTTTGGGTTGTTAAGAATCTCGCTAATGGGCTTACGGAATAGAGATGGTATGGCATTATCTCGATTGTAATGGTATTAACCTTACCTGCCCTCCCTTCCCCCTTTTAACCCCCAACTCCGCGTAATGACACCCCTTTGATTTAGGTCACCCTCCCCGTGAGGTTTTGTGACAATAAGACTTCGTATTGCTATATCAGAGTGGCGGTTTGGGGGCTAGGGAGGGGGGGGGGCGATTGTGGAGGATGTTTGTGATTTGGTGTAGTTATTGCTGTTGCTGTAGCTGTTTCTTTTGTTGAGGGGTAAAAGATGACAGTTTTCTCTTTAATTAATGTGATATTTCCTTCTTTTATTATAATTGCTAATTGAAGTTGTTGGCCCTCCAAACGAGTCTTCCTTTTGCTGATGGGATCATTAAAAAAAAAAAAAAAAGCTTCGCTGACTTTTTATTTTCTCGGTTGATTGGTTGATCGAGCTCGTACTTTCACGAGGTGTAATGGTAATGATCGTTCATCTTAGTCCAAAAACTTCGTTCCTATTAAGTAAATTGCCCAAGTTAGCAGTTATTATGCGTTCTTACGTCACATATGTAACTGGCAATTTTGCAGTCGTTACTGAGATGATGAAAACCAGGAGGCAATAATAGTTATATTTTTATTATTAGATGATGTTTATACTACGTGTTAACGTTAGCACTCATGGCAATAGTAAATGGCGGCAATATTTATTATTTTTGCTGTTTTCTGTGGCTGTGTATTCGGTCTGTTCGCTGTATATTGAAATAAAACTCAAAAAATGAAACAGAAAAGGATTTATCTTAGAGAGACAAAAATCGTTGAAAGTTTCAGTTTGGGCTTTAGTGAGGAAGTGATACCAAGGTCAAAGGTTTCCGACCAGAAACAATGACAAAAATACACATCCATTTCATCAGGAGTATGGTGACGTAATTTGAATAGCGAGCAATTTTTCTTTATAAAGCCTGGCTGATTAGTAGGAGGTGCGTATGATGTATAGGATAATAGGTAGGAGGGATTTATGCCCGAAGATGGGCATCATCCACGAGATGACTCACCGGACCACTTTGTGATGCTGGGGAGAGAGAGAGATAAGGGCTGTGGCCCACGTGAGTTGTCCAGCTTCGGAGGTTTTCTTTTTAAACTGCGATACTTGTATACATATCGGAACTTTCCCTTAATTTTCTTCACTGCAGGAACGCCTTGAAAACTGGCCAAGAAAGTGAAGGGTTTTGATGAGTCTTCATCCAGGCAAGTTGTGTCTCAAGAGAATGGGATTGGTCTTTGGTAAGAGAGAGACCAACGCTTGGCGAGTGTTGCATATAGCTTAGAAACTTGTGGGTGTTTCTGTTAATACTATGCGGGATGAAACTGCTCTTTGTTTATCCCTAGATACTAAAAATATTCCTCTAAGTATGGAAAATGCATTCAAATACTTTTTCAAAATTTCTGATAACCTGTGTGTAATGAAGTTAAGGCCGTATAATCTGGCAACGATGTTACTTTGACTCTCGCTAAACCGGTTGTCTGGAAAAGCGAAAGGTCGGGCTTTAGGGGAAAGGCTTGGCAGCTCAGAGGAGCTGGAGGGCAGCTTGATCTCTTGTTCGTGCAGGGGCCTTTGGTTTGTGGGAGGAAGGAAGGAAGAACCCGGGCTAGGGTTCATTCCCTTGCGGGTGCCTTTGGTGTTTTGAAGAGTGAGGGAAGAACCCGAATAGACTGCTTTATTTGGAGGAGAGCGAACTTCAGCGAGAGAACCGGTGGAATGAGGGATGCCCTGGGTGGGGCGCAGGGCAATGATAGGGGGTCAGGTTATCCCCCTAACAGAGGGAGAGGTAATGTTTAGGTTGGGAGAGGTCGTTGAGGTCGGTCAGCAAAGTGCGCTCGAGAACGAGTTCGCTCTATGTAAATCCATCGAAAATCTTACATTTTCTGGATTCAACTTTATTTATTTATTTATTTATTTTTACTAAATCTTAAGTTATGACTATAACCCTCCGGTATATTTCTCTGGAACTGATTCGTCATAGGCCTATTATCAGAACAGAATATTTAATTTTGAGTTACCTACTCTCTCTCTCTCTCTCTCTCTCTCTCTCTCTCTCTCTCTCTCTCTCTCTCTCTCTCTCTCTCTCTCTCTCTCTCTCCGAATGAATAAAAATTACAGGGCGTTTTTTTGGGCTCCTTTTATTAGATAGACATATGTATACAGACAAACACACACGTATATATATGTGTGTGTATATATATATATATATATATATATATATATATATATATATATATATATATAGAGAGAGAGAGAGAGAGAGAGAGAGAGAGAGAGAGAGAGAATGGTTGTTTACATATGTACGTGCGTGTTGTTTGTTTGTTTGCTCATTTATTTACGTGTATCTGTAGGTAAAATGATGAAGTGAATGGTGAATGGCATCTTTTAATGACAGCCTCGTGACGTCCTACCACTTATCTTGAGCATCAAAGGCCTATGTTTGGTTTGGGGTCTACCTTTTGCCCTCCAGGAAGGTTGTTGCCGTGCTCAGAGGATGGGGATTGAGCTTATACTGGCTATGGCCTTATTACATGTTACTCTTTATGTCTATGGCCTTTTTTGTCTTGTAATCCGGATAAGGTTAGTAATTGCCACATTAAGAAAATTATACGCTTGTTTACTCGAACCCAAGACCGGATGGTCATTTAAGCCTCGTTACAAGTAAGAATTGCCTACCCTTCGCGGCATGGATGGAGTATATGGATATCGAGAGAAATAAAAAAAAAAATGCATTGAGCCAAGTTATTTTTGGTTCTTACACATGCTTGCTTTCATCCTTATCTGCCACACTTTATTTTTCTTTGCATTGATTTCCCTCTAAGATAAAAGTTTATTGCGATAACCTTATTAGAAAAAAAGTTATACACTAAGACTACAATAATTTTCCACAGCCTTAAAACGAAGTTCGTTATCACGTCTGCTCCTCCTTCATCTCGTGATGTGGAGGCATTTATTAAGAGACTTGTATGGGCACGTCTCTGGAAGGGAAAGGCAGACACCTATAATCTACGATCCCCCCACCCCAGTCTCCCAGACCTTATAAGCGTTCTTTTACAGTATTAATACGAGTTAAAGTTTTTTAGTTCTGATTTTGAAGACTCAGTGAAGAATTGTGTAATGTGGAAATTAAGTCTTAAGAATTAGGTTTTACCAAGTAGAAAGCAATTTTTAACAGGCAAACGTCAAATGTTGTCAGAATCTGTACTGTAAATTGATTTCGTTTAAGTTAATTAATTACGTAGTGTGGTCATTACATAACTTTTTTTTTGTAGATATTGACATTTTTTATTATTTATCATTGCTTCTTTTCATTGCAGTTTAATTTTTCGTAATGTATTCCTCTTGCACATTACACTTTACAGGTTCATTTTGTGTGTGTGTGTGTGTCATACAATATATATAATATATATATATATATATATATATATATATATATATATATATATATATATATATATATATATATATATATATACAGAGAGAGAGAGAGAGAGAGAGAGAGAGAGAGAGAGAGAGAGAGAGAGAGAGAGAGAGAGAGAGAGAGAGAGAGATGGGGTGATAATTAATGTAAACAAAATTTATGATAAACCTTAAACTTTACATATTCCTTCTGTTTCGTATGATTCTTATTATAGAAGGAAATAGTTTACAGTTTATCAATCAGGTTCATAGAAAAGGAAGGGGGCTAGACAAGTAATGATTAACTACTGCTCGCCATTTCCACTGAATTCCCTTCCATTCAGTCTCAATTCGTGTCCGAGTTTCACCCTGGTAATTTGACTTGAAAGACATGGTGATTGTGTTGATTGCCTAATTGTCATTAAGAGCAGCAAATTGGTTGCAGTAATCACTGTTTTCTCTCTCTCTCTCTCTCTCTCTCTCTCTGTGTGTGTGTGTGTGTTTTTTTTCTTGTCATCGTTTATCATCTTTTACTAAGTACAGGAAGTTTTCTGCATGGTAGATCCACCTGGATACGATATAGTCATTATAACTCTGGAGACTTAATTCGGAGAGAGAGAGAGAGAGAGAGAGAGAGAGAGAGAGAGAGAGAGAGAGAGAGAGAGAGAGAGAGAGAGAGAGAGAGAGAAATGGGAGGAGGGTTAATTTTCTACATTATGTTCACCGCATTCGTCTGTGAATGGGCTCGTCACGTTGATGAAGCTTTTGACATTAAGAATAGATTAGGTGTCTTTAGGTAATAATAAACAAATATTTTCTGCGTGGAGTATTTTCTTAATGGCCCACTTTTTGACACCGGAAGAAAGAAATGAATTCTGTGTATGTTTTTCATATTGTCTGAGGCACATAGTATGTGTCAACTGTAGCAAGTCCCTTAATCACTAATTGTTTTTTTTTTAACGTTCGACTCCTCTCTCATACTTTGACGAAAATATTTGGAGAAAGAGTCAGAGACTAATGGAAAGTCTAATCGTCTGATTTTGTGTGAGATCAAGAATTCTTTTCCTTTTTCTCAGTCGCTGGCGAAGTCTTTGAATACTGTAACGCCTGTTCAAAAACATTAACAACTGGAGCGTCACAGAAAGTGTTGCAGTCTGCACTGACAACTGGAACCCATTAACAAATTGGCCACGGTATGTTTTTCAGTGTTGTGAGTGATGTGGATGTGTGCCTTACACGTTCAACAGTTTCAAGGCATTGGATAAGAATGTGTAGTGGTTTTTGTTGCTGTATTTATACAACAAGTTATTTATCAAGTTTATTATTGTAATTAAAGTATTCTTACTGTCAAAATTGCGTTCAATTTAAGGAGGTGTCGAGACGGTAAGTCCCGGCTATAGAGACAGTGAGCACCGTCACGAAGCTTTCATAAGGTACTCCCATTCTGTATACTCGTACTGGGGCTAGTGGTGAGGAAGGGTGGTCCCGGCCTGTACAACAATAAATCTAAAGATGGAGTTCATAAATTTACTTGCAGACTATTATCACACGCTCAGAAAATGTGATTATTTGGATGCACATTGCGTTGTATTATTTATTAACGCATTGCAGTTTCCTCTCTTTTAGTAGATGGGATAGTGAAGCCGGAGGCTTGTAAATGGAAAAATTCTTAGAACCATAAACAGAATTCAAGTAAGAATTTAAGAAAATAATACTGTCGCAAATTCTTTCCTTCGTGTAATCGTCATTCTTACTTAATAAGAACGCTTTCAGTCACACCAGTATGTCTCATAGCCGTTCAAAGTTTGTCTTTCCCACAATTAGAGTTAAGTATTTAGAGATTTGTCAACGAACGATGTGTAATTCTTTGTGAAAATATGTTCGACATCGAACCTTATAATTCTTCGTAAAAATAACTTGAAAGTACAATACCAACAAGTGATTGATTTAATTTCACCTTTTATGTTATCTGTTTTGACAGGCGTGAGACATACAGCCATAAAGAACAGGTGAAAAAACGTCATCCGTCAATTTTGTGGTGTCCATTTTTTCTCTTCTGTTCGGCTTGAAAATTGAATGTGCAAGTTGCTCTGTGCCGTTAGATAAATTTATATCATTTGAGTTAGAATAGTTGATATTATTGTTTTGTTGATTGTCACGATAAAGTGTCGTCGCAATTGCTTGTAACGATATTACATTATCAGACTTCTCTGCGTATTGAAAGTTGGCAAAGACGGTGTGTGGCTGTGTGCAGTTTTGCGCGTGAGTGTTAATTCCAAGGTAGATTGAAATTCTTCGAGTTTAATGAAAAATACATTCGTATGGAACTGAAGAATTTGTCTGTTATGAAACATTTGTTGGGGAGAGTAAGAATTTATTTTAATGTCTTATTCTCATTTGTGATCCTGGCCAGTGAATTCAAAGCATTATTGTTATGAATCAATGCCATGCGAGCCCAGTTTGATATCTTTCATAAATAATTATCCTGAGAAGTTTATGAC
Organism: Macrobrachium rosenbergii; assembly: GCF_040412425.1. Lineage (NCBI taxonomy): Eukaryota > Metazoa > Arthropoda > Malacostraca > Decapoda > Palaemonidae > Macrobrachium > Macrobrachium rosenbergii. The sequence goes on along the minus strand of NC_089776.1, from coordinate 19,786,487 downwards.
AGTAATGGAACCCCGTGAATGGGTATGGCGCACCTGATACATCAACTGACCTCACTGGTTATATCATATGACCAGGATCTGGTCATGTACCTGTCATTCCTGTCTGGTTGGGAACATTGAATGGATTGGTTCTTTTGGGGGAAGGGGGTGTAGGCACAAAAGGGAGTGTTGATTGATCCTGAAGAGGGACCACTTATTACAAAAACTCTTGGTACAGGAAACATGCTAATATATTTCGATTTATGTTTATGGTTGATTCTCTTACTAATTTTTTATGTGCATTTTTTGGAAAACAAATTTTGTGGTAGCTTGGTTTTATTAGGATCCCATATTTCTTTTTGTTTATGAAATTATAGTTTTTTAGTTTTCTGAAAAGAAAACTGTTGTTCCGGCTTTGTCTTTCCTTCTGCACTTTTTCTGTCAGCACTCAGATCTGAAAAACTACCGAGGCTAGAGGGCTGCAAATTGTTGTGTTGATCATCCACCCTCCAATCATCAAACATACCAAATTGCAGCCCTCGAGCCTCACTAGTTTTTATTTTATTTAAGGTTAAAGTTAGCCATAATCGTACTTCTGGCAACGATATAGGATAGGCCACCACCGGGGCGTGTTTAAAGTTTCGTGGGCCGCGCTCATACATCATTATACCGAGTCCACCGAAAGACAGATCTATTTTCGGTGGCATTGATTGTACGATGTACAGAAAACTCGATTGCGCCGAAGAAATTTCAGCTCATTTTTTACTTGCTTTCTTTTGTGGGACCTTCCTGTATCTTGCCGAGTTTGTGATTTACACTCAGCAAACCGGCTTACAAGGAAATAGTGACTGTGACCTAAGGCATTTAGGTATGTTCTTTGTGGGTATGCGCGTGTGAGTGCTTTTATTTACACTTACCAGCAAGCTGCTTCGGATGGCTGTGAAACATGAATATAGTGTTTCAATCGTGTCACTTATTTATTTATTGTGCTTTATACTGTAAGCGATAACACGTATATAATTCTCCTTGGGTCAAAAATTCTAAATATAGTATAAGGGTTTTGCGCATATTTCTTTCGTATGTTTAAAATTTGGCGTTTATACTGGGCAGTGTGTTATCGTTGCTCATTGAATATTTATATGTTTGTTTAACAATGAAAACGGTTATTAAAGAATTACGTGGTCACTTAATTGAGAATTGCAATTATAATCTCTCTCTCTCTCTCTCTCTCTCTCTCTCTCTCTCTCTCTCTCTCTCTCTCTCTCTCTCTCTCTCTCACGAGGAAAGAAAGAAGACTTACTTGGGTGTGGTTCTTAAGGATCAACTACTCTGGAGTTTGAGGATCACCAAGCACGACATGGTAAAGAGAAAGGCCGTGAACGGGGGTGATGTTAGGTGCCGGTTCAGGTGAAAGGAAACTAATGATGTGGGTGAATTGTCTCACGGCATACAGCGGGGGGGTGGGGAATGGGAGGTGGCGGTTTGCACTCTCTTGTTACCTCTCCCCCATCACTTTCAAACTTTTTATTTTTTGCGAGGGCTGAGAGGCCAAGCACTTTCATGAAATGAAGGGCTAGTGAGTCGTGTGCTTGACATAACCTTCGTCTTACTATATTTCATTCTCATTCTGCGATCATTTTTCAGTCCTCTGAAAATGGCTTTGATTGCAGTTTGACGGTCGACACATTCTTGATCGATTACAAGGTCTTGCAACGTCGCGCATAGAATTTGCATGACTGATAACTACTTGCCTAAACGCTGTCGCTTAATGGGCACCAGGAACGACGACGTTCAACCTCCGATACGGCAATGGAAGTACATCGCCAGACGGGAAAATAACTTTGGCTTGTCCCTCACCTTTCATTTTCTCTTGTTTTCCAGTGTATACTCAAATAGACTTATCTGGTCGACGCTGCAGGTATTCGAAAGAACAGGTGTTGCGGGTGTGCTGGGTTTGACCATGGGCGAGTGAAGGACATGACTCTTCCACTCTCCCAGCACCGCCCTCCCTCCCTTCCTCCCTCCCTCCCTCTTTTAGCCTTTTAGGGGCCAAGAGGTTTGCCTTTATTGATAGGCTGCCTTATTTAGACGTCAAATATCGGCCATAACCGAACGTTGAAACTGATTACATATATATTGTATATATATATATATATATATATATATATATATATATATATATATATATATATATATATATATATATATATATATATATGTATATATGTATGTATATGTATATATATACAGTATATATATATATATATATATATATATATGTATACTGTATATACTTACGTATATAAACATACATCATACATACAGACATACATAAGTACAGAATTTAAATTTTGGCATTGGAGTGTGATAAGCCATATTTCTTTCATTAACATTGTTACCTCCTGATATAGGTGAGCCAGTTGTAACGACAATGATGTTAGTAACGGGAGGGGTAAAAGCTGACATAATGATAACTGTAGCACCACTATTATTATTATTGTTGTTGTTGTTGTAGATAATGGTCGAAAATGTTAAAGCACTGCTAAAATGCTGACGTGATTGTTGTTCCAACGGATGTGCCAAGTATATTTGCTTTTGAGACAGTGTCAGTCAGGTTCCTTTGTAAGTTTTCTTTAGAGAAGTTGAGGTTTTCTTTTATTGTTTTGAAACCGGAGCGTTGGATACTATTGCGACCAAGGTCCAAAGAAAAGGGACTGCGACGAGACCGCCATCATAACGTTGGGTGTGCGTCATTGGGTTGATTGAATTAGTGTGCTTTTTCTCTTTCATTTTATATCCACGACATTATATGATTATTTTATGTAGAGGATTATCTTCATTTACCGTTCCTTGTGTAATAGTATTTGACCTTAATGATTAAGTTTAGTCCATTAAAGCCATACCGCTTGATACAGGCCATGTTTTGATCATCCCGAACATCCCACCTTTAAATTTTGAACAGAATTGTGGTTATTTTCCACGTTTGTTAACAAATTTATATGTGATCTTTTTGTATTTTTACTTTATTATAAAGTTTAGACATTGTTACTGCTATCTTACCAATTAGATAGTTTCGAACGCGGCAGGGTGTGTCGCTTTGCCGCTTTTTGTTTTTCTTTTCCCCGCTCTGCGTATGGTGGCATTGTTGTCGTTCTTTGTTTCTTTTTATTCGTTGGCTGCATGACCTCGTTTGCTGCACGTGTTTGTGTGTGGACGTGAGTAATTTGGTTGCGCAAAGATCACTGTGTTTTATCGTAAAAATTTGTGCACAAAAATGTAACGGGGTACGTTCTCTGACAATGCCTTTTTCCCCTACTGAGACGTAGGATGAATGTGAGTGGCTCTCTTCCATGGAATCTGTGTGCCTAAGAGAGAGAGAGAGAGAGAGAGAGAGAGAGAGAGAGAGAGAGAGAGAGAGAGAGAGAGAGAGAGAGAGAGAGAAAGAGAGAGAGAGAGAGAGAGAGAGAGAGCTCAGTTGTCGAGTGACCATGACTTTTGTGAAGTCATGACGGGTCAGTAGAATCAAATAAAGTAGGGTCTGGATACTTCTCCTTTATTATGTCTGGTGCTTAGTGTTCGTCAACCTTGGACTTTTGCTGAAATGCACTTCGCCAACACATATGCTAACTTGTAGCCCAAGAGTGCCGGTACTATTTCCACATTCCTTTTGTTTGTCCATAGCCGAGCTCAATATCTGTATATGTTAACAAGGAATTTAATCTAAACATGAAATTTTGAGAAGATCGAATTATTATTATTATTATTAGTAGTAGTATTATTAGTAGTAGTAGTAGTAGTAGTAGTAGTAGTAGTTGTAGTAGTAGTAGTAGTAGTAGTAAATGGATTGTCTTAGGTCTTTTGTCACTTCTGGATTGTGTTCGATAGTAAGTCGCCCTTTCTCGGAAGAATGTTCTTGCATTACTACCTAAAAGTTTTTGAATTTGGGATATATATGATTTTGAAGGTTTCCCGATACTCAATAATTGTTATTATTGGTTGAAATTTATCGAGCGAGAGAGAGAGAGAGAGGATGTTTTCATAAATAAACAACAAGCTTCTATATACTAATAATATATATATTATATATATATATATAATATATATATATATATATATATATATATATATATATATATATATATATATATATATATATATATATATATATATATATATATATATATATATATACAGCTTAACCGAATCCGGCCAAGGTAATGCTAGAGATCGGTATTTACGTGTGTTGAGGTCACCATATGCCAGCAGCCACACTACCGGCCCTTACGTCACATTCACTGAGCGTGGTGATTTGACTAGAGGTTTGTCAGGTCAGCGAATGAAAAAGGAGACGAGGTGGGAAGGGAAGACAGGGTGAAAGATTTTATGTTTTTACAGAGGGAAGAGAAAGTGAAAAGTACTGCAATTGGATTTCTCAGAGAAATCATAACATTTCCTGAAAATTTATTGATAAGTTAAGTTTGTAGGTCGCTAATACCTGGCTATACTACGTTGTGAATAAACTTGTCATTACTTTTTGTGGAAACCTAGAAACTGATATTTACGGCAATATATATACATCACACCTGTGACACTCGAACTGCTACCATCTCTCTCTCTCTCTCTCTCTCTCTCTCTCTCTCTCTCTCTCTCTCTCTCTCATATACTGTTTATCTTCCAGCCTTCCAGCCACCGTTAATGACCCTTTTTAGTCACTGGCCTCGCGATATATGCAGGACGGAATAGAGGCTCAAAAGAATTTGGCAGCGAGTGTATCTGTCTGAGATGGAACGTTTTCCATAGATGTTGTCGTTAAGTATGGTTCTTCGTCTACTCTAGTTAATTGCTTATCTTTCGTGGATTTTGCTCTCTCTCTCTCTCTCTCTCTCTCTCTCTCTCTCTCTCTCTCTCTCTCTCTCTCTCTCTCTCTCTCTCTCTCACATACAATTTTTTGCTCAGGTGCATTATTGTAATATTGACAGTTTTCAAGGTCTTTGTAAAATCTGTTTACTCATCGAATCCTCACGTTGCTTATTATAGGCTTATAATTCGTCTGTATCGTTTGATTAGCGTTACTTTACTGCAACTCTTCGCCTGCTTCTCTCCTTCCTTTTATTCTCAGAGCCTTTTGTATTGTTTTATATATTTCCTACATTCGAGAATTTTAGTTTCTTCATATCTTTCTCTTTCAGTGTTGCTGATTTCAGAAGGAGGACTGCCATTTCATCAGTATTTTTATGCGTGGCTGTTTTGTGGGAATTTGTCATAAACGGACTGTTCTTCTTTTCAGAGCTTTGGTTTCCTTAATTCCTCTCGATAGTTTCCTTATAAATGTCTTTGCTTTTCATTAGTGTAAGTGTATGTGTGAATTTATTACAGTGCTAGTGTTTACTCCGTTTGCATAATTTGCATTCATTTTACCAATAGTTCCTCGTTGGGCGGGTGGGTTCCGTTCTCAGCTAGCACTCTGCTGGCCGCGAGTTCGAATCTCCGACCGGCCAGTGAAGAATAAGAGGAATTTATTTCTGGTGATAGAAATTCATTTCTCGGTATAATGTGGTTCGGATTCCACAATAAGCTGTAGGTCCCGTTGCTAGGTAACCAGTTGATTCTTAGCACGTAAAATCAGTCTAATCCTTCGGGCCAGCCGTAGGAGAGCTGTTAATCAGCTCAGTGGTCCGGTTAAACTAAGGTATACTTAACTTTATTTTACCAATAGAGAGAGAGAGAGAGAGAGAGAGAGAAAGTCACAATTTCATTTCATCCTCTGTTCTTCCTTCCCCACCTCCAGCATCCTTTGTGCGCTTCTCCCATCCCTTGACGTTGTCCATGAGCCTCTTTCCCCCTCCCTTATTTTGTCCTGTTATGCCGGATGTGACGTACACCGTGCTTTTAAATGAATCGCTTGGGGTTCATGTGTCCTCGACTTTCCTCATCCTCCCTACAGTCATCTCTCCTGCAGCAGCATCCGGGAATCTCTCTCTCTCTCTCTCTCTCTCTCTCTCTCTCTCTCTCTCTCTCTCTCTCTCTCTCCTTTGTATGATCAACCTGCCAGTTATGTGATAGTTGTTGGAACTTTTGGGTAACTTTTTATGTATTTATTGATATTTTGCGTATTTATGAGGCAGGATGCTTTAGTCTGACGAATTATGGACATTACTGATGGATCGTTTTATTTCAGAAATGCTTGCAGTATAGATTATATAAATTGGAATCAGTGTGATGCATTTTGAAAAGTTGTATATACGTGTTTATGTTGTGCGCAGCTGTTAGCCGCTTATGTGTGTATGTATATATGTATACATACATGCATATATATATATATATATGTGTGTATGCATGTATCTCTCTCTCTCATATATATATATATATATATATATATATATATATATATATATATATATATATATATATGTGTGTGTGTGTGTGTGTGTGTGTGTGTGTGTGTGTGTGTGTGGGTGTGAAGACAGAGGTTAATAGACTATTTACAAATGTTTTTTCTGCCTTGAAAAGGAAACTTCTTAAGGACGACCCTCGTTAACTTCACGTCTGAGAAGAATCGTGTATAAAGTCTCCTCGAGAAGTCTTATTGCCGGAAATTACTGCAGCAATTGCCAGCTATTTGCCCTGTGGCTAACTTGCGTCGTTCCCCCTGGAAATCGTTCAATTAGAAGTGGCAGGTGAGATGGAATGAAAGACCGAGGAATTATCACCAGTAAGAAAATAGAACAATCACAAAGGACTGGGAACTCGGTTATTCCTTATTAAGGATGAAACAATGAACGATAAATTTGGAGAAAGCCTGATTTCATTTACGTACTTTGAAATGCCTTTGTCAGCTAGATTTGAAGAATTTAGGTTATGGAAACACTCGAAAGGTGTTGATATTTTTTTATTATTTTCTTGACTTAAGCAACACATTTTGGAGAATATGACGAATATCGCTTTTAATTTTTTCTATTTATCATTGGATGATCGAAATATTTTTTCTGTAAAATTTTAAGAATACATTTCGTCTCTGTATTTTCCGTCCCCGTTAGTTTGATTCCGTGGTGCGTCAAGTGTGGTGTTTTAGGCAGGGTGAAATCCGCATTATCGGATATGATGTCATCAGGGGTTAAGAAAATTGCAAAGAAAACGGATGGAACTCATTGAAGGGAAGAGGGGAGACTTCTGTTCTCAACCCTCCTTTGGCATTTTACCTGTGAAAGGAAGGGATGGATGAGATTGTCAAGGAACAACCAACAACAACAGCCAAAAACAAAATATGGTAGATATCGAGAACGCGAGGGAATTTAAATATTAAGGAATTATGTCAACATCCAGAAATGAGATGGAGAGAGAGGTTCTGGCTAGAACTGCAGCAGGGAATAGATGCCGTTTCAGTCTACAACATCTTTAAAGAGAAGAAGCATCACAGGTCTACCAAATTAAGAATTTACAACACCATTATCAGGCCAGTAGTACTTTATGGTTGTGAGACCTGGACGCTGACTAAAGTTCAAGAACAGAGACTGCTGATTTTGAAAACAGCACCTTGCGTAGAATAACAGGCCCCTTTTACGATATAAATGAAGGTGTTTGGAGAAAAAGACATAACGAAGAAATAAGAGATTTCACCAGACAACCGCTAATAATTGGGTATATAAGATCGCAGAGGGTACATTGGGCAGGGCATATGGTTAGAATGGAAGAGGGCAGAATGCCTAAAGTGGTCATGGAAGGACCAATAGAAGGGAGACGACCACTGGGGAGACCGAGGAGGAGATGGAAAGATAATGAGTTCAGAGATCTAAGAGAATTGAGAGTGGAGAAGGATCTTGAGAATAACTGGAGAGACACAGCCCTCAACAGAGGAACGTGGAGAGGTCTGGTGCAAGCGGCCATAGGTCACCGAGAGGCCCGAGAGCCCCGGAGTGAGTGAGTGAGTGAGTAAGAAAGACAGTTTATCCGCATCTGCTAATTAGTTCTCAAATTAAGACTTGGGGTTAAGCCTAGCGGTCATCTGCGGCTACCGACAGGTGTGCCTCGCTAAATTCGTATGGTCAGTTTGTTGCGTAAAGTTAGCGATAATGTCTGTAACTATAGAGATTCAGGAGGTTACAGGCGTTCGAAATAAAGGGGTTTTATCATCTGAATTATTATACGGGGCGATGTTGTCGGCAATGTTTTATTTTGTCGTGAACATTAATTATTTTGCGAAGATTTTTTCGACTTGGATAGTCAGAGAATGTTGATGTCCAATCATTTCGTCTTAAGCGTTGCGAAATCATGTATAGTTTGAGTGTTAACAAATTTTATTTTTCCTCTGATTTCCTCACATTTATTTTTTATATAATGTCGTTTTAGAGTTTCTGAGTACGGCTTTTTTCGCATTAACTTAACACACAGTCATCAAATGGCCTCAAGGACATTGAAAATATATACATATATATATATATATATATATATATATATATATATATATATATATATATATATATATATTTATTTATTTATTTATTTATTTATATATATATATATATATATATATATATATATATATATATATATATATATATATATATATATATGTATGTATGTGTGCTTATATTATAAAGTAGGAAATGTTTGCACTGAGGCTTTTCAGAAAACCATTGTATGCCGTCGTCATTACATTGATAGTTTGGTTCTGAAAAATCCGATCCCTCTTTTCTTAAGATAATGGTTCCTTTGCAAATGTTAACGTAATTTAGGTAAATGAATTGTTAAGGGAATGGGTTTATACGGACCATGTCCAGATAGGCGCTAAAATTATCATTGTCATGGTTGTTGTTTTCCTTGAAGATGTTATTATTCTCATATTTATGTATTTTTAATGTGGGTACTGTGATTATATAGATATAAGTGTAATGATTACTGTTCTTACATTGTTATTTGTACTATTTTTAAGTTCCTACCTAAAGCAGCAACAGTTAGGTAAATAGTTTTATTTATAGTTGTTTAAAGTTTCTGACATCAATCAGAAAGTTGTGTGTACAGAAGACAGTTTTACAAAGTGAATAGCATATTAACGGTTGGGCAGAGCGGCCAAGCCGTTTGCTCATTGATGATGCTGTTTGCTGTGTACAAATACTGCATGCACGCTAATATATACTTTGGGCTTAACCCGTTATTACAAGTAGGTCGGTGAATTGTATTTTTTTGTTTTGTGAGTGTATGCTATTGACCGATTTCCGTTTATGTATACGCGCACACATTTGTTTATACTCGCGCTGTCGGATATTTTATTCATGACACTGTATACATACATACATACATACATACATACATACATACATACATATATATACATACATACTTACATATGTATATATATACATATATATATATATATAGTGTGTTTTGGTACATATTATCTATATTTCTTAACTTTTCTCTGAAGTCATATCCAATGACATTTTGTACGTTCTTTTTCTGTAATGTAATTTTCTTGAAAAAGTAGAGGCAGAAGAAGCGGCTTGAACGTGGAGGATACCTTATATAGGCTACCTCGCGTACAGCCATTTTCAGATCTCTCTCTCTCTCTCTCTCTCTCTCTCTCTCTCTCTCTCTCTCTCTCTCTCTCTCTCTCTCTCTCTCATGTTCGTGCAAATATATTGTTCTTGTGTTCCATCATCAAAACAAATACAAATTTACTTTTTTCAATCAGTAATTTTCAAATGAATTATGCCAACTTCATGAAATTTAACTCTAATTTCTGCTTATTGTCATGTTCAAAAAGCAATGATGCTTGTGCCTAGTATCTGTTAGGATTTCAATACTGCACTTCCATTAAAATGAATGCTTAGCGTGTTGAGCGTTAACTTCACTTCAGGAGTGGAAACCCCGTAGACAAGTAAGCCATCTTGTTTAGCTTCCGATCAAGTATTGGTTTACTTTGTCTTGAAAGAGCTACATACACACACAGACACACACACACACACACCCATATATATATATATATATATATATATATATATATATATATATATATATATATATATATATATATATATATATATATTCAGCATTAAAGCGGCGGAATGCTTCAGTGAATATAACTCACAGTCAGTCACTGCCACATCCGTACTTCAGTTTCTGAAAACTTTTTGGATATTAAGGCTCTTCTTTTTAATGCCTCTTGCACGACGTGTTTCCAATACCTCGAGGTCTTTGTTTCATGCTCTCTCTCCTGGCACTCAAATTATGTACTCTTTTCACCAGCCCATCGTCCTCCATTCATTCCACACGATCTAAATATCTCAAAACACTATGATTCATTCGATCACCTTGGATAACCTGTTACTGCTGTGTTTATCTATATTTTTCACCCTTACGTCTTCCGTCAAATACATTATGCCAAAAGTTGACCTTCACGGCTTCAAACGTTTTCTTTCATTCTCATTCAACATCCGCACCTCACATCCTCAAAGATGTTTCGACAATCTGGTTGCACATTCCTACTTTGGTTTCCATAGACACTTTATCCCTCCCAATCTTTTGCACACACCCTGCTGCCTTCCTTGGGTCACCTATTTGTGACAAACTTCTCTCATCCAGCCATTATTCATTATGTTTACTCCAAAATACCCAAAGGAGTTAGACGCTTCCATTAACATTCAGCTTCCCAGTTTGTGTGAATATGTATACAAGTACATATACAATATTGTATAGCTTGTATTGTTCGGAATTACGTTATTATAGTTATTTGTTGCGATAACCTTGTAGTGATATTAAGCACGTCATTGTATTTATGAATTATTTGAGGCATTTTGCGGCATACGTAGTCTCAAGTTTCCAAAACGAAGGGGTCTTTAGATTGCTTCATTACAGTACTTTAGTGAATTTACTCTTTGCCTAAGGCTTAATGCTTATCTTGTAGTCTCCATATTAGGAAACGTTCCCCTGCTGAATAGGTCTTTCTTCGATCTAGGCTACTTACTTGCGCTTACTCCAGTTTTTAGGATTTTTTCTTTTTGCCGTTTTATTAAAGATAATAATAGTAAGGGTGATTACTATAATAATTTACGATGGCAACATGATTTCGTTTGGTTGTAGCAATAAGAAGTATAAAATAAGAGAATGTCTGCATCAGCGGAGTTGTTTTGTATTTTTATTTTGTGTCTTACTGAGGGTTTTGAAACATTTGGGAGTTACCAAATATTTATCTCGTAATTCTTACTTCAGTAGGGTATTCCTTTTCTATAACTAAACATCCTTCATATCCTGTGTTGATAATCTAGAACACAGACACGCTTAACAACCCCGCCCCCCCTGGAGACTTCCTCGTTTAGCATAAGACCTCAACGCCCTTTGCCTGAGTGACGAGAGCTATGGGCGTATGCTTTGTGGATGCCCGAAGTGATGGGTTTTCCCTCATATTTTCATGCATTGCTGCCGCTCGCCTCGTCTTGAAGGTAGATGCTGTTATGTATTGCCCATGGTGTCTTGGTCGGGTTAGGTGGCATTGTTCATTCTGGATAATGTATTCTGGTAGAAGTTTCGGTGTTCAGTCTTCCGGTCGGTGTATACATACTTGGAGTTAGAAAGTGAGAGGGGAATTTAGTGCATTTTAGTCTTGTTACAAAGAATTTGTAGATAGCTGGCTTTCATTCCTCTATACTGTTTTTCTCTTGGATGTTTTCCATATATTATATTGGGTTTGATAGTGCAGATCAGACTCTGTAAATGCGGAAGGGTAAAGTAAAATGCGATGCAATGTGAAGATGCAGAATCAAGTGACGCGGTAAGTGGTTATAGAGAACCATTATATGATTGCAGATGACATTCATATACACCAGTATTTGGTGGGAGTTGTTGCTAGTCTCATTATAGGTTGATGTGTGCGTGAACTTGATTGAACTATGATTTATTTCAGTTAATGCCCTCCCCTTTCGTAACATTGTTCCGTTATTTGACTACGTTGTTAAGTTGGCATTATATTATTTTCCAAAGAAAAATGAAACAGTCTCAAAGAAAAGAGAAAAGAAAGGAATAGGGAGGTAGAGCTCTTCTACTGTACACTGAGTGTGGTTGTTTTGTATTTTACTTTTAGTTGCTTTGCATACCAGTGAGCTCTCTTAGGATTATCATCTCCTATTCTGATAGAACACCAAATTAACGGTGATCTTTGAAGGCGGAACCAAAAAATGCGATGTTATTTAACTAGAAATAAATATCTGTGAAAGACCCTCCGTTAACGAACGCTTAGAAGCGGATGTTGAGAGAGAATACCTACTGAAGGCCATTATCCTCATCGGGTTATTCTGATAGAAACAGATATCGTGTTAATCTCTCTCTCTCTCTCTCTCTCTCTCTCTCTCTCTCTCTCTCTCTCTCTCTCCCCTGTTGTGGGTCGCAGCTGAGTGGGGAGAAAGGAAAAAAAAACTGACGAGAGTTCTCAGTACTTCTTCAAAATATGTAATATGTAAAAGCAAGTCGAAGTCCCTCGACGAGGCAGTCCCGAGTTAATCCATTCATAAGACATTCTCTCTCTCTCTCTCTCTCTCTCTCTCTCTCTCTCTCTCTCTCTCTCTCATTATATGAAGAACAATCTGATGTGTTGTTAATAAACTGTCTTGATGATATTAAAGGACGTTACCAACTGTCTTTCTGTTATTTCCGGGCCTTTCTAAGTATTGTTTAGGAGATGAATAATGTAAGAAATTATTATTATTCATTCTTTCTATTATTATATTTCCTTTCCTTTTGGTTTTCTAAAACCTCGTTTCATAACTTTACAGTTTTTAAGCCATAACTAATGACATTTGAAAATTTTAGCTGTACTTTATCCGTATGTTTGAATAATATGGAGAGTTTTGCAGTGCCAAAGCAGAATGAACGTCTCAAATAATGCCCTTGTACTTCCGGAGCCAAAAGGAAACAGCAAAAAGGAATAGATACCCATTATATTAATGACTGACATCCTTGTTTCTGTATTTCTCTGAGAATTTGCTTCCTGTCTGTTATCTCCCGTCGGATCCACTAGATCAAATTAGCCGATTGTGCCTTGTTACATAGTGGTTATTTCATATTTCCATTTCTTGTTCTCGTTTGTTAGCCTTTTCGTCCTCCACCTCCTGTCGGTTTTCGAATCGTGGTTACTGTTGTTTCTACTCTACAAAATAACCCTTATTTCACGTAGGTAAAATTTTTATAATTTTAGTGTGACGACTTCGTTTTTATCGCTGTTATGATCATGATAAAGGTTTTCACAGGTTTTCAAGGTTACTTTAATTACTTACGTGTGCTTTATATTTATATTTATTTTTCTTAAGAGTGGCTATATCTTTCCGAACGGAGATGAGTTCTAAATACAAGTCTTCGCTTCCTCGACTACATTTTGCGATTATTAGAGAATGTTTAAATTGTGATGGGAAATTTCTTGCCCGTACACTTCTAGGTGTTTTGTGAAACTACTACTAATTCATTGATTAATGATCTTTTTCCAGCGGTGGTCACTGGGCCTCTGTGAGATTCTCCCATGACCCCTTCCCCGTGTAATTCCCAAGGAAAGGCATTAAGACCTTATGCCCGTAAACCCCCTTTAGAGTCTGACCCGAGACACATCTGCCCTTCATTTACCCCTTCATTTTTTGTGGCCTGGTGGACACTGGTCAGTTGCTTATGCTCTTGGTAGACTTGACACCTGGATTCCCCAATCCCCATCCCCTCCTCCTAGACATCCGATAGCTGCCCTAGGTGGATGATGGGATTTGGCACTGAGAAGCCTTGCCATTGGCTGACACTTTCCCTTGTAGACCAATCAGAATACGGCCCGAAGGTTCTACTTTTCTTTCGTTCAGAATGAGTTTAGTTAGTTTTGGAGACTCGAAGTTGTTAGGAAGCCTGTGGTTGGTGGAGATGCTTTATTCTGCATTTCGTCCATCAGCAACCGCCATACACATCTTGTAGGGTAGTGCGGTGGTTAGTTTTTAGGTACATTGTACTTTTAGAACTCCCTTCCATTGCAGTTATCGTTTATCTCGACTCGTAACGTTCTAGATACATTAAGGAGAAGGAAAGGAAAGAGACGACAGCGAGAGGACGGTAAATCCATTTATGATTCCATTTTGAATTATGGCTGGCTAAGTATTGTTGCTTATGTGCCTAAGAACTCGTTCCCTGCTGGAGAGCACGGAAGAGGCTCTCAAGTGACCACCAGACTTGCTTTTGTGGCTTGATTGATATATGAGGATGTTTTGGGATGCTCCTGGAAGGGACTTCGCGACGGCCCAGCTTCTCTTTGGAGGAGCTGACTGTGTTCTGTAAACTTAAGAGTGTAGGTGTTAGGATTTCAAATAGTGAAACTGAGAACAATAAAATGCTCAGAGAGAGAGAGAGAGAGAGAGAGAGAGAGAGAGAGAGAGAGAGAGAGAGAGAGAGAGAGATTTTCCACTTACTGATATGAATGTAAATGAAAAACTGTGTTAAATCTGATGTGTACCTTGCATAGTAGTCATTAGAAACACACACACACACACACACACACACACACACATATATATATATACATATATATATATATATATATATATATATATATATATATGTGTGTGTGTGTGTGTGTGTGTGTGTATGTGTGTGTTCTGTATGTTGTGTTTGTGTGTGTATGTATACATGACCAATAGTAGAATATGTTCAAACTATTGGTCATTTATACATATATATATGTATATATACACATGCATACATATATATATATATATATATATATATATATATATATATATATATATATATATATATATATATATAGAGAGAGAGAGAGAGAGAGAGAGAGAGAGAGAGAGAGAGAGAGAGAGAGAGAGAGAGAGAGAGAGAATGAATCATGTCCACACTACTGGTCATGTACACGTACGTGTATAGTTTCTTCGGGTTTTGCTCGTGGCAACATTCTCGCTTGGTTCTTGACTTATACTCTTGGAAAATTTTTTCTATTATTTATTTCATGCGCCCCCTTTCAGCCGCACTTGCTTACGCTGCTAACGCAACGCTTACGCATTTGAAGAAATTTCAGTCAAAACTTAGTTCAAAAATTATCTGTCGTGCATAGACTCGTATGAAGGGATATCGTCCGTCTTTCCCGCCTGTCTGTCCGTAATTATGTATTAATTTTTTTCCTATTATGTAAGGAATTTGCTGTAATGTGAAATTATGGGTCCGCCTCCAGATAGTATAGTTTGTGTATCCTACTTGAATCTTCGTCAAAATATTTAAACTTTAAAAAGAGAGTAATTTAATATTTGGCATGTATACAACACCAATGAACCCTTTTAGTTGACGGATGGCACCATGATGAGTGAGCGTTACCATGACCTTCATACTAGGTATACTGTAGCTGCCCCGGGGACCCATTCATGTCTCAAGAAAATTTTCGGACGTCTGTAAGAAGGGTAACTGTATTTTATTCAACATTTCGTCAGTCGGAATGCCCTTACAGAAAACTGGCTTTGATTCTGCAGGGGATATTATTGCTTAAAGAACAGTCTTAGGATATGCTATTATTATCTTCATTATTATAAACCTAATCGTGTAAACAAGACAGTTAAAGAGGAATTTGTAGAGCAGGCTTACTCAGAATAGCAAGTGTATTAAATTCAAGTCTGAAAAATATAGGTAAACAAGTGGATACTTACGTGAATAAAAATAATTGATAATATGTAATCAAAACGAAGAGGAAGAGGTGTGGTTCTACAGAAATGTGGTCCCCTTGCTCTGCCTTATGGTCATCAGAATCTTCTCCACAGTCGGTAAGAAGACTGTCCTGAATGTTGTAAGAAAAGCAAAGAAAACCTTATGCTGTCAGTAGGACCTCATGGCACCCCAGTTCAGTGTAGACAACGACTCCATGAAACGATTAACACCACTAACTTTATTTAGCAGCATTGATAACGAATGGAGGTAATGCTAGCTGTTGAAAATGGCTTATTAAAAATGGCTGTACGAGGTATCATCTTCTGACGGTGGTGTGCATTGTGACGACTGTTGTTTGGAAACCACTGTTTAACGTTTTGGCCCCAGAAGCCATCAGAAACTTTTAACGTCCATTTTAGAAATTTAAGTTGCTTGTATTTCATCTTATAATTGTGCATCATAGTCATACGCTTTATTCATTTATTTTTCAATTGTTTCTTTCCATATAGTGATTAATTTATCATAAGGGTGCGATATTTGTTCTTGCCACTGCCCCCATCACACAATCACCGTTAGTCCTTTTATTTAGAAATTCTTTAGGTTCAGTGCACCCAGCTAAATTGAGAACGCTCGCATATCACTTGGTCTTGCCCTACTTGCATGCATTGTATGCACATATCATAATTTATTCATTTATTCGATGCAGAGCTACTGAAATGGACATTTACATTAAGGATCGTTACATTTATTCTTAGTTAATATTATACCCCAAAATGGATAAAGGATTTCAAATTCAAACTGTATCCACTTCGTCGTAGCTTTGGGTCATCTTGTAGGTGCTGTTGATCTCTAGGTGTCAAACGTAAACATCCTAGAAGCAGTTTCTTCCATCTCGAAGAGGAGTATTCCCAAAAGGACTTGCCTTTTAGACATGTTAATTAGAAAAAAATGCAAACTCGTCGAAACGAGTTTCAGAAGTTTCTTTGTGCATTAGAGTCCTCCCAACTCCACCCTAGAGTGGGATGACGAGTGGTGGAAGGGTGCTAGAGGGGTAAGGGGCTGGGGTGCATGAGGGGGCGGGGTTTGTTGTAAAAAGGAAAGTCCTCCCCGTTCCCGTTCCCCTGTTTCTGTTCGATGGGTTCCTAGGAGAGTAACGGAGTGCAGGGGGAAGGTTACATTGACGAGAGGGGGAGAGGAGCTGATGTCCTACACTAGGGCGACCGGTTTGGAGGTAGACCTTAACAGCATCTGATGACCCTCATTGCAAACTCGAGTAACGGTCTTCCCACTGAAGATTCCTTGGCACGACGCTCTTTATTCGAGAATGCGGCATTGCCCTTTTCTTGGTCAAACAGATATACTTTTATGTCCTTTGCTCCAATATTACTACAGTGTTGGTTATGCTGTGGATGGTGGCTGGTTATGGATTTTGCTTTAAACACCGTATTTTTTTTTTATCAATATTACTTCAGTAAGTTACTAAATCATTTGCCCTTATTCATATAAATTTGTATCTATACCGGTATATGTGTGTATATATATATATATATATATATATATATATATATATATATATATATATATATATATATATATATATATATATATATATATATATAAATATATAAATCAGTTAAACTAAAATCGCGTCCCAGTTTCTCGTTTCATACTTTTCAACGTCTTGTTTTGAATTTTTTTATTGTCTGTTTTAAGCTTTAGTTTTCTTTCTCTTTATTGTTTTAGTTCGTGTAAGTATCCTGTTTTACTTTCTTGTCAATATGTTTATTAACTGGAAAGCATTAACACCCCCCGTCTGTAATTTTTGGGACATGGCACGAAGTAGATTGTGTTTTTGCCACATGTTTCTGACAGTATTTGTCACTGACGTGTGATGACCGCTCGTACCGTTTAAGGCAGAAATGTAATACGGCCAAGAAGCAAGATCAGGCACTTTGCGCTCTTTTTTTTTTTTTTTTGTCGTATCGGGATAACATATTATGAAAATGTCTAATTTAATTTCAGAAAATAAATATAAACCGCTTCATTTTTATCACATATGTCTAAACTGAGAAGGAAGTAGTTTAAATTTGGCATGGAAACGAAGAGGTCCATTTGAGAAAGAGAGTCCAAGGGCCTATATTTCCTCAGTAATTGTTCCCTGTTGAAAATTCGTGACTTGAGATTTCTGTCAAGACCTAGTGTGCTTTTAAAGTGGTGCCTAGTTTATTTACTCTTTGTTGAAAACATTTTAAATACGTTCTTGTTAGATTATGCTGGCGTTATACGCTAAATTAATTTTTCTCATGTTCCTGAGCATTCTGGTGCTCTGCCGAGGAGAGAGAGAGAGAGAGAGAGAGATTATTAAATTGTTGGATTATTTTCAAACTCATTCATATCATTGTAAGCAGTCATGGAACTGAATGTTAAATCAGCTGAAGGATAAACATGAAAATTTATATCTTGTAATTAATATCAAATTTATCGTAGCGTGGCTAATGTGGAATAATTGTCTTTTTTTTCAAATTTTAAGATTTTATTGTAATTAGAGTCTTACAAGATGTGGAATATGTTTCCGTTTTTTTTTTTTTTTCAGGCGTAAGGTGATACGTATCGATACTTTTAAAAGTGATTGGTACTTCATATATCAAGGACAAATGTATTTACCAATGGCGTGATCATGTACCGTAGATCTGGTAAACCTAAAAAAAAATAGGTTTCTTGTAGTATCTTCTAGCGTTTTAAATATATATTCTCTCTCTCTCTCTCTCTCTCTCTCTCTCTCTCTCTCTCTCTCTCTCTCTCTCTCTCTCTCTATATATATATATATATATATATATATATATATTATATATATATATATATATATATATATATATATGTGTGTGTGCCTGTGTTAAAGTGTAACTGTGTGTGTGTGTGTGTGCGTGTGTGTGGGGGAGAAGACGCAGGCCCTTGCAAATAATCTTTATTTGCTAAAGAATGGCGCCCTCGTTGATAGAGACATGTTAAAGAGCCGTTTTATTATATGAGGTCCCGCTGTACAGAACACAAATTATGATTATTATATATTATGCATGAAGGCACATCTTGTAAAGTGATGGTTGATGGGTGTTTGAGTGATCCATTTGAAGTCAAGTCTGGTGTGATTCAAGGTTGCATTCTGTATCTCTGTTGTTTGTATTGGTCGTGGATTACGTTATGAGAAGGGTTAAAAGAGAAACGGATGCAGGTGTACTCTGGGAGAAAACGTGAAACTTCTTGACTTGGATTATGCTGATGATATGGTTTTGATTTGTGAGGGACCATAAAAGATGCAGAGTGTGTTGGATTGTCTAGTGAGTGAAGGGCGGAGGGTTGGTTTGGTTATTAACAGTGGTAAAACTGAAATCATGAATATGAATATTGAAAATGCCCAGGATTGTCTAATTGAAGGTTTGGTTGTAAAGTAAGTGGATAAGTTTAAATAATTAGGTACTTATTTAGAGAGGGATGGTTCTCTGAGCACAGAATTTATGGAAAGATTAAAAAAGGCTTATCAGGCAATGGGAATGCTTGAAAATATATGGAGGAATAGCAGTTTTTCTGTGCATACAAAAACAAAATTTATAAGGTAATGGTTAGGAGTATTTTGATTTATGGGCATGAGTCATGGTACAGTACAGTGACTTCGGATAATAAATTCTTAGCATTTGAAAATAAGGCACTCAGATGAATTTTAAGAATTAAGTGGAGGGATAGGAGATCCAATAACAGAATTAGAGAAGTAACGGGGGTGCAGCCGGTCGATGAGTATGTTAGATTCTCATGCAGGAAGTGGCTAGGCCATGTGTATAGAAGACAGGGAATAGTGCAAGATACACCAGGGTGGGTTGCCCTTGGTAGAAGAGGTAGAGGTAGGCCAAAGGAGACGTGGTTAAGGACAATAAGGTGGGAAGCAGGAGACGAGTGTTGGGGAGATCTTGCGAAGTTAGCCCAGGGCAGAATGTGATGGCGTGAGTTCATCGAGGCCCTATGCATCCCCGGGGTGCCACAGGAAATGATTGATTGATTTGATTATTTTTTTCTGTTAAAATGTAATGTGCGGTCATTATTACCTGTATTTACCTTGTTGCCCAGTGCTAAAGTGTCAAGGGACTGTAACAGAAACAGAAATACTTAGATATACTTACCAGTTTATGGAACGTTTATTTTAATTCCAGTAGTTTTTTCACATAATACTTGAACATATCTTTGTATCAAGCATATCAATGTATTCATTGTTTACATGCATTTATGCATATTTTAAATATCTCCTATAAATATAATTATGTTGGCAATCATATAAATTCTATAAAAAATAATGTTAGGTATTTACAGCTTTCATTCCCTTTATTGTAAAATTGGACCATGTTACTAGTTTTGCATACTCTGCTGTTCGCAAGTTCTGGAGCGTGAAACGGTGCTTCTAAGATTCAATCTTCCCAACACATATATTTATATCTTGAGATATTCTCACTTTATTTTCGTTTAGCTCTCCCTTTCCCTGGCTGCTTTTTGTTTTCACGTGTGGACATTATATATATTCTGTAGATGATGATAATAATAATAATAATAATAATAATAATAATAATAATAATAATAATAATAATAATAATAATAATAAGCAGTGCGCAGCCCCTCCCCTGGCTCTCGCTCCTGGAAAGTCTTCGACATTCCCAGTTCAGGACCGTAACTAAGAGTGACAATGTATTGTGGGGAGTAACGAGGTATGCTGACGTTTATTGTCAAGTTTTCTTTTCTTCAGGCGTCGAAGAGCAAATTACAGGGACAAGAATGCGTTATGCCCGGTGGAGGGGAGAAAAAGGCCGGGGGAACCTCCCCTGGATATTGATTATAAGTCTTCAGGGCTGAATGACGGTTGTTGCTAAGTGAAGGGAACCAACGGGGTTTAAAGGACAGCTACTCGTAGCCATTGCTGCCTACGGGAGAATGGTTACGTCCGGTTAAGGGTGTCCGTATTAATAGTTGTGTAATAGCGTGTCCAGCCGTAGCGGCCAGGGTCAATATAGGTGACACTCACAGTCCTTTATGAGGTATGATTCGTCTCCCTTCTTCTTCTCCGTCCCCTCCCTTACCTTACAATCGCTTGTCAACTTCCTTGTCAGCATCATCCTGATCGCACAATCCCCCGAGTCCTACAATCCCCTCCTCTTTTTTAGGATGTTCCCATTGGGAGTCCTTATGCTGTTTTTTCTCCTCAGTTTCCCCCCCTCCCGTGTTGCAGGGATCAACCTATTTGCAACTTCTTTTCTCTTTCAAAGAACAGCACTGTCCACCCATGATGTCTCCTCTTTTAGGCCTGCATCGCTGGTCAGTGCTACAATGTACTTGGTCAGAAAGTCTCAGGGGGAGAAGAAAAGATGGAGGAGGTTTACTGCCGCCGAGGTAGGGAAGGGGCCTTATTGAAATAGGGGAATTTTCACAAGTGGTCAGTCGTGGGAAAAGGAGGAAGATTAGAAAGTAAAAAATGAAATGGATGAAGGGAAAGACGGTCGGAAGAAAGTTTTTGAAGAGAAGTTGTTGGTATAATGAGAATAAAGACTAAGAAGTAGTCTACAACTTTCTAGGCATCTGTCAAAAGTTGTAGGTAATCTGCGGCAAGCATTGCCATTGGGTCCAGTAAGAAGAATTCACGGAGCGTAAGGTTAAGGACCGACTGGCAGTGAAGGCAGGTCGAGAGGGAATTCGGCCGGGCTGTCCCTGGTGTGTGTTGTTGTTCAGAGGGAGCCTCTTACAACACGGGGCAACAAAAGGCGACAGTGGAAAGTGCAAGGCCAGTTTTAGGCCTGCAGGATGGGTTGGTTAGATGTGGCCAGTTTGGGCTACATAATGCGTAGTGGACAGTCGTCGGCTTAAGGTTTGCAACAATAACTGACAAATTGTACAGTTGCACCTTAAACCTTTGAGCCCACCCCTCCCCTTTTGTACCTGGATGGCAAAAGATTGCATAGCGCAGGAGAAGGACTGGGAGAAAAAAAAAAAGAATCTTGGGAAGATATGGAAAACAGGATGTTAGATAAAGGAATCCATGTACCGAAATAATGCAATGTTTGAAGGAACGCTTACAAGGGAATTGGAATGTTAAACTGTAACCGGGAAAACGAAAACGAATTTTGTTTTATTTTGAAAAATCATTTATAAATTGGAAGAAAAATGTGAATGGGGAAAATTGCTGTGCATCTTTCAGTTGGCTTGAGGGTGGAGTTGAATTTGAAATAATTGATATATGTAAAGAAAACGATAAGTATACTGTACCTTAGGAGAAAGAAAGACATTCTATTTAGGAGTTAAACTTCAAATAGAAAATATTAACCCAGATTCACAGAGGGAATTGTTAAACTTGCCTCGGGGCTGAGAGGGGAGATGAAATAAAGGCACAGATAAATTTCAGAATCAAAATATACTGAAAAACTGCTCGTCCGTCTGCGTTTTGAGAAAGATGCCATGGTGTTGGGCATATTAATGAAAAGTGATATTGATGGCGATACTAAATATGTCTGTAATGCCAGAGACAAAAATGGCAAAGAAATTTATAGTTAATTTGTAGGCTGTATTGAACGAAGTATTGAATAACGACGTGGTCAGCTGGGAGCAAAATAGGCGGAAATTTGAGACGAATAGAAGGAAGAGCTTGCTAAGAGATGAGGCGGAGGAGACTGGGCGGATCGATTGTTAGCATGATAAAAGACCCAGTCAACACAATAGCTCAAAGAATGTGATTAGGTTTAATGAGTGATATGGTCAGGAAGAGATTGTCCAGATAAAAAATGGAAGCGGTTGTCCGATGATGAATAAATTTGTGTATGACATTCGTTATGTTCGTCTCGTCTGTCCGTCTTTCCCTCACCCTTGAATTGCATTGGGATGACAATGAAAACGATGCCAGGCGATTCCTTCTTCGAGTGATGCCCAAGTATATGATTATGCCCCGCAGTGATCCCCATTTGTTGCAGTGCGGTTCGCCATCCTCTGCAGGGGGTCGTTAAGTAGGACCCTTGGTGCGAAAAGGTGTTTAGCCTTGCACAAGAGAAGTAGGCGTGGTCTTATCGTTATTATTATAATGCTCTCTCTCTCTCTCTCTCTCTCTCTCTCTCTCTCTCTCTCTCTCTCTCTCTCTCTCTCTCTCTCTCTCTGCATTTATGTATGCGCGTGTTTTTTTTTATTATTATTATATATGCCATTTGATCAAAAGGGTTCTGTAAGCTGTTGATTATTACTGATCAAGTCCCTATATAATCATTTCCATGAACATGCATTGTACATACTTTGCCATAACAACATTCCAGCAAACATTCAATATATATAATTATATATATATATATATATATATATATATATATATATATATATATATATATATATATATATATATATATATATATATATATATATAATGCATAATCAGTTATAAATCTCCAGCTGATAAATATCTAAGTTGCGAAACTCGAGAGCATAAACAGCTGAGGAACTGAAATTTCCTCTACGTCATATTAAAACCACATGCATGGAGTATATCCCCAGTCACTTGAATTACTTTTTTTGCTTGTTTTGCCTGTTAAGGATGCGAAAAGACAGTTGCACAGCTGATTGAGAAGGGGGCGCCTAGTCAGTGTCATTCAAAGTTTTACATTTTCCATTACGGGTGTGCATTCATTCTTATCTGAATTTTCAGAAAAAATGGTGTTACAGCTATCGATATATGCTGATAATTGAATGCTGTATGAATGTCTCACATGTCGTTGATTGGTTCATGTCTTATTATTCTTGTTATAATCATTGCAAGTTTTAAGTTTATATAAACGTTCATATTTTAAGATGCTGATCCTTTGTTTTCTTGGAGGTAAAACTACTCTTCCCTCTCCGTTCAATTTCTAATTTATCGCAGAATTGAGAAGAGAGGAAAAGGTGCCAGTACCGTCAGCTTTGAGGAAAATATCTAAAGTTTGTATGAACACGTACCCATGTCTATACCATTTTCCCACTCATGGTTGTTTTTTATTGTGTTCTTGTTGAATTATAAAAAATCACCGTCTCGTTTTACTAAAAGCTGTCACGTCTGGATGGCCATTCTTTAATTTTGCCGTGAAATGCTGATATCGGTCATAACTAAGCATCCGTTAGGGTTTCTCGATTTTTTCATAAATGCAGATAAATTTAATGTTTGACAGACAGTATTCTAATTCTCTTTGCGTTGTTTTCGTTGAGACTGAATGACAATAACTGTTGTCTGGATGTTTTTACATAAAAAAAGGCGTGTCAGGAAATTGCTATGGTATTTGCCTTGTAAGGCGACTGTCCTGACATTGTTGGCAGCGATCGTCTCTGTTGAGGTAGCAGCGCTCCGTTTAGCTGTCGCGGTTTGTTCGTTTGTCTGTTTCCCTTAGGATTGAAGGGCTACGCGGGTTTCAACTTTTTATGAACTTTGACAAGAGTTTCAGAAACGGGAAGCAAACGTGTTTTTACCATCCTTTGTCAGGCAGACGTTTGGCTTCAACATCCTGTTCTGTTTTTTCCGAGAACACCATTTTGCCTCGAGGGCAGAACGAGCAGATGTAGCATTCCTTCAGCCGGCTTTGCAGAACGACTCTCTTGTTTGCATAAACATCTTTGTGCATTTCCATTCCATACCTCTGTATACATTCACTCATTATGCGTCGTTACTGACGTATGTGTTACTTTCAGCAGCTTCATAAACGTGACGAAGACATTGAGGATTGTGAAAGTATTTATGTATGATCATCAGTTTAAGGAAAGTTTTATCTTTCACGTAAGCTGACCGATTATCTATTATAAGGTGCAGCTTGTAAAACTATTTCTCGGCTCCAATGCTCTGTACCTTCATTTATGTTATTGTTCATTTTTAACGTGTTTTTAATAAACTGTGCTTCTTATTTCACAAGGATAAAACTTTTCAGGATAGAAATATCACAGATGAAAATACTTCTTTGTTAGTAATGAGATGAATCTGCCAAAGGATTTCATTGTCTTGAGTTAGGAATTTTTGCCATTAGCAACATTACGTCCTCGTCAATTCTATTATGATTTATTCATGCAACGAACTTCTGGCGCCACCGCACGACTGCATTGTGTTCCAGTTCGAACCTATCAATAAACTGAGTTGCGCCCATTGTGAACCATGCTAACCCAGCCACAAATGTTGCATCTGTTCTCTAAGAGCTTCGAAGCTTCCTTTTGCGATGGGGACTTCGAATTTTCACAGACTTATACAGAACGACGAGGCCTGTGTCTCAAGGGAACTAGAACAGCATTGTTCTGTTGAGGGGTCGTTCGGCACACAATGAGATGTATATTTTTTTTTCACGGAGACATCCATGGTGGTTGCAGTGGGTTACTTCATAGACATCCTGCTGGCTGCCGACAACGGAGGCATGAATTGAACTGGTTTCCGTTTTGTCTTGGCTCATACTTTTTTCTTTTCGTTTGTTAACAATTATTCTTTGAACGTCACTTATATTATTATTGGCATAAAAAGCACAATTACGTCTTAACAAATCATTAGAAAGATCCCTCCTACAAGGGACGAGCCCCTGACTGTTAAGAATTCTTTAATAAACACTACACAAGTAGGGTCTGATTGTTATGGTTAATGTATAGATTAGATACTGATGTCATAACTTCTAATTTCAGTGTTATGATAATTTGGCGTAATCTGGGATTACAAATTTTAACAAATAACACTTTTGTATCAAGATGCTTCGCTTCACGATCAAAGTTTATGATGTTAAAAGTTTTTCATTGTCATTTTCCACCGAGAGTTTTTACTGTCTCACTTTGGGTGGAGGATCGAGTTTTAAGTAAACACAAGTAGTTCATTCGGGTTATCACTTCTAGGTGTTGAGAGGGTTGTTCAGATTATCGCTTTGTATGTTATTCAAACGTACTTAGTATGCTTCTCCTGGCCTGTGAGTTAACCTGGTTTGTGTGTCATTGACAACTTTCAGCCAGTCCAACTCCCGTCACCTTTCCCCACACCACTACCCTCTCTCCCTCTCTTGCTCCTTCTTAACGCCAGTTACATTAATAAATCAATATCTGACTTTCTCTGGTAGTTACGTATCTCTCTCTCTCTCTCTCTCTCTCTCTCTCTCTCTCTCTCTCTCTCTCTCTCTCTCTTTTCTAGTAAGCTGCGTAACCGCAAATATTACGGTACTTGAATTTCATAAGGAAAGTTTATATCAACATTGATACCGTATATGCATTATGCGCCGTTTGATTAATCTTTTATACTGAAAACTGACATCAGTAAGCCGTGGACAAACACGCTTAGGTTGACTGACAACCGTGTATGTATTTTTTTATGCAAACAAGATTATATACTCTGTGTTTTAAGATTCTCCACGCCCACCCCAACGCATACAGATTACTTGCATAACGTGTTTATGCGCAGTCTTTCGGAACGCCTCACCCTTGAGTAAATTCCTCTGATCCACGATACCTTTTGATGCAGTTGTTTTTCCTTTAACTTAAGATTGCTTTTATTTTTATCTCAGTTGTCATCTCCATGATGTCATTCATTACTTTGTCGTTGAAGAATCAGAACTTTACTCTTGAGGGAATTTTTTTTACCTAACGCATGGAACGTTTATGGTGTATTTTACGTAACAGTTTAGCGAGTGATTTTACTGTACTGGCGCCTTGCGAAATGTGCGTTATACGTATTTTCGTCAGAATGATATATTTCATAGGTAATATAGCTAAGGAGTAATAGGAATTATGTCCTGTAAATGCAGATAGTCCAGTTACCATATGGGTGAAAGGCTAAGTATTTTACCTTACAATAGGGTGAATTAGTTAAATGCTTAATGTATTTCCAAAGGACTTTGTGCTTTTCTATGGGCCAGGAGCTCTGCATGTAACAGGAACGGTCGACTGCGCCTCATCCGAAATTTGTAATTATGTATTATATACGATCGATGTCTGCAATGCACTGAATTACCTCTCTGCCCACATGCCAGTCCATTCGTGCATTAGTAGAGAAATATGTATTTTTGCACCCCGAGAATAAGAGGTCACTGTTGATAGGAAACAGGTCTTGGGCCAGCAAACACGACAACATGCTCTTTCTCCTCCTTTTCCTCTTCCTCCTCCTCCTCCTCCTCCTCCTCCTCCTCCTCCTCCTCCTCCTCCTCCTCCTCCTCCTCCTCCTCCTCCTCCTCCTCCTCGCGCGTCCTTACCAAAAAGTGGTTCTCCTCCCTTTGCCTTGGTTCTTCGGAGGCAGTTTTTATAAAGGCAACAGTGTCGGCGATCACCGCCTCAGGTCATGTTGTCAGTTTTTGCCTGGAAATCAACGCCCCCTCCCCATTCCCCCTCTCTCCTTCACACATAACCTGCCCTCCTTCGATATCCCCCTTTTTTCCCCCTTTGGCCAAGATGTTGTGGATCGTCTGAGGAACAATCAACTTCAGTCCTTAAGGTCTTCAAGTCCTCATTTCCTCACCTTGAAGAAATAATTATGTAAGGACCCCACTCATTCATTTGCTTTGAGAATTTTGTTTTTACCATCCAGCTAGCATTCTTGTAGTCCCATCAACAACAGCTTAATAAAACTATATTTACAAGCTTTGCGCCTTTCGTATACTACCTGTTCATAAGTTAGAGGTTTTTCCTAACGGTATGTGAATATCCAGTGAAACTGTAGGCGCTCGAGTTTTGTTTGGCTGAATATTTTGTCTTGGGAAGAGTGGTATGCCGATAAGGGCTTATTGATGTTTTGCTGCAGTTAGTTCAGTCAAGTAGGTACAGCATAAATAATAAAACACTCATCTAATGGAAACATATTTGACCAGTTAATCTAGGTTTACTCTATCGTCGCTCCATTTAAAGCTTACTTTGACAATATTTTTATTTTTCATATTTCGCGCTTTGGAATACTTAGGAGTGAAAGATTCATTTATGTGCTGAGACAACTACAGCTCTCTCTCTCTCTCTCTCTCTCTCTCTCTCTCTCTCTCTCTCTCTCTCTCTCTCTCTCTCTCTCTCTCTCTCTCTCTCTCATGATCAGTTTTTTACCAGATATATATATGTATTTGCAACAGCCATAATGAACTCTTTACTTACTGATTTTCTTACTGATTTTGGATAAGTCGTTTACAACAAGCCTTAAACCCAAATTAAGAAACTCCAGCTCTCGTGGTAGGATCCAAACCTTCACATGCAAGAGGCTAGACTATTACAATTACACACAAAAATACACACACATATTTATATATATATATATACATATATGTATATATATATGTTTATATGTGTGTATATGTGTATATATATATATATATATATATATATATATATATATATATATATATATATAGATATAGATATATATATATATATATATATATATATATATATATATATATATATATATATATATATATATATATATATATATATATAGATTTGCATCTTTTTCTAAGGTAATATCTTTTCGTGTTCTAAAACCAAGCAGCGAAATATTCCGTTTTGCATGATGCATGCGTTTTTGTTCGAATAACATCGACAGAACGTGGCTTAGCCTTCACGGCTCTGCAAATGCTCTGCCTGCCAGAACACCCAAGGACGAAGAGCGTACCTTACGCACAGGTGGTTAACCGAAGGAAGTAAATAAGGACAGAAGGAAAATAAATAGAGAGAGAGAGATTGCTTTGCCGTAGCAGGGAGAATTGATGAGAGGGATATACTGGGGGAAAGGAAGGTAAGAGTTTCTGATTGTTTAGGGAAAAGAAAGAAGGTCGAAACGGTATTGGATGCAGATATGGGAAGATGACGATCAAGATCTATAAAGTAACTAGACTTTGGGTGCGCCCTTTACGTTTCGTGAAATGTAAAAATTCTAATAATTATTATTATTATTATTATTATTATTATTATTATTATTATTATTATTATTATTATTACAAAAATAAGAATTACCCCAAGAGTACTAATCTGTTTGACTTATGTATCAGAGGAAGGATTATTATTATTATTATTATTATTATTATTATTATTATTATTATTATTATTATTATTATTACAAAAATAAGAATTAACCCTCAAGAGTACTAATCTGTTTGACTTATGTATCAGAGGAAGAAGGCTGAGTGATTAATGGACAGAGGTGCCAAAGTAACCACCCAAATATAATCGTGAGTAAATAAAAACGGGAATAGTTGTCACCACCAACTCACTTAAGTATATAGACATTGCGTATAGGTCAAGTAAATCGTCTTTTATAAAAACTAAAAAACTTGTAAAACAACTTTGTGATTGAGAATTTTTAGCTCATATCTTTTATGTGCAGATATTTGGAATAATAAAATGAAGTGAGAAAAGCTTAATTTTAAGAGCTGTTATAACACATATTGAATGCTGCGTTATTTGTGAATGCATATTTGTATACCTGTTGTGCTGTATTAGAAAAGAAAATTCATGGTCTTGGTAATTTAAGATATGTCCTTTGTGAATGTGTTTATACGTCGCTTTCTATTGTATGGATTAAAGAGAGTTAGTGATTTTACGAGTAAAGTCTTGGGAAATGAAAGAAAATGGTCATTAATGGTTTGCGCCGAATGCATCGAGATTGGACAGCGCATTCCTTCACACAAGGCAGAGTCACCATTAGCCATCGAGCGTGGGTGGAATCCCTCACTGTGGCTTTCTGGGACCTTTCTAGAAGACGCACGCACACCCGCATACGTCTTCGCTGCTATAGTAATCCAAGCAGTTATTCTGGCAGTTATAATATGTGGGTTACATAACCGTCGTTTATATTCCATTGTCAAAATGGGATAACTGGTTGCAGTATTGATTACTGAAATTGCTGTCATCGTTTCTTAGGAGGGATCGTGTGTATGTTTATTGTTACTGTGGCTATTGATAATATAATAGTATTATTGTTATTGTTGTTTGTCTCACTTATTATCATTCTTT
The DNA here is from genome assembly GCF_040412425.1 of Macrobrachium rosenbergii. Taxonomy (NCBI): domain Eukaryota; kingdom Metazoa; phylum Arthropoda; class Malacostraca; order Decapoda; family Palaemonidae; genus Macrobrachium; species Macrobrachium rosenbergii. Next base: position 19,756,883 of record NC_089776.1, on the reverse strand, counting down.
GCTCATATTTCAGTTATTTTTGTTTGATAATAAAAGCTGACCCAGGCAACAAATCTGCCGTTTCATATTATAATGTATTGATCGCCCAGTCCTGAATGCCAACAAGAGTCCAGATTAGAAAGAAGAGCAGATGTCGAAGAGGGAAGAATCGCTGTGGTTGTTTGTTTTGGGATTTGGAGGTCGGGAGGGGAGGAGCGCTGCTCTGGGCTGGGAAACGCTTTCCACCTGTTACCTCGTGAAGGGAAAGAGGGAGAGGAGGAGGATAATGGCAGCTTTCCGAAGGGTCTCCTACATGTCGATGTAATAATAAAGGTCTTCTTGGCGTCTCCATTCTTTCGTCTGTGAGTGTAGTGGAATGGCTGCAAAAGGTTGAATGAGACGTTCCCTCGCGGGTCGAATCTGTTCTTGTTTTCATGCCATTTCCGCAGCTCTTCTTTATTCCTCGCTGCTTATTCTCTAAAATCGTAGGATTGCCAAATCTTTAATGAATGGGGTTGTGGGATGCAACCTTGAAAATATATCAGTCTAATCTTGCGTGCCGTTGGTTTTAATAATCTCGCTAAAATATTTTTATATCGTTATTAGATAATGAATGCTCTCCTGTTGCCTGCACGGGCGTTTGCTCGTGGGAGGAAGGAAAAAAAAATAGGCGAAAGTTTATATTGCTGACAGATGCAGCTGGATGATGGGTCAAAATGGCAGCTCTTCCTGATCTTTATCTTTGACCTTTGATAGATTTGGCCTTAAGGAATGATCCCTTAACCATGGCATCATGTGGAGGTCGGAAAGGTGATTTTATGGTATTATTTGGCCTCATCATCTGAGACGTATCGCCATCTTGATTATTTTGACGTTAATAGGGATTTAGTCTATCGTAGATTTTCATTGTCTGCTCTCTCTCTCTCTCTCTCTCTCTCTCTCTCTCTCTCTCTCTCTCTCTCTCTCTCTCTCTCTCTCTCTCTCTCATAGTGTGTGTGTTGCTGAATCACGAAAATATGGAACGTGATGAATATATAACTAAAGACAAAATCCACGAAGGAAAGAGAAACAATGGAGTACTGCAAGGCCTTTCGACTTCTTGTCCTTTACTTTGTGTATGTATGTATATGAATTAACAGAGTATGTGACCATCAGAAAAGTGGAACAACTGAGTACGCTGCCTGGCAGTTGCTTGAGATTGCCTGGGACTCAAGGCGAAATTGATCATGCACTCCGTGTTTTCATTTTCATCGGAACCATAGAGTTTGTATATACTTTATATCGCGTTTTAATTTCCAATATATATATATATATATATATATATATATATATATATATATATATATATATATAAAGTAGAAATAAAGCCTAATAAATAACCATGTCATGTTGTACGTAGGACCCTGAACCGTAGATCTGTATATGCCAGTATTAGGTTGTTAAGGATATAGGCTAGACGTAAAATCAGCTAACATCATTCTTCTTCCTTTCGGGCTGTGTTCAAGGTCTCCTGGCATTAATATTTGTGGATTACTTATGCAATCTTATTCCATTGTTGTCCGCATTAATTTATGTTGATATATCTCCCGTCCGGATATATCATTTCGGAACGCTACAATAGTAGGCGTCGCCTGCCGGAGGCGTCACACAAGGATAATTGCGTTACGCCTCGGGTGGTTCGGCGTTTGTGAGTGTGGGTAGATCTTTTTGCATGTGTGTGTGTGTGTGTGTGCGTTTGTGTGTGTGTGTGTGTTTGTGTGTTGGAATTGGAGCATGTTTTATTTTATTTTTTAACTTTTCTCTTAGAAAGAAACATCAGTTGTGGTTTTCGCCTTGAAGTTCATAATTATCATGCACCGTGCGTGAAGATATATTGATAATAGTTACTGTTTTTCATGTTATTGTTGGTATTTACCGGTACCTGTGACGGTGATGTCAGAAACTTAAAAAAAAAAAAATATTCAAGTGTAAGCTCTGAAGTGGTTGTACCGGGTTGTTATATATTGGAAACACTGTCCTGCGTCCTTCATGAAGGTAGCATGTGACCGTACACAGTGCCTCAGTTTTCTGTCACCTTTGTTGGTGGTTGAGTATTTGTAGATTTTTATATTTCTGTTTACACGGTGTTTTCTCTTTTCTGCTTTATGACTGCAAATTATGAGACCAACTATAATAATAATAATAATAATAATGCCACTGAATTGATGCTCCAGAGTTAAAAGAAAAAAGGGGAAACGACAGAATATATTGAACAGTCTCTCTGCTTAGCAGTCAGATAACAAAAGCACAAAATATTTCGATAGCATAGGAGGAAGTGTCAAGGAGGTTATATATCGTCTTCTTTCGAGGAATTAGACTTATCAGTTGTCGAGAGGGTAAATATACTTTGACCTTATGCACTGCATAGCACAGAAGGTATACTTAGTTTAAGAAGAGCATGTTAAGCCCATTTTTGTCGTGAATACATTTTTGTAGTTTGTGCATTAGTTTTCCTTTATTTATTGCTTCATTTTGTATTGTCATATATTTCGATTTTCTTGATTCGGATCTCTTGTAGGACATTTGAGTATTCTGCTCGATGACGCTCGTTTTTAAATTTAAATCAGTGGCGCCTTTTAAAGACTCCTTCCTTTTGAATGAATGCTTAATATACAGCTGAAATTAGACGTGGAAAAAATAAAGAAAAAATGGAAACTAACCCGAGCTAGGTTAAAGTATTTAAGGAAAATATTGAGTATATGTCCCAAAAGAGATTTTTGCAGTATAGCTTGTGCAGTAGAAGAAATGTCAGCATATTTCTTCAGATGAAAAGAAAAAGAAAATCTGAGTATTGCGCGCAAACACATCAAACCTTTTCACCCTTAAAACATAATGGCTAGCAAATCTCGTTGCAACCCTTTACTTCGTTTAATTTACAAGTATTGTGATCAGAACCCGCGCTGCTCATGCTTGTTTTCGTGTCTATGTAAGTGAAAGGTGTCTTTGTTACGAGCCAATACTAAATGCAATCACTGTAGTATTCATCCACATGCTGAAGACTTGTTTTTGCAGCAGGGAAGTCCCTCTTTACTCACATTGTGATTGTAACGGCAACAACTGCTCGCTCTCTCTCTCTCTCTCTCTCTCTCTCTCTCTCTCTCTCTCTATATATATATATATATATATATATATATATATATATATATATATATATATGTGTGTGTGTGTGTGTGTGTGTGTGTGTGTGTGTGTGTGTGTGTGTGTGTGTGTAATGTAATGTATTTGTATGTATGTATTTAAATTAATCATTCTTTTTTTATTTTTGGATCCCTCCTTTCGGCGTCATTTAGTCCAGCCGGTGGACCCTATTTATTAATTTGTCAGTCACAGTGTGCCGAAATTTTCTGAGTAACTTACTCTTCCATGCCATAATTGTTTTTGACAAGATACCCCCAGTTTCTTCATAAATGTCCATCAATTTTTCGCGTCATTTTATTTCTTGTGGCAACCTGTTGAATAGTCTTTTGCCAGTATCTTAGGCAGAAAAGAAATGCGAATTAATCCGTGAAATAATCCACACTTCTTATGGTTGCATGCTGATTCACACTTTCGATGCTATATTTTTGCAGAAGGTTTTCTTATATACAAATTTTGGTTTTATTCTACGTATTACAGTTCTGCTTTGAGGATGAACGTTCCCTCCAGACCCAAAGATCTTTCATGCTCTATTTTCTGAATATTATTCGTAATTACTTGGCTGCTTTGCAAATTAAACCATGTAATTTCTTCAGAAAGAAACTGGTAGACCGGTATGGAACTGCTCCTTAAGTTTAGTCTTGTGATTACATATTACTTATATGTACGAACGAGCACTTGTGTGGTTTTTATGTATGTAATTTAAAGAAGTTGAAAAACGCGCAGAAATGGAGAGAGAGAGAGAGAGAGAGAGAGAGAGAGAGAGAGAGAGAGAGAGAGAGAGAGAGTCATTCCCATCTTCTGAAAGCTGAATGGTTTTCTTGAGCAACTATTTTGGAAGACAGGTTTCTTTATTAGAGTAGCCTATACCCCAACATGTTAAGCTGACTGCCTGGGCTCTCTGCCCTCATCTCAATCGCTGGCAAATTGTGGTTTAAGACGCACACGAGGAAAGTGGTAGTTCAAGCTATAATTGTTTTGACCGTCACTGTCTTTTAAACGAAAGGAGAGTAAAGTTCGTCTTGTTTTGATTCACTTCAAAAGTATTGATGTCACGGTAACTGCCAGACCAGTGAGAAATATACAAAGGACTCGAAGTAGTGTACCAGCAATCACATTCTTCCGAAGAGTATTGAAAATCACATCCCTCGCCTGTTTTACATTTGATGATCTTTTTTTCCAGTGTCCAATTTGAGCCTGATCCATCGTCTTGATATTTGTTGTATTTTTCAGGCTAAAATGTAAGCAGATATCTGAAAGTGAAATAAAAAGTTAATCTTTATGAACATAAATTCCCAAGTGTATTTGGGAATGTGATTCCGAGTGTTTTTTGCATCACGCTCACAACAGGTTGACGCGCTTCGCAACCGTTTGTAGATGCGTAGGAACGTTGTTGGCTTTGTTGCTGTTGCTGATAGTATCATTTGGCGATGATCTCTATCCAGTAAGCAGGCAAAACAAGGAAAACACAAGAAGGAACGAGGAGAAAAAAGCAGCAAACCAAAAACAGTACTTAGAAAAAAAAAATTCTGATACAGAATTCTGTTCTCGTGAAGATCATTATTTTGACCGTTGCCCGGATATTCGTAACCCACCCCAGGAGGAAAAAATAGCCACGATATTGAAATAAGTTTGGGTTCAAGAACCCGTCAACAACCTCTTCTAGGCCTTTTAATAATTGTGGTAAATTTAGTGCAGTCCTCTTAGCTTCATTTCATCAAATTAGATTTCATGTTTGTCGGAACTGTATATAATAACCGTTGTTGAAAATGCGCATGCGCAGCCGGAGTCTTGCTGGACCTCCGTCATCCAGCTGCAACAACAACAACAATAACAACAACAAAGATGGCAGCGGAGGGAGTTGTAGTAGCTCAAAGAGTGTGTTGAACATCCCGGGAGAGCTGAAGCTCCATTACTCGGAGGTGGTGAGCGTCGCCGAAAAGCTCACCAGGCTGTTCTCTCGCACTCACACCTACCACGTCCACAGGAGGCACAAAACCCTCACGCAGGAGGTAAGTCTGGGGCTGGGGGCTTGGGGAGCGTCACCGGGGGCTCGACACTTTCTAATGCGAGGCAGTGATCCGGAGGGTAAGTTTGTGTAAAGGGTTCGTGAAATGCATTCTGGAATTTCAGTATTCTCATGAATTTTATAAGGACGTTTTTATTTTTTAAGTGGTAAGAAAATTAATAATTAGCAAATTGTAAATAAAAGGCAAATGGATTTTTCATTCAGTTTTGGACAAATAGTAAAAGACTAGACAGGTTGTTTGGAAGGTGAATGATAAGAGGGGGAATAAAATTAACCTTTTACTAACTTACGGTATCATATTCTATTCTTCACAGAAAAAATTAAGAACATTTTGATGCCATAAAAACTGCTCTAATCAAGACGTGAACTGGATCGCATATCAGGAAGTCACGTAGCTGACTGACTTACTGACCCAGCCACGTAGAGAGAAAAGTTAATGGAATAAAACACTGAACGCAATTTTCATTTTTAACATAAAACCAATTCGTGATAAAGAAAAAAAACCAGTTGTCTGGTCGAAAGGCAGCCAGGGTCACGGGAAGTCAAGGGTCATGATAAAATAACAGAAATGGAGACGTGAATAATTTGACTACTGACTGGAGTCCGGTTTAGGAGAGTCGGGCTACATTAATAAGCATAATCTGGCAATGAGATGTGTTGATAATGTGACAGGGTTCTCGTGTTCGTTCTGCGCGATCATATTTCCTGATACTCGTTTGTGGCGAAACACTGATCCAACTGCGTTAATAATATGCGCCGTAAGTTGCAATTGCCCAGTACCGCAATTCCCTCTTACAGGAGAGACAGGCGGGGAAGAACATGAATCATGTTGACAACACGGGCATGTTTTGTGTTATGAAGAATGTCAAACTCCGTAGTATTTTAATAGGATATTCTTATACTTGCTCATGCGAAAACAGATGACACTCAACTGGTATCCAAAGTACATATTAAAAAAGTATTATGACTTAGAAGAACTCATATTTGAAGAAAATTATAAGCTGTAAAAAATTGAATGAGCCGTCTGGTGCACAGGTAGGAAGCCACGTAAAAAATAAACAATGGAGATTGTTATGAATTTGAATGGGCTTCCCCGGAAGGTTGAAAGATTAGTATATCTAGGCCTTTTAGGTCAAGTATGTTGGATACGATATAACACTCCTTGAAGCAGAGGAATGTTTACATAATTTAAAAATAACTCATGATAAGCACCTCGATTAGATAACAAGATAAAAGGAAAAAATGTTAAAGAACCCGTGTGCAAGTGTAATCACGCTGAAATAGATCGAATAAAGGAAGACCTGAAGGCGTAAGTATCAGTCCTATTCAGATTTTTGACGAGGTGTGACAGTAAGCCGATTGAAGTGGCACAGACTTGGGTAAAAGATGCAATGATTATGACTGCAGAAGGGGAACTGAATGGTCTCCCTATACCGGGTGGTATGGGAGTGGTGGAGTGAATGGGGGCTGACTAGAATTAGGGGGGAGGGGAGCTTCAGAATAGATAATGGGAAGGCCAGTGGGGAGGGGAATTGGGTCTTTGGGGGAGATGGGGATGGGGTTTGGGGGGAGAAGAGCAGCTGTTGTAGTAGAGAGGCGACAATCTGGTCACACGTCGAGGCCTCGAGAGCGGTGGGCCCAGCAGTCTCGCCGCCTCTCCCCCATTCCGGTCCCTCTTCCAGTCCTCCAGAATATCAGTCTTCAGTTTGTCCTTTACTTCTGCGGTGACGGGATGACCACGGTGCTCCTGGGCCCGGTTCGTGGCGATCTTATCATTGGTGTTTTTCTTCAAGTGTTTTTGGCATTCTCATTTTCGTGGAGATTTTGGAAAGAGCGTAATTTTGCGTTGGGTTATTTGTGCTGATTAGAAGTGAAGGAGTTAGCATTAACTTAGCCATGACTGATGGAATCCAACTTACATGCGGGAAGTGGAAATAGATGGGCTGTGTCGTCATAACCCGATACCTGTTGGGATTTTTTCAAGTTGTGTTGGGTGTTGCGATAAGAAGAGAGAATTTCTTGTGAAGAGTGAATCAGAATTTCATAGGAATTTTGTTTACTGTCATTTTGACCCTGTGAGTTGCTGCACTTACGAGAATACAGCATATAGTTGGTACCAGATACGTTGTGCACAAGTGCTCAGGAAGATTTATGATCCTGCCCGGATTTTTACCTGACATAATGTAGTGAATTCGTGGTGCTTTTACTTGTCACAAACAGATTTAATATTACGTGGCACAGAAAATCCAGGAAATACAGAGAGATATGGCAAGGGTGTGCTTAATGTTCGCCTAGCCCTAGACAGTGCTCCACCCTTCCAAGTATTTTTTTTTTTTCGAATACGTACAGCTTTGTATTTATTTGATGCCGTTAGGCAGAGAGAACGACATTTGTGTATTTTGTTGGTTATGAAATATCAAATGTTAGTAATTAGTTAGTGTATGTTACGTTATTATCTTTTAAAAGGCCTAGTTCATATTTAGTGGTTATCAAAGTTTTTGCCTCACTTCATGAATAATTGAAGTTGCAGATTAAAGTTATGTGAATCGAATTCCAGTCTTAAAAAAACCCTTCACCGACTTTCTTATCTATGAAAGATACTATCGTGAATGTTTAAATTATCAGCTGGTATCCAGCACAAAAAAGATTTAGTACAATGTGCCACTGAAGGTCATTTCATGCTTTAATTAGGAATTAGGGATTGGCGTTCTACCCTGAAACCGACCACCTACCTCCTTGCCCAAGGGCAGGAAGGTCAAGGCCGTATATTCGCGCTTACCTGAAAAAAAAAGTCGTGCTCACATCTGTGTTGGTGCATGCTTATTTGCCTAGGTAGGGGCTGTACTATAAAGTTTGTGTAAGAGTGCTGTTATTTACCGTGGCCACTGGCTTCCGATAAGTTTAGCCCAATTTCGTTACAATTTTCTCGACAAAGAAATTGGAAGGAATGGTTGGAAATTACTTTTGTTTATATAATCACAGTCTGATAGTGAATACCCTTAAAGAATATTTAAACAACTTATTTTGGAAGACTTGCCGGGAGTTGTTAAAGAAACCTTTAAGATATTAATGCTTCAAATTGTTCATAGGTCAGTTTTGAGGCATATTCTAATTTATTCCTCCCCATCTTCAGCGCATTTTTTTTTTTTTTTTTTTTTTTTTTTTTTTACTTTTTGCACATATGGTCATTATTTCCAAGCAGTTTGTTGAGTAGATAGCCATTCTTTTTATTCCATGTACCCTTTACATATAAATTATCATAATAAATGATGGCTTCTGTACAGTCACAATTAAGTAAATATAAGGAATAATGGCATGTGAGCTCTTGTAACTACTTGTACATGATAGCCAAGGGCTTCAGATATGTTAATGTAGAATCATTTATATGGTGGAGGACTGAGTTGTCTGAGGTTTCACTCCTACACCAGAGAAAAGAAAGGATATTAACGTTACGAAAGGAGGTTTAGCTTTGTGGTTTGCAGTATGTGGCAATGAGACGTCATGCAAGCAGACCGTTGACCTCTGTCCTCCTCCTCCTCCTCCTCCTCCTCCTCCTCCTCCTCCTCCTCCTCCTCTTTACAGCTTCCTTTCCTACTACCACATATTACTTGCAGTTAAAGGAAATATGTCTATTGGAACTTATCTTAAAAGACGGGCAAAGCAGGGCTTCAGTTTACAGTTAATAACACACAGCATATAACTACCGCATAATACCGTTCATAACGCTGAAACTAAGATACCGCATTTGCCAAGTTTAATATTGGTTTATGGTAATATGACTCATATTTTGAATGAAGTACGTTAAAGACAAGTTCTTTTTATTATTCTCATATATACGAACCTATCTGAAGTTTTTGTAAGTGCTATTAAATTGTTAGTGGAAATAACAGCACTTGACCAAGTGATGCCTGCATGTATTTATGCATGCAGTTACAGGCGCACGCGCGCCATAGAACTTTTAAAGCGCTCAAAGTTAATGTCACCCTTTCATGACCGTGGTAGTTTTTGGACCTTGAAACCCCGTTCATGAAGATGTTATTAGAGAAATATTTGTTCTGTCATTCTTTATATTTATATTCTTCCTTATATATTCTGGACTCGTATTTACTCAGAGCTGACGTGCGGGTGGTGGCGGGGATGGGGGTCAGTAATGCATGCATCTTCACTTATACACAGTTTTTTATTTGCGTGTGTGTGCATAGCGTTTATCCTGGACAAAAATGTTAACTACTTGAAATATGTGTGCAGTTGTAAAGTGTCTTGTCTACCTTGAAACGGGCAGGCCAAGCAGTGATGAATTGTTGAACTCGGCCGGTGATGTGAAGTCGATTGGGTGGGAGCGGACTCCTCCCCTCCACCACTTGAACTGTCTGTGTGGTGGTATTTCCTCCACAGCCTACTGCCTCTTATCTTACTTCAACCTTCATCCAGTTTTTCCGCAGTTTTTATCGCATATCCATCCCGCCATTTCAATTCACATTCACGAGGCTTTAATATAAGTCCTTCCTCTCCCCTGAGCTCTAATCGTCTTACTGCTGCTATGCCCAGAAAACCCCGTATACCTTTTTCCAACACACCCCTGAAACACATTCCTCTCTCTTGGGAGGTCAGTGAAGGTCACGAGATTCATTTGTAGACCTTTGGGTCACAGGGGTAGGTTAGGTGCCTCCGGCAATGAGCTCGTAGATTTGGTAGATTGTATGTTGTTTAAATCAACTAAAATAGGTGAGGGGATCAGTGAAATGACTGGAGGAATTTAGGTCTGAACGCGTGTGATTGTTCTCATATCCTGTTGCTTAACAGTAAAATTTATAATCATGCTAGAATGTTAATCTTGGGTACAGCTAGTTATGCAAAAGTTTAACAAATTTTTAAGATGTCTTCGTTTGGTAGACAGGCGGACAGATAGCGGCGAGAGGTACGCGCCCTAAGCTTTAGCCTGAATGATATATAGAAAATAATCAGTGGAGCTTTTTATCTGTTTATTGTCCAGTTTGCAGGTCTCGTCTCAGACTTGTGAAAAGATGGAGGACATACATCTCGAGTATTGACTCTAATATATTTTCAAATGAAATAGTTTAAAAAAACGTAATATATTAATATTTTTAAAAATTAGATTCGAAAAAAAGAGAAAGACCAGTACTTATCTTTGAGAAAATCACTGGTATGTGTATAGTCGTGTCTTTTAAGTTAAGTTCAGTGGTTTCACCTCTATAAAATTTGTGAAATATTTTGCTGCGTGTTTTTTTGTTTTGTTTTACAGCCACGAAGATTAGGCTGGGTCTCGAAAATTTGGCAGTTAGCTACATTCTTGTCTTGGTTAGTTAGTGTGACTATTAGTCCTCTGTGCATGGATGTTGTTTTGGAATAAATTAACAAGAATCGCCCCAGACAATGGCGTATTACTTTCTTATGGATAGTGGACTGATTTCGAGCTGTTTGTTATGACTTTTATTCTATTACAGCTGACGCTCTTATTTATTATAGTCTTAGATTACAAGGATGAGGTTGTAAGGCCCTTTTCCTCTCATAGGAAGATGAACCTAAAGTTTGTTAAAAAAATTTCTTTTTCGTGTAGAGTTGTAAAATGATAAACTCTGCTTGGACCAAATTACACAACACTACTTACAAAGCCTTTGCCGAATTAATGTTGAGGTTCGCTAGAGAGTATGGTTTTTAAATTTCTGAAATGCCTGGTCTTTCCGCATTTGTCTTTTTTTTTTTTTTACTGCTCATTCAGACTTAGCCTTGGTTCAGAATATGTTGTCAGTCTACTGACATTAGTAAAATGCTTATTGAAGTTGTTTCGAACTGGTAACAAACTACGCACAAAGAAAGTTTCATTGCTCAAAAGCTAGCTAGCCTTTGTAGAAAATGAGAATTCCCTCATATTTGCAAGTTTCTTTTATTCTATTATCATTTGAATATTGCATATGCTATGCATGTTTTTTTTTATTAAAGTATTCTATTGTTCATTTTAATTTTCTAGAAAATTCTGTCTGTAATTTTGGTTACTGATTAATTATATTGTCAACTCCATTATAAAGATTGATCTACATATAATATTTTTCTGTCGAATGTGATATCCGTTTGAAAGTGTTATACTCCTAATTTACAGATGACGTTCATACCTTTATACAGCTTTGATGAGGAGCTAATTATATATTCAGTTCAAGTACGGAGCTTGTAATATATACTATGAACCCTACCAGCTTAACTAACGTATTTTCTCTCTGTTGCAGCCATCAAATTCATGGGTGACGGTGCACAACCTGAAGCAGCTAGACGGGGGCATCCTTGACCCTGACGACCGTTTAAATGACGTAGCTGACGACAGGGAGCAAATCATTGCCATCTACGATGAACAGGCTCACCACCACCAGGGAGGAGATGGTACTTCAGCATCCTCAGACTCTGAGAATCCCTCTCCTGATATCTTCCAGGTGAGCCAGAATCAGCAGCGTTTTACACCTTCATCAGAAGTGTTATGTAAAGGTTTTGTATATAATAACATAAGGGTTTTATGCAGTACATCGTAAGGTTTAGTTTGAATCAACTGCACAGTGTATGCTTCCAGTGTTCGGGCCATTCACTGGAAATAATAATTAGAAGAAATAAACATTGTAAGAGGTAATGTATGCTAATGTGTGTGATATGAAGATTACGAGTCGCAAGGAAAATATAGGGTAGAGAGATTGATATCAGGTTTTAAACGATGAACATTCTCCAGAAGCACTTGAAATGAAGGTATTCTAAATGAAAATCAGACGAAATGTAGACTTTACTTGCAATGGCACCCAGTCCATGATCATTCAGTTACTAAAGTCATTTTCATAAACTTTCCATGTGGTCAGGGAATCGAGCACAAGTTCTCCCCCTTCACACGGAATGACATTGAGATAACAGGAGAGGAACTAAGTGCCACCCCTCCCCCACTTCACGTCCGGCGGGGTAGTGAGCCAGCTCTCAACAGGTTATCTCCAATTCCACCGGCAAATATTCCTCCAGACCCAACCAAGAGATGGTCGGCTGCCCCAATCATTGAGGATCAGAATGCACCTCCAAGTTCTACACCAATGAAGTCTGTTGTGAGTAGCACAAGGAGAGAAAGATGCAATTTTTTGCTGGAGAGTACCTGAACAGTTTATATATTTCTAGGTGGTGTTGTGTTAGGTGTATTTAATGAAAATTTATGCATATATATGTATAATGTAAGGTACAATGTATTTCTTTTCATGTTGTTGACAATTATTTAATATTTTTGATGACATAGGATGGCCATAGTTCTTATGAGGATGACAGTGTGTTTGTTGCTGATCCTGGAGAGAGAGGAGAGGGGTCAGGGGAGGAAAAAACTCCTTCATCGTCTTCATCATCATCGCATCATTCGTCTACGGCTTTTTCTAGATTCTCAAGAGATAATAATCGATGCTCAGTCCAGGTGAATAAAATTATTGATTGTAATGTAGTTATGCAACATCCTTAAAGGTTTTTGTGTTAGGCATAACTTGTCTTATTTTTCTTACTGTTCCAATGATTGTCGTGAATATTTTATAATATTTGCTGCCTGTCTTATATTTGCTCTACACTTATTGTTCTGTATACAGTAATACAGTAAACAAGTGGTAATAAATGTCTGAGGTGAGACACTGGCTGGAAGTAAAAGAGAGCAGGAAAAGAACAGCAAAGTGTGGCTGACCCTCGTTACTAGTTTAGTTAGCATTCAAGTTCTATATACCTTTGGCATATAGAAAGGCCAGGAAGGGAAGCCTTAGTTTAGGGCAACAGAATACAGTACAGTACATCCTTGAAAGAGATAAATGGGAATTTAAAGAAAAAGCAGCTCATTGTGTGCATGCAGTAGGGTCGTCATCACATGTTTCAATGGTAGTACTTTACTTGCCCCTTTCCTAAAAAGTAACTTTCACACTAAGCTTCTAGCCAAGATTTCAGGAGGATGGTTCTTGGCATGAGCTGAAAAGTCCTATTGTAGGTGAAGCTATCTTTTCATTCGCAAAATAACTTTGGATAGCTAATGAGTGGGATGATTACAGCTTTTGCCAGAAAAGATTTGTAATTCTCCTTTGACTACCTTATGAGTTGATATGTGCAACTTTTGCTTTTATGAGAGGTCCTTTGGTCATTGGAGAAAGTCTTCCATACAGCAGTGGAGCTGTAATCCTACAAGGGAGGCTTGTGGATTCTAAAGTACTGTATATGGTTGAACAAAATTGTATTTTAAGTTTAACAGAATTTAGAAGTGTGATATAAGCATAATTTATGTAAATTTCTTACACATTTGTTTGCAGTCATAGGCCTTCTTATATTTGCAAATACAGAGAGGGGGAGAGATTTTCAAATCAAGTGCCTGTTTGAGTGTGTATTGTTGATTAAAAATGTGAAGGATACATGAATGTAATATATATAAACCACAACTAGAATTTAAATTGATTTCCTGAATAAGAAAATGCAGGCATCTTCCATAATACTGTCCAAATGTTGGTTATGCTAATAATTTTAAAGCTTGTGAAATTGACCAGTGCTTTAATCCAGCTGAGAAACATTATTATAAGATTAAAGCTAAACCTGAGATTAGGTATAACTACACATTGATGCCTCTCCATGTACCCATTCATGACATGGTTCATCTATTTACAGAATGTGGTTTCTTTCCTTTCACAGTTCACTCTTTGCCCATTCATAATAGTCTAATATGATGTTTTTATATATATATACATTTTATATATATATATATATATTTTATATATATATATATATATATATATATATATATATATATATATATATATATTATATATATATATATTTGTTATATATATATATATATAAAATATAAAATATATATAATTTATATATATATGCATATATATATATATATATATATATATATATATATATATATATATATATATATATATATTTATTATATATATATATATATATATAATATATATATATAAAATATATATAATTTATATATATATATATATATATATATATATATATATATATAATATATGTATATATAATATATATATATTTATATATATATATATATATATATATATATATATATAATTGTGTGTATACACACACATGGCAAACTAGCAAAACAACTGAGAAAAGAATTGCTCACGTAAATATAGTTTAACAAGAGATGATTGTAGGAGTGCAGATGACATTCACACTGAAAACTGATTTTTCAATAAACTTAAAAAAGGTAAAGAAAATTCCTGAAACAATAATTTTACGGAAAAGAATACACAGTGATAGAATCTGCATGTAATTTCCATAGTCAGGCATTAATTTTAACTTTAACTGTAGTTTGAGTTTACACAAATTAGATCCAGTTTTTTCACATTTTTAATCAGTACTTAGATTCAATAGAGGCCCCTTGATTTGTAAATCTCTCTATTTGCATATGTATGGTCATATGTATATTTTTGGGTGTATGTCCATAAATCTGTGTTTTTGTGTTTGTATAGGTCATATATGTATCAGGCATGAGAGGATATAAATGTGCATGTGCTGTGTGTTTCTATGAATTTCTAGTCTCTTTTTTTTTGTGTATTTTGTTAGCTATATTGTACATTTGTATATTTTTATTTGTATGTGTGTTCTTTTTTAGTTTTATTTACATTACAGTAATTCTTGCATAACTTCTAAAGATGTTTACTGTTGATGACAGTACTGTCCCTTAACATTTCAAATGGTGGACCCAATATTCAATTGCTTTTATGCAACTAATACAATCTGTTGCCTATATTTCATAAACTCTAATAAATTGTTCTTGTCTAGATTAAGATCTGGTCCAGGACAAAATGGTCATATTCATCTTGACGTGCCATGAAAATTACAATTTAAATTAAACTATATTTTATGGGTCCTACAAAATATTTGTGAATAATTATAATTTTTTTATTTAGGTCCTGTCAGACAATCCTGCAATGGTACGATGGGCAGATGCTGCTGATAAGGCAATGGTAGCTAGTGAGGGGAGGCGTAGAGAACCTCTTGGAGGATCTGCTTCGTCTCCTCTTCATTCTAGAGACCCATCTCATGATGATACAAACAGCTGGTAATTTTTAAATTTTTTTCTTTTTATGCCATTTTTGCCCAATAGATTTTGTAACTTTACTGTCCTGTGTATTTTTGTCCATGTATAATTATGTATAGAATGAAATGAAGTAATAAAAAGTGTCGTGTTGTCTGATGAAAATTGCCCATTTCAGTATTATGGTGGTGCTAAGTAATGACCGAGGACCTCTGGGTATCCACGTAATTCCAAGTACAGATGGCAGAGGCAATGACCAAGGCTTGTTGGTGGAAGGAGTGGAACCGGATGGTCGGATAGCCAGGGATGGTAGAATAGAGGTCCATGATAGAATTATAGAAATCAATGGGAAGACATTGAATAATATTACGTTTCAAAGGTGATATGACAGATTTTCATCCACTTAATCATTCCTGTATAAAGATTAACAAAGCAGTAAACTAACTTCATAGTGGTTTTAATCTACAACACTACATCTTATCTGAATTCTGTTATTATTGTTGTTGAATTTTTTGAAACTATATTGTAATGTTTTGGGTTTGGGGCATTCTTGCTTAATTATTTTAAGTGTTATTCATGAGAATTATATAACTTTTCACTGAGTGATGTTACATCTTATCCACAGAGCCCAAGAAATTTTCAAAGAGGCCATGCAGTCTCCAGAACTGCGTCTCCGAGTTTTAAAAAGACCTGATTATCGTGATATTAACCATAAGCATCAAAGTTCGTATGGGCATTCCAACGAGTTAGTTGAAGGAGAGGAGAGATGTAAGTATTCACAGTCGTATACTGCAGTTTGTAGAATTAATGTATTGTATGCTGCTGCAGGTTCCTTATTGTACAGAATGTGAATTATATTATAACAAGAACATTGCTTGATGTGTGCTGTTGAATGAGCTGTTTTTTCTATATTATGTTACAGTTGTTGGGGGTGCCAAAGTTGCGAGTGTTACTTCAACTAGAAAAGTCCCCCCATCATCTCTGTCATCCCGGACCCAGGCTGTTATATTGCAATGTAACACTAGAAAACTTGGTCGTAAGGTTACTGTACATCTTACAAAAGGACCTCATGGTCTTGGCTTCTCCATAACAACAAGAGATAACCCAGCGGGAGGGGAGGCACCGATTTATATAAAAAATATATTACCCAAGGTAAGGTTGTTTGAGGAGTTTAGGTTGTTAAACAAACATTTTTAACCTTTCACAAAAAAAATAATTGAAGTTGATAAGTGATAATTTTTAAAATTGAAAGTATACAGTACTTGTAGTTCAGGGTTACTTTTAAACCTTAAACCTAATGTGACATGGTTTTATATTTATGATTTTGAACTTTATGCTTTGTTAGGTTACTGTATGCAATATTATGTTAATGTAGGGAGCTGCTATTGAAGATGGAACACTACGAATTGGTGACCGACTTCTGGAGGTGAATGGTGTTGAAGTTACAGGTCGTAGCCAGTCAGAGGTAGCTGGCCTCCTGAGGCAGATTCCCATTGGTGGCACTGCAACTCTTACTGTATCTAGACAAGATCAGCGTAATGGTGAAGTGCCGAACAGTTCAGCAGATTCATTTTCTGAAACTGAAAAACCCTCTAGTCCAAAATTACCAAGGCAGATGGTAAGAAAGCTAAAGCTGAAACACAGTCCAGTACTGCATAATATATTATGATTAATTACCCTATGTATGTTTTAAATAGCTTGAGTGTAGTGTGATTATTGCTTTACAGTTTGTGTTTGTAGCCATTCTTGTATAAGTAGTAGCAATTTATGGACCTTCGAGGGTGGATTTTGCTTCTAGCAGTACTTAACTATTGCCTATTTTGGAGTTATCCAGAATGCAGTGCTTTCTCTCTCTCTCTCTCTCTCTCTCTCTCTCTCTCTCTCTCCAAGCTGCTGCTTATTTTTGCACTTCTCCCAAAGCTTGTGATTATGGTACAAAATGCTCATTAAATGAACTGTGTATCTTACTTAATAAATAGTCAGTTTAAAATTATTCATATAACAGTATTTTTTGGGTGTTAAATTTGGTATTTCAGTTAGTTTAGCTGTATTCCAAGATATGCCTAAAATGCTTAACTTGGGATGCAATAGTTTTGCTTTGTGTGAATAGTATGTACTGTATGCCTTAAAGTACTTGTGCTACTTTAGTTTGGAATTTTTTGTGAAGAATTTGGTATGAACTTTTGAAGAAATGAATTACAGATTCTAATTTTTAACTTGAAATACCACCAGTTTTTGAGTTAAAGTAAGTTTGATAGTATGTGATTTATTATTATCCAGCATGGAGAGCATTCTGATCCAGTCAGCTTTCAACCATCATTGCACTTTCACCCTAAAGCATTATGGCTAAAATTAGATTGGGTATTCATGCATAAAAGCATAAAAGCACTTACACTCTCTACTGTCATTCCATGATTAGACCAATAAGGATTATTGATTGCTTATCTGGGAATTGACATGGAGCTTCAGCTTTATTGTGTACCATAGTAGACTTACTGTACAAGGCACTTGCACTATTTTGTTTTTATAGTGATTTGATGTAAAAGGTGTCTTTCATAGAATTATGTCATTGGAGGCTACAATTTGACCTCTTAATCTGTAATAAATTTGGACTTTGTGGATTTCTTCAAATGCACTTGACATTTAATGACAAAGCATGCTTTTTGTGTGTTAAAATTTGCATATGACTTGAAGTTAGGGGACCACTAATTTTACACAGCATTGTCATCATTGTGATAATGGTTGCACACCACCTTTCATTGTTTATTAGACTTGCACATAATGGTAGAGTTCATTTTGTTCCGATAGACATTAAGGAACACTTAAATGTTAGTGTGCCCCGATGCTATTTGCCAGTGACTTTGGATATTTTGTTATAGGTATGCTTCCATCCACAAGGCAGCCTGTCCTTCTTCCGCCAGGTATTTTGCTTTAGTATTCAGTGGCCTTGTTCATGGAAAGCTCTCTTTTATTTTGATTATCTTAGATGAGCTTTTAAATGAAGCTACTGTAGCAACACTGACTTTAAATTTTTTTGTCAAGAAACTGTTGTGAGCCTCAGTGAACATGGCCTATCCATCATAAATGTAAATGATTTGGTATATTATTATGCTCAAAGCTTAGTAAGTATTGCTTTCTGTATTTTCCTTTTTTGTAATTTCATGTCTTAAACATTATGATGTTAATCACTTCTGGTGATTATGAATGGTGCTTTAATGTTTGCCATATTTCAGCCTGCTGATAAAGCAGCAGAAGATAGCCTCATGTTCCCATGGAAGCAACGGGAAATACTGATGTTTGAAATTCCTGTTCACGACTCAGAGAGAGCGGGTCTTGGTGAGTAAGCTTTCTGTTGATTTTTCTTTATTTTTAATAACATAGATCACTTTTAGTTTAAAAAAATATTTGTTTTAAGAAGATTCTGTAGAGTGATCACTACTGGTTACTTTATTGTAAAGTCTATTTGAATGCAGTACTTAAAAGAATTTTATCTTTTAATGTGGCTGCTTTACTCTCACATGAGATATGCATATATTTCAGGTGTAAGTGTTAAAGGGAAGACCAGCTCTGGTCCAAATGGTTCAGTTGACCTTGGGATCTTTGTGAAGAATGTTATTCATGGAGGTGCAGCCAGTCGAGATGGACGATTATATCAGAATGACCAACTTGTTAATATTAATGGTCATTCCTTGTTGGGAAAACCTAACAGTGAAGCTATGAAGACCTTGAGAACTGCAATGCATCAGGAGGTGAATTTTACTTCTTTGAGTACAGTGTTACATGCATGGTGGTACAGTAATTATATAGAATAATTGTATGGAACTATGCATAGTACTATGCATTTTTCCTAATTATGTTACTTAATCCTACAGTTTTTACAGGGCCCAACACCAGGTATGATCTCTCTTACTGTGGCTAGGAGGACAGATAACAGTAGAGAACGGTCGAGCCCATCATCAGCAAACCGTTCTGGCCGAGATTCTGCCAACAGCCTTCTCACAAATTCTTCAGGAACAGAAACCCTGGGTGGGGCCAAGTCTTCGCCAGCAACTCCCACACCTGACCATTCTGGCATTACAGATGTTTCAGATTCTATGTTATCAGCAGGAATCCACAAGGTGACTTCAGTTAATTCATGCAAAGTGGGTCCTTTGGCATCAGTTAGCTTAGAGGATAAGCATAAGATTTTTTTCCCCAGTGTTGAATTTAAGCTAGGAGTTAACGAGACTTTGAGCCAGTAGTAAAACTTATTAGGAAATATTGCATTTGAAGGTGTTATGTTACATTTACAGGCAGTCCCTGGTTAACGGTGGGGGTTCCAGTTAACTGCTTAATAGAGCAGTTAACTGGATATCGGCGCCATTAACCAGAGATTGGCGCTGAAATCCCCACAACAGCGCTGTTAACTGGAGATCGGCGCTGAAATCCCCACTTGATGGCGCCATTAACTGGAGATCAGCGCCGAAAATCCGGTAAACGACGTCACTGGCCAAGCGCCGTAACACTGAAGCGCTGTTAACCAATGCCACTGGTAGGTGGGGACTGCCTGTATTGATTTTAGTCTATAAAACTCCCATAAAGTGGCTTCCATAGCATTTTTTCTTCATAAAGTCTAGTATTTCATGGAAGTGTTAGTAGCGTAACTTCAGTCCGTAACTGTACCCTCCTTTTAGCCTTTTGCTCCTACCTCCAGTCTTTCTTCCTTTCTTCAGTCGTTGTTCAGCCTTTTTAACTGTTATTTCTTGGTGTAGCTATGGGGTTTTTTCCCAGTTCCACCCTATGTTCTGGATCTCTCTTTCTTGCTGTCTAACCACTCCAACTTCCTCTTTTCACAGTTATAAGCACTGAATGGTCAGTGCTTGGCTTAACAGTCTTAATTTCATAAAATCAAGTCAAATAAAGTCAGCTGTTTTATTTGTTGATATAAAAGGTATTGTATCAGGTATTTAGTGAGGGTTATTTCTTTTTACAAACACTGAATTAGAGTTAGGAGTTGAGGAGGGTATGTAGTAGAGAATAATATGCCCAAAGATGTATGATTTTTTATTTTAGTCTATAAAGCTGCCATGAAATTGTTACCATAGATATTTTTAATAAATTCAGCTGTTGTGTCCTTTTTATAGGAAAAGTTATACAGCGTAATAAATACATGCTGTATTTATTATGTACTATACAGTAATTGCTTTTATGACAGAAATAGCAGTACAGTATTGTCCTGTTTTAAAAATAAAACTGAAAACAGTTTGTTACATTTACAAAGGTAAAACTAAAAACTGCTCCTGAAATACTTTTTCTAGTAATGGGTAATGGTATTGGTGTATTATTTGTCAATTTTATAGTAATGGGGAATGATGATGTATTGTTTGTCAACAAAACAGCTTTAATTTAGAGAGGGATGTAATATTATAATGTGCACAGAGCTATTGCATTCTGTGTATGAAAATGACAGCAAGTTTGCGCTGCTATTGATGTTTTTCTTGTGGAAGTTGCATAAAGCCAGAATTATTTATCAGATTTTTTATTTTATTTTACAGTATGATAGTGGGCGCCATGTTACTGATGGTATTGAATTTGCTCATCCTGATAATTTGGATGTGAGAAACCCAGTCATTCAGAGACTAACCGGCAACAATGGTGCATTACGTAATGAAAGTTATTACAAGGTACAGTAGGTTTCACATTACTGTCAAGCATATGATTATATGGAGATGCTATTCATGATTTAAGGCCATGTGTAATATGTTGTTAATTTTTTTTCATTTACCTGCAGGCAACACATGATACTTGGAATACCTCCCAGCTTCAACATTTTGTTATGCGGAGCGAACATGAAACTTTGGCTACAGGGGATCATAATATGAATCCTTTGGGCTCCCCAACTGTCAACTTGCCATCTGGAAATATACTGATTATTCATGATGATCCCACTACCACTCATCTTGCAGGGTATGCATAGTCTTGGGTTATGTTGAATCTAAAAAATTAAGGGTAATGGCAGAATTGTTTGTACTGTGCTAGAAAAGAATTTAGGGTGGCATTCGGTGTTGAAATATATATTAAAGTTTGTGATTCCAAAACTTATATGCCCCCTCATTTTATATACTGTAATGTGGAATATTCATCTTTGCTGGCAAATTGAAAAAATACACCATTTGTTACATTTGACATTCATCGCCGAGTTCACTCCCAGCACCCCTTCCACTTGACCACTGCGCTGACTACTTTTTTCTTTGCTTCCTTGCCAGTCATCATCAGCTTTGTTTACAATGTTTTTCAGTCCTACTATCTTCATTATGCCCTTCCCTGTTTTTTACATTTCTGAAAGCTTTTCATCTGATTCTGCTGTTTACATTAGATTACCTGTATTTAGTAGATCCAGGTGCCAATCTCACTCTGCATGCCTTCAAAGCTTCCTCCTTTACTATGATAAACAGCTAAGGTCTCAGGGCTAATAGATGACAGAGACCAGTATTTAGGGTACAACATCATGGCTAACTCAGTGAGTTTCTGCTACCATACCACAAACCTTCTTAAGGTTCAAAAATATTTGGTAGTCTTTGTCTTCTCATGGTACTTTTCCTGTAGTTACCTCATTTTAAAGAGTGTTATTTTGCTGGCATGAAGCAAACAACATAAGATACTGTGGATTTTATTTTTCTCAGTGTTTCTTCCATCTCCAGTCTTTTCACCGGTAGTTCAAGCAGTCACTTTAAGAATCCTCATTGCTTTGCATTCCCACTTCCTTCGTTTGTATCTATTAACATTCTTTATTTAAATTTCATAATACTGTATGAATTGCCTCATCCTTTTTAACTTTTGTATCCTTGTCCCGTTCACATTTTTTCTTCTTTTTTCTTGTTTATAGTTAACCACTTTAGTTGAATGTTTACTTGTTTTGGGGGGGGGATTAAGATTCAATTTCTTATAACTCCTCTTTCCCTGTACGATCTGCCTTTTAACTTCCTCTTCATCTTGTTGCATATCTCTAACCCCTTTCCTGCCTTTTATGTCTCAAAGCCTGAGGGCTTTCTTTCTCAATTGCTCTTTGTTCATCTATTCCATCACCATATCTTTCTCCATATCTCTTCCCAAATGTCATACTGCATACTGCTTATGGTCCCTTGCTTGTAGTATGCTGTCAATAGTTCCTTATAACCACTTTTTGAAACTGTTAACTGAACTTTTTCTTTGGAATTCCTTATGGGCTTAATTTTTTGGTGTTCATGTTTAAATTATTTTTGATGTTGCTTCATCTTTTTTTGATGCTTATCAAATTCACTTTCAGCAGTCTTCTTTGGCCAGGTAAACACTGCCATACTTTATTTTGACGACATCTATGCTTAACTTCATGAAAAGTCACGTCTTCAGTTCTGCTTTAGTTTGATATTAGCTACTTTATAATAACTTCCTATAGCTGCTCTAAGCATCATAATTTACATGCATACTTAGCCTTTTAATTACTATACAGAATTTACATTGTCACAAATGTATCAGAAATTCTTTATTAAGATTTCTTAATTGACAAACATGGTACATTAAACCCCCTGTATTCACGTTCTCAAGTATTCGTGGATTTCTCTGTGGAACATATCTACCCATTATTTGCAGAAAATTTGCCCATTCGCGACATTTTTCACAGAAATATTCACTAATTACTGTATTTTCACATTTTCATGACTAGATGCACTTTTTGTGATAAAGCTATTAAAATACTCAGGTATAAGCATTTTAGAGGGTTTTTTTGTGTTTAAACCATCAAAATAGGCAGCTCTAAGTGTTTTTAGAGGGGTTTTAAGTATTCACGGATTTTAGCTATTCGGGGGGGCAGGGTGGGGTACGCATCCCCCACGAATACGGGGGGTTTATTGTACTTTTAAATATTTAAGTGCAGAATGTTTTTAGCAGTTAATATTATTTAATTATAAAGTTTAAGGATGCTTGGTAAATGAGTATGGTATTATAGTATTAATTTTCCACTGAATTTTTCTAGGCAAATGAGTCGGTCGGAAGGTCCTGGAGCCTCCTCAGGAAGTTACAGTGACCACCCAAGTCAGTCAGATGATGCCTATACGAGTCAGTAAGTAACATTTTTGTTACTGTGTATCAGTATGTAGATGAGTAAGATGGTGATATTTATGGCCAAGACATCTTAGGTAGTTCCCCGTAAGGGGTAGTTCTGTCAGTGCACCTCACAGGTGTATTACTTAAGGTTCTTTGCAGCACCTCTTCAGCCCCGTAGCTGCAACCTCTTTCATTCCTTCTACTGTATCTGTGTTCATATTCTCTCTTCCATCTTTTCTGTCCACCCTCCTGTAACAGTAGTTTCGCAGTGCAACTGTGAGGTTTTCCTCCTGTTGCACCTTTCAACCCTTTTTACTCCTTAATTTCCCTTTTGGTTCTGAATGACCTTTTAGATCCCAGCTCTTGGCCTTTGACCAAAATTTTATATCCCATCATAGGCAAATTGGATTTTTTCTTATTTTCTGTTAAAGTATTTGTAAAGATAAAAGTTACTTTTCTTGAATCTATATAGGTTAAGATGAGTAGGGTACGGTTGGGGATTTTCAGATGTTATACTGTGCAGCTCTTAGATGTATTAAAGTACAGTACTGAATTACATCTAAATATAAAATTTTCAGTATTGAAATCATTACACTTTCTTTTTTCAAATCTGCAGTTGCTTTGTTACCGTATGGCAGCAATTATAATTGTATGAGTAAGGCAGCCATGTTTATATTCACTTTATAGAAAGTGTCAGATTTTATGTAGGTTTATATTTATGTAAATACACTAAATGTATGGAAAGGTTTAAAGTACATGTGTAATTTAATAGAATTTCTTAACTGGTTTCATTACAGAACTTCCCTTGAAGAGAATGCTGCGGGATTTTCCAGGGATCAGTTTGGCAGGCAGAGTATGTCTGAAAAACGCCATGCCACTCTAGATGCCAAGAATACTGATACCTATCAGCGTAACAAAAAAGCTAGGTACGTTGGATGGTCTTATGGATGCTTTGATTTTAGTGTTACTTTACTTAGTAAAAATTTTTTGTTTCACAACAAACCCATCACTCAAACAGGTCTGATTAGTGGTCTTTGAATGTTATATTTGTCTAGCATGTCTAAGAGACCAAAGAAGAGCATTACTACACTATACATGTGCCACGTAGATCCGTGGGTACATGTCAGACACCTGCTTCATTTTGTGTGCTATTTTTCTTTGATCCTTAGTGCTTTTAGGGTATAACACTTTTGTGTAACAGTTGGTGAAATTTCCGATTTTCATAGTTGGTTTGGGAATTTTGTATATTTATGGGTTTCTGGTGGTGTTAAATGAGGTTTACTGCTTCACATTAATTAGCATTTAAATCCTGTTTATATTAATTAGCCTAAGTTTTTTCTATATATATAGTATTCACTTAGTTTTAGTTTGTCCAGATTTAATGTCAAAAAGTTGAATGTTTCTTGCATTTTGAACTTTGTCACCTACTTGTATACAGTACTGTACAAATTGGCTTTTTTCTACCTAAGCACCAGTAAGCAGTGACATTAACTTTGGTATGTATTTTCTGGTCGATGTGTACTGTATAGATTTTTTCATTAATATACTTTCTTTTAGTCTTGTTTTCCTCATTTATAAGGTTACATACTTGTAATTGTAATGCATCGTATAGGATTGATTTGTGTGGATAACTTCACCCATATTAAGCATTCTTAGTAATAATGCTACTAATCGACCATCACTAATCCAGCAATCACTAATCCGGTTCCATCACTAATCCAGCTCTAAGTTCAGTAAACACAATTTTAAATTTCCCTGGGTCACTGCAGCAACCTGCCACTACTGTTTGTTGGCGCTACTTGTATGTGTACATACATACCCTATGCACACAATTGTGTTTTTTGGGGTTGTAAAAAAAATTCGAAAATGCAATAAAAATATAAATGTGAATAGCATAAAATATAAATAAGAAAATCATATGCATAACAGCTCGAAACAAAACAAGCTGTAGGAAGTTCTCTGATGCCAGCGAATGAATTTGTGCATTCATACTTGCCCTACACACACACGATTGTATTTATCTTTTGGGTTGTAAAAATAAAAATGAGAAAGTACATTAAAAATATAAATGAGAATAGCTTAAGATGTAAAAAAAAAAAATCCAAGATGAAGAAAATGGGAATCCTGACAACTCCTCACCTAACATGTACAGTAAATGTGCTAAGTTGCAAATTACAGCTCTTCACTTTGGAAGCAGCAGTGATGAATTTTTTCATGTAAGTCAACAGAATTTTTACCTGTACCATTTATTTTGCCTGTGCTTAATTAAAATATCACTGGATTCTCATTATTAAATATCTCTTTTTTTTCCGTGTTAAACAGCTTGTACTGATTTACAAGGTACTGTATTTTAAAGGTAGGATGAGGTGGTTAACTGATGGGTTAAGTGTATTCTAACCTAATCAGTCTGTAATCTGGCAAAATCACTTATCTGGCAACCTGCAGGTCCCTCTGATGCTGGGTTAGTCATGGTCAGTCTGTACTGAATTGTACTATTTAGTATTGTATTTTGCCTTGGCACTTGTGCACATGACCATTTTGAGGATTCTAGCACCAGCAGTGCTTAGACTGAACATACAGTTTGAGACTTGAGATTGTGGCCAGGATTTAACACAGAACTGTTGTTTTTAAGTCTAAGAGGATCACAGACATTAAGAAGTTGATGTAAGCTTCATGCATGACTACAGAACTTAAAGGGACTAAGGTTTTAGAAATAATAGAAACTGCAATTCACCGTACCGAGGACTGGTTCCATAGATTGTCGTCTTTGATCGAGAATTCCAGTGCAAGCAAAACCTTCCTACTTTAAGATGTGGTAGTCCTTGATCAGGTACCTTGTCGCAGGAGAAACTCATCTTTCACAGTTGCTCCAGGACACGGCTTACAGCTACTGTTAATAAGGTCCTTGTCACCAGTTTCCCAAACCTTATAAAATCTTCAGGGATATTCAGTTGTGGCAGGAATGTGACATCTTTCAGTTGGAGTTCTGCTGGCCCTTCTACACCTGGAGACAGTACAGTTTTATACAGATGTGTCAAACCAAGGTTGGGAAGTATTTCTGGATCGGGGTCCCGTGTCACCCGGTGAAATAGTCCATTCAGCACTTATTTCAGGTAATGTAGATACCAGAGAAAGCTAAATGAAATGCTGGAGTTACTACCCCAGAGCGAGTTGGAGTCGGTATGGAAAGTGAACCACAAAAACACGGAACCTATCCTATAGAGACAATGTCAAAACCAAGAGAGAGGTGGATACAAGCCCATGCACTTATGACTGTATACAAGGCAACACTAGCCTCATTCCATTTTATGTTTTTTTGTTCACACGTAATTTCAAGTTGTGATCCTTATTTTGTGCTCTATTTTGGATTTTTATGGCATGAAGTTCTTCTTCAGTTACTTGAGTACCAGTGTTTTGTTGTTTTTAGGCGATTGAGGCTTCTTATTTTCCTTTAGTTTAATAATTCGGCTCTGTCTACTATACTATCAAGTGATGGAAACTTGGTATCTATGGAACAGAAGGTATTGCATAAATTGTATAGTTGAAGACCTGATCTTCATTTGTGTTATGATTCCTGGTACTCTTTGACTAATAGCCTGTTATGCAGATGGTACAGAAAGTTAGGCAGGTGTTTGACTATCAAGGTTACGTATAGGGCACTCAAAGACCTGAAATGTGGGCTGCAAATGAGTGATGGGCTCCAATTGAATTTTTCTAAATTTGACCAAGGCATTATTGTATGGTTATGTTTTTTCAGCTTTGCAAATAATTTTTCAAGAAAATATATCACGTTTATTTCCATAATTTTCTGTCTTAAGAATTTTGTATCTTTTATTACCTGATGAGATGTAGTTTCTCCAAGTGATGAGATGGATTCTTTTCTAGGGAGGAAAGGGAAAAGCAGAAACAGATAATGCTTGCTCAAGAAAAAATAGCTGCATCCCAAGGGTTGGGAGGCTTGTCATCAGAAGGTATGTAATAATTATTTTTGTTTCTTTCCTCATAAACTATAAATTTTCTCCATTGCAGGTCTGTAGAGGAGATTGATTAAATTGGTCTCCTTTAATTACTGATGTTGGGTTTCTGTATGTTTTGTGCAGCTTTTTTTGGTGTGTGAAAGCTATTTTGCATTAACATATGGCCCTAACAGAAAGCTACAGGTAAAAGATTGTAAAAAGTTATGTCTGCACATTTCAGTGAAGTTGAGAAAATTATGCTTTATTACTGTACTTCCACATGTTCAGAGGTTTGCACAGATAAACAACAAACACTGCTTTTATGCCTTGAGCTGTGTGTGATTATGCTGAATTTGTATAATTTGTACAAAAGTTAACTTTAGCCCTTGATATTCAGATTCCTTTCATACTTAAAATGTACTTGATGTATGGTGTTGTGCTAATGATACAGAAGTTTTTTAATGAAATACTTAATAGATTGCCATTGATCTTCAAATCTCTGAACTACAGGTATTCTAGATTTTAACTTTATTTGTATTAGTGACATTACTGTGAATAACTAAGGATTTCCAAGAGCAGTGACTTTTGAACAGTAAGATGATTTTATGGTTGCATAGTATTCAATGGGTTTTGTAAATAAAAGATGATTTTATGATTGCATAGTATTCAGTGGGTTATGTAAATAAAAGCTTTTTATGGTGTGGTTTTTATGCATTAAGTAGATGCTTATGTATCTTATGCTTTTAAATATTTATATGTAAAAGTCATTGAGGATGTTCCTTGTGTCTCAGTTTTTAATTTTTATAATTACAGTACAATATCATGCTTTTTCATGCTTAAGATGTAGATACGTCAAAGACATTCTAGTTCATTAGTATTAATGTGAGAGTAATGGTATTTCTGTGGAAGATATAGTATTTGATGATGGATAAGTATTGTAGTGATCAGCTTTATTAATCCGAGTGCTAACTACATATTACTCATGTAGTTTTTACTTTATTAAGATTTTTAGGTAACAGGTTTTTCTGTTTGTTAAAGTTCAGAATTATTTGGGCGCTTTGTGTTTAGGCACCTGCAGTATTGGTAATTACTAAGTTCTAGAAGTATAAAGAGAGTTGGCTGGAGACCCAGTTAATATACTGTATGTTTGGGATTTCAAAGCCCTTTGTTGAACATTTAATTGTGAAAAATTTTTAATTAGAGGCTGTGCTACTTCTCAGGAGTAACCCTCCACAATAGGTAATGCTAGGGAGTTTAGCTTAAGGGTATTTTATTTATGGTTAAGACTTTTGAAGAAATTGATCTTTCATAAATTTCTTCAAGTGATTGAATTCAGCTATGTTGAAGAAATTGATCTTTCATAAATTTCTTCTAGTGATTGAATTCATCTATACAGTAAACCCCCCGTATTCGCAGGGGATGCGTATCACATCCCCTGCAAATAGCTAAAACCCACGAATACTTAGAACCCTTCAAAAAACACTTAGAACTGACTATATTGTTAGTTCAAACAAAAAAAAAAAAAACTAAAAATGCTTATACAGGTATTATCCTACCTATGATGGGGTTAGGTTTCAAAAAAAACCCTTCCTTTGTCAGAAAAAACATATCTCAAATATAGCCTAGCCTACACTAGCTAGGGTATTCAGTACCATGTATACATATATGGTAGCCTACCCTATACTATAAAATATACTCTATACATACACAGTATAGTAATTATTAATATCGGCTAATTCTTCAGATTCATGCAGAGTGACTTATGATAATTTAGTGCAAAGAGAAATTGAATAGCAAACAAGAATTAGCTTAGCCTACACTATGGTATATCGTATACATATACGGTAGCCTAGACTACATTATACTGTACTGTACTCTATATTCACATATCGTATTATACAAACACCAACATAATGAATATGCATCTTTTCCATGGATCTTTTAAAATATGCCTTAATAATATTGTTTATATTTTAATATTGCTTTTGTATTATAAATTACGATCATAGCAATCAATGTTTGGTTTGAAAATCGATTACACAGGAAGTTTATTTTTCTTTATTTAACTCAGTTCAGAGCGCTTCTCTTGTTTCTAGTTAGCGTAAATGAATCTCTAGATACTTTATTTATATATGGAGCAAGGTTATTTTTTGTTATACGAAGTGTTTTTCAGTCGAAATGTAACTTAAGTACATCTCGTTGTGAAATTAACTTTGCTATTTTTTTCATTAATAAATCATGTTGGCTGTTTGGGGGCATTTGTTTTGTGTAAAAAAAAAAAAATATCAAAATTCCGTTTGCTATTTTCACTTGATTTCATCATAATATGAACTTTACGTATTTATCGTTTATCGGCGTAAAAATAGCAGTAAAGTGTTCTTTCATGCCCAGTAGTTTTGATTAAAAATACTTTCTCCCCAATTTTAATTATGGTCGAGTTTTATCCACGTTGCTGATGCAAGATAATTTATAGTCATTAGCAGCTTGAACAGTGTTTTCTCAGCTTCAGCTACAACTTGCAGCTTAAATTTAGCAGTATATTTCCTTGCTGATCTTTTGTCCATACCAAATAAGGGTATAATGTAAAAATATATCAGTCCTATTCTACTTAACTTCATTTGTACTATACGGTAATTGTGTATTACTGTATGATGGTTGAAATACAAGCAAAATGGCTGTTGTTATCCGATTCGTTGATAAGCAAAACAACAATTTCTCCGTCGGTTGTTTATGGCTGTAAGCATTTACACAAGAGTATAACGTTATTAACAATACTTTTATCATTCTCTTATACTTTTTTAACTAGAAGATGGAATAAAGAGATGGAGGAAAAGAAGTTGGTCTATTGTAATTTGGTCTCTCTCACTTCCTGATTGTAGGCTGCTGCCTGCACCCGCGCGAAATTAAAAATATTTCATAAATATTGTCGTATCGATATTAATTGCTTACCCCATTGCAAAATCAAATTATCGTAAGGTGAATTATCGTAACTCAGCACTACCTGAGTATTTTTAATTTTATATAAAAAGTGCATTTAGTCATGAAAATGAGATGAAAATACAGTAATTAATGAACATTTCTCCGTGAAAAATACTGTGAGTGGGCGAATTTTCAGTGAATAATGTGTATATATGTTCCATAGGTGAGTCTTCGAATCATGAGACCGCGAATACAGGGGGTTTACTGTATTGAAGAAATTGGTCTTTCATAAATTTCTTCAAGTGATTGAATTTGGCTATTATGATTTTACATGGATTTTCTCTCTTAAGGTTGTAGGTTAGATGTATTCTAAGACTGAAGTTTGCCAGTTGCATAATGTTAAGCAAAATAGTGCGTATTAATAGATGAGATATCATGTTAAAGTTAGATATTTCCTATCTGGTATTAAAGTTAACAGAACGACATTTATGTATCATAACTATACAGTATACGTATACAGATATCATGAAAGCTACATTATGTTTTGATATACAACTGTTTGATTATAAACTAAACTAAGTAAAGCATTCTTGCACTGTATTGAGTAGCTTGATCCATTCTATGCAGTTTTTTCTGTTTTGAGTTTATCAAACCCATCTTGATGAAAATATTGATTAAAGTCAGGCTTAAAAGAACTAAGGTTTCATGTCATGAAAATTATGATTTTTAAGTCATTTGAGTAAGTTTCAGATGTGTTATTGCTTTTTCCAGATATGGCTGCATATTTCTGATGATTTTTATGAGGTTGAAAACTTATTTATGAGGTTGTAAATTTAATTGTTTGCAACGTAGAAGAATTACCGAAGCCTATTTCTTCCAATTTGTGCTATTGAGGTTTTTATTGCATTTGTAGAAATAAAATTGCTATTTTTTTTTGTGGACTACATGGTACTTTGATTACACTTGTGAAGTGCATAGCCTCTTTTTACACTTTATAGAACTGCAGTAGACTGATTTTTGTTTGAAATCCCTTCCATGTTGCTCGCAAGATTCAGTTTTAACTCTAGGTCTCTTTGCTTGATACAGTTTTTAATCAGATGCTTGTTATTAACAACTTGGTATGATGTGTAAGTGGTTTAAGTTGGTAGGAAGTTTAGTGCTTTAGAATAATTTTCATAGCTTACTAATATTTAATATAGTAACAGCTGTGGGTGGACTGGATTTAACTTGAAAATGGTGTTTGTTCTCAAGGTAATGCTCGGGAGGAGTTAACAGCTGGGTCAAGGGAAGTTGGTATTGATGTGCCCTTGAATGACCCTCCTGTAGTACGACAGCATTCAGAACCACCCCCAAAAAGTAGTGCTCAAATGTCCAGTGCCCCAGGAACTCCATCCACACAGTTGAAAAACTTGTCAAAGGTCTCAACCTTGCCTACCAATCTTTATAAAAAAGGAAAACATGCTGGTACTAACAGTCATTCATATAGTAAATCACTCATGAGACAAAAAAAAACCATTGATAGAAACTCATGTCAAGGGGGTTCTGAGACTATGAGCGAGCATACTGGGAAGGGTGCACCCAGGACGCAGTGGTCTGGGTATCCCCGTGGTCCTTTCAGCCCAGTTAGTCGCAGCCTAGAAAGGCATTACTGTAGAAGCAATCAGCAGCGAACTACCTTTGGACAGGATCTCTCTGCCATGATTTCAAACTGGGGTAACTAACACTACTTTCCTAGTGTGGTGCATGATGCTTTCCATAAATGTTCTCTTAAACCGTTTGTTATTATTACCAACATGGTCTTTTTCATACAAACATAATTTACTCCCATCATTTGATGATAAGTTTCGAGTATTCATGCTTTTTCTCCAACTTTGTTTTTATAAATTTTTAGTTCTATACAGGCACCTCTTTTTAACGACTGAGTATACACTAATCCATAAATGTTTACATGAATGTATCTGGATAAAAATGTCAGGCAAAGCTGAGATGTCTTGACAATCGCACCAGATGTGCAATCTTTAGAATTCTACTGTGACTCTAGGTAGACATAAAAGGTTATCACTTTATAGTTGGAACACTCATGTGAAATACATGGGATGTGTGCTGTTCAAGAGACTTAACTTTCAGTACATGTATACAGTATATGTCTTTGTACATTTTTGTTAAAAATACCACTTGCTAATATATATAAGTGTTTACCATATTTTTCTCTTGAGATTTTTATACTTGAGGTATATATGTGTAAAGCAAAAACAACATTGTTTCAAGCCCCCTCTGACATGAAAGGACTAACCTTTTGCAACAGTTATGACATGTCCTCAGAATCCAACGTTTGATCTTGTCATTTTGGGCTATATCAACTTTCAAATTTATCACAATTTTGACCCTTTGTTTCCTTATTGCTTTTTTGAATACCAAAAGGTCTGTCACAGTATGAATAGCATCTTCACAGAAATAGTACAAAGTAAAGTTTTACTACAACTCCAGGACAGACAACTTGCAAGGGTCCGTTGACTGAAATGGTTAATTTGTATGTGCAGTGCAAAACCAGAATTGCTCCATGCAACACCATGGTTGTGCTCAAGAGACCAATCTGTAGTTTATTTAACTTGAGCTGGAGGTTTGATTTTTGTTTGTGAAATAGTGGTAATTCTTTTAACAACACTTGAGATTCATGTGCAGCATTTCACTACTGATCCATCTGACAAACTTTGTCACTCTAGTTGAACATACAGTAATATAATGAAAAGTTGCTGTGGAAATGGAATTGTATTGCTTCATTATATGCTTCCCTTGTGTATATGTAAATTGATTTTATAAATAACACACTTGCACGCCTGGCCTTAGTGCACATTTATCAATATGCACATAAATGTGTATGCACTTGTGCTTGCACACACAAACTGCACATATAAATCTGTGTGAATCATACAACATTGAGGCTACTACTAGATAAAAAAAAGTAAAGACTCACATTGAAGTATTTGCGCTCTTCTCAAGAGTAATTGGTACTTAGTGTACACAAAGCAAAATCAGGCTGGATTTATGTTATGCATGTTCAATCTAGCTAGGCAGGCTATTGATATAAAGGATAATAAGAAGCTGTACAAAATGTATGCCTGTATGCATTACTGATATTGTTGCTGATAGTGATGAAGTCATGTACAGGTACATAAAGATATATGGTTGCTAGTAAAAGATAATGTACTTAGAATTTTCTATCTTCAAATGACCATGTTTTCTTATTTAGGGTAGGAAGAAGAAGTAATTCTGCTTCTGCATTTTATATATCCTTCAAGCATATGCTGTCTTCTCACTTTTAAGCTCATGATTGAAGTTTTCCATTATCTCAGAATAGGAATGTTATTTATCATTTAGTGATGGTAATGTAAATAATACTAGTAATAACAAATTTACGAGCTCCGTGAAGGCATTGCAGTTGAGAATTATTTTATTTTTACAGAAGCTGTGCATCCTTTTTCCTTTTTTCAGTAGGCCTTCAACTGAAGTTTCTATAGTTTCTTGCTTGAGGAAGACAGAAAATTTGTTGTTTCAGTAAAATTAATAAAAACTTCCCAGCAACTGCAGTGTAGATAACATAGCCTACAGTGCTTACTATAGATTATCATACTTAGGAATGTGTGAAAGTGGGAATTTATTCAATTCTTAATTGATGTTAGTGTGATATAGGATTGATCTTTATGATGTCTGAATTGCTCATCCTCATTCATAGTAGTTAAGTTATTTCATAAATTAATAGTTCTGGAAAGCTTGGTCATCAAGCCTTATGTGGCAACCATAATGTATGAGAGAGAAATTCAGTGTATTGAAGGTTTGTTTTTTTTTTTTTTTCATATTCATATTATGATGCCATTTACTCAAGTCTGTGTGTGAAGCTTTATATGTAGATAGGATGTAGCATTCTTTGAAGAAAGTACACAGCATTTAATATATTTTGTTTGATTAACTGATCTCTTCAAAGCACATTGTAGCCTAAGAATGATTTTTTGTCAAACTCAGTCTTAAGTAATTTTCTTGAATTTTCATTGTTTGTAAAAGATAATTATGAATGTACACATTTTCAAATTATTGCACAATTGATGTAGGATTATCTTTTGTGAGATTTTTTATATGCTCAATATAGAAAATAGAGGTGCCTGTATAAATTTAGCTCAGATTTTTAGTTTCCAGTTTTAGCAGTGTTGATATCATATTCAGGCCTGTTGGATTGTATTGAAATTTTGATTTTCATGTGGTTAATTATAAGGTGGCTGCATTACAGGGAAAGTTAACTAATATTGCATGGATGGTGGCTGCTTTTGCTTGTCTTCTTGCCTTAGAAGGTGGCATTATTATATAAAATCTGCTTGCTTTACTCAGAGGTTGTTGCATTCTTTTATATGACCAAGTATCTCTGCCTTGATGGTTATATGTTAAACCTTTCAAACACAAAATGTGGAGTAATTTTATATCTTTGGATTTGATTTATGGAAATTTCTGTATATATGTAATTTTATATACTGGTGTATCTGTATGTAGTAAATTGTTCTCTTAATGTGGAAATCTTTGTGGGTAAGTCAAAAATATATTAGTGCTGAGCATGTTAGTATTTTTTTAACGCCAATTACAGTACAGGTAAATAAAATTTTGTGAGTACATTGCTGGCAGTTCAAATTGCTCTTGCACATATATTTTTGTGTCTTCTTGGTTCTATCCACTTAGTAAATAATTCTTACTAAAATTGATAGCACTCCTGTGATGGTCCTACTGTTTAACAAGTCCCATGATTATTTGTTTGTATAGCTGCCCGTAACCGAGACTTGTTGAGTCGGGATCCCACAATGGGGGTGATGGTACGAGCCTCCTCTGATGAATCTCTCGCATCTCAAACTCATCAGCGCACCAATCACGCACACCAACCGTCATCGCATGAGCACAATCCATCACAGGGTAAATGTTGGGAGTTGGTGCTTCAGAAATAAAAGGTCGTTTTACATTTAGCAATGCCGACCGCCTTTTATCAGTTTTTCTTTTCAGGATTTTGAAGTAAAGAAAAAGTCAGAAACATGTATGTTACTATTTAACTCTTAAATTTTGTGAACTGTGTAGATATTTAAGTAAAGTGTTCTGATATTAACTTTGTGTTTACTGTAACAATTCTAGCCACAATTGTAGCCTTTCAGCTTATCAGACACATATCATCAGTGCAGTTTTAGCTGTTATTGGGATCTTATTTTCATGGCTAATTATTTAGAAGTGCTCTGTTTTTTGGAAAAAGCTTTGAGTTGAATGATCATTGCAAAGTACAGTTCAGCTCATGCTAAACATTTTTGGCATAAATATTGGCTCTTGGATATTTTGAGTGCAGTCTATATTATAGGGGCTTTGTTATTTACCAGATTTGCTTTTCAGAAAGCCGGACCCCTAAAAGCATCTAATAATCTGACAGGCTACTGTACTTTAAAACCAATGTTTTTACTTCATAAATTTTGTACCCAAATGTCAGTACAACTATTACTAACAATTCCAGTTATGTTGCATGTTTAGTGAGCAAAGTTAAGTAAACTGGATACAGTACTGCTAACACAATTAACTGCATTTGACAATATTGTTCAGAAGGTATGTAAATAAAAATAAAGTTACTAAACTAAAGCAGTCATTTTTGTTTGTTTAAACAGCTCTTAACAGTTTACTTAGAGGTACCAAGGTAAATTTATTTAAATGTGCACATTTTCTTTATCTGATTCAATCTCTAACCACCTCCAGATGCTTTAAGGTCTCGACTTGATGTAGGACCTGGTTTAGGAATGAAGAAGTCATCAAGCTTAGAATCATTACAAACTATGGTACAAGAGGTTTGTATTTTGCTCATAAATTATTAGCAGTATTACATTGTTCATTGCCATCATAATTTAGTTCTAAAATATTAAAAAAGTATTGGCCTTTCAACCATTTTTACAAATTATATTTAGGAATGAAGTATCAGAACTTTAATGCAGTGATGTGTATACTTGTTGCAAACAGTGTTATACCAAGCTTATGTTTTTTTTTGCATCGTTAAAATAATGTTCTTTTGGTGGTCATTATTCAGTTGGCCTTAGAGGAGGAGGGGCAGCGTATGGGAGGCTCAGGACGTGTGCCAAGGGGCAGGGGTTGCAATGAGAGTTTTCGTGCTGCTGTTGATCGTTCGTATGATGTCCCTCTCTCTGGTCTTCATAACAAGATGGAAACACGTAAGTTATTGTGAACAATGTGTAACTATTTCTTGAAAAAATTGTTTTGGGTTCTTTTGGATTATTAGTTAGGTAATTCTGTAAATTAGAAATTTATTTTAAAGTAATATAATGAGAGCACCAATTTGCATTTTGAAACACATTGTGCACATCCAGTGTCTTTAAATGAGTGTGGGAAATTGGATTTAGGCAAAGGTGAAGAGGTTGGACTGCTTAGGTGGGACGTGACTAAAGGGAGTGGATGAGAAGTAAAAGGCAGAAAGCAGTGCAACTGGGGGCTGAAGGGTAGTTGCTAAGACTTTTTAGTACCATCTATCCACTGTGTTGGGCTTGGCACAATGTAAGCAGTACCCTCTTTGGGGAAATAATTCAATGTCAAGTTAATATTCTTGTGCTCATACATGTTATAAGCCATTGTGATATGTATGTATAGTGTTTTATAGGAAGAAGTTGAACAAAGTCCCAAATCCTGATTCAGACAATTGACTAGAAATACGGCAGTTGCGTTTGCGGAGACTTAATACTAGTTAGTTAGTTATAAATGATTTGTTTAACCAGACCTCTGAACTCTTTTAGGGTTCTTCTCGGGCTGGGATACTAAGGGAAATCACTTGATGACACCTTGCCATCTCTCAGAATTACTTCATTCCTCTAAATATTGCCTCTGTACAGGCCTGTCACATTCCATTTTTATAGTAAAACAATTCACATTCATTCTTCAATTGATTCTTTCCCTATTTAGGAAATGCTGGTATTAGTCTTTTAAATTTGTACCTGTCACATCATGAATAAAGTAAGAATAATACTTCATCATTTTTTGCTTGTTAGGATTATTCACAATTTTGACATACCTAATGCCTTTTTGTCTTGGGTACTCTTTTTGCTTTGCACTTTTTATGTACTTTATTTATACAATTCTGTTTAACCTTTGCCTTATTTTTGTCTTTTAAGGAAAGGCCAAAAGTTACCTTGATATTGTACAGTTTTCAGTCCTGGGGTGGTGAGAATGACTGTGAGAAAAAATGTCATCTAACCTCGTTTGATGCCAGCCCCATAGCAGAATTAAAAGAAAAGTGAAAACTGCCATAGGGAGAGAATTATTAAAACAATAGGGGTACAGTAATGACATCTCCATTGGATGAGTACTGTATATTCATCATTGGTCTGCTTAGTTACAGTCACCAAAGAGAAAAGGCACAATATTATTTAGCTGACTTGAATAAGACCACTGTCAATTTTAGGATCTTTCAGTCTGAAAGTTTTGGGGCTTAGTTGCCTTTCCTTAATAAGTGTTCACTCTGTGTTAAGCATGGATTATATTTTTTATAAACTGATCAGTAAGTAAGTTTTGAGACATCTCCATGATGGAAGGCATTACTTTTGCTTTATGGGAGTTCCTTGCCTTCCATTTCCCAGGTGAATTGCTATAGTAGATTTCAGTTCTACTGTCTCAGGTTTTTGTAATGTCTCTCCTTGAAAGCTGACACGAATTGGCCCCTGACTTTCTTGTTTGGCAGGCATTGTGTCCTGTTAAAACATGCTGGGCTTTTCCTTTCAAATGAGTTAGTTTACAGGATTTGGTTTTATATCCTCATATCAAGTGAGATACAAATGTAAAGCAGTGGTTTATTTTCAGTAACCAGTATTATTTTCATTACTGGAGAGTGAGAATTTAGGCACTTGGTGCCTGTAAATACATTTCACCAATAGTAACAAGGCATCTTAACATAAGACATCTAAAGAGCAATCTGGTCAGGAATTATGAAGTTACAGACCCCTTTGAAATTATTGAAGCAGTAAACATCAGTACTGTTGTCTCAATGTATTTGGTTGGTCTCATGTCTTAAAGATCCTCAAAGCCCTTCTGGATTGGTTTTTACATATATTTATAATTAGTAGAGGTGCAGATTGAACGAAAAAAAATGGGTTATATTTTATGAAAACCTTGATTTCTTATGCATACCATATTGAATTTATTTGTAGAATTTTTTACATGGAATTAATGAAGTTCACAATTGTTGTTGAACTAGTATTTGACAGTAACATATAATAGTGAAGCATGAAAGGTGCCTCATATTTAATGACATAATATCATGTATACTAACTGGTCTTGAAAAGAAAATATTGGTAATACTCTTCATATATAATAAGGTTCAGCAGTATTTTTGTTACTAATTAGAATCTTAATGGTATTTTAGCATTCTACCCCCCATTATTGTAGTGCAGTTTATTTGATACTTTTAGAGCTTTTATTCCATTTTTCAAGTAAGGCAGTAATG
>NC_089776.1:19560678-19713178 GCF_040412425.1 Macrobrachium rosenbergii | reverse complement strand
AGCAGTATAGAAGAATGATTGAGACAACAGCACGCACTTCCCAGGTAATGTATACTTGTCTTTGGAAATCAGCAACTTTTTATCTTGGAAGTTTCATAGTAGGGAATATTATAGCCTGTTTAATTTATATATTAAGTAATATTTGTAACAGTAAGTAGCTTAATTTTAATAGATGTTATTGTATGAATTCCCCAAGCAGCAGCAACAACAACAGTCTCAAATTCGTGGAGACGAATTGGAGCCAACTCGTTCAGAGAGAATGCATCAACTAAGAGCTGAGCATCAGAGAAGACATGCCCAGCGCAACAGAACATATCCAACAGATGACATAGAAGAGCAATATGAAAGTGCAATTAGACAGGTAAGGACCATTTAAAAGAAATCTGTATGGAGTCTGTAATTTATCAGAGTACTATTGACATCATATAATTTAGCTGTAAGGGTGATTTTCTCTTTAGGTAACAAAAATATTCTTGTTTCAGTTCTTTGTTTTGTAATGAGGTGTAGCTAGGAAGAAATTACTTTTCAAAGAAGTTTGTAAGAATCATTTTTTAATTTTTCCAAGATAGAGCAAGATAGTGTGTTGTATTGCTTAAGAAGGGCTGACTGTATGAAGGAAAATAATGTCAGTATATGTGCTAATGATATGCAGTAATCCCTCGATTATCTGGATCTTCCTTATTTGGAACTCAACATTATCTGACACACCTGGACCAGGGACCAAGGACCAAGAAAATATGATATATAAATTTCAAAAATTTTGAAAAAACACTCTCCAATGTTGCCAATGCTGCATGGCCCAATGAAAATGTTGGTAACACTGCTTACTCTCTTGAAGAGACTGAGAAAGGGTTTAGGGTGTGGGGAGAGGTCTGGAGAAGTTTCCTAGGTGGGGGGGGGGTGATGGGTGGGTGCCATGGGAGAGGAGGGGCATTAAGGCTGTGCAGAGGAACTGACTCAGAGAAGGTTGTTTTGGAATGTGGGTGGAGCTGGGGAGAAGTTTCCCTGGGTGGGAGGGGATGGAGATGCAGTGTTGGATGGGTGAGAGGGCTAGGTAGACGTGTAACTTACTACAGCTTGTTTTGTTTTGTGTTTTTATATTTATGACTTTTTCACATTGTATTAAATAATGTGTACAGTACTGTACTGTAACTTGTAATGAAATACAACCACAAAGCAAAAAGAATGGAAGAGAGAGAGAGAGAGAGAGAGAGAGAGAGAGAGAGAGAGAGAGAGAGAGAGAGAGATTACATTGAAGGTCATAACACACATTCCTTCCCTTTTGTCATTTTTATTTTTGCTGTATTTTCTCATTTTTTATTTTTACAACTCACAAGAAAAACTCCATTGTGTGCATAGAGTACGTACGTATGCACACAACCTTTGCTTTTGGGTGATGGCACCAAGACTTAAGTTACAAATAAACACAACGTGATGCCAACATCTACAAATTCACATTTAAGTATTTTTAATTAGAGATGAAGTAAACGCAGTGATAAAATCTTCTCTTGTGTACTGTTATGACATGTGTGATAATCATACAGTATTTACAATCAACTAAACTCGTAATGAAAATACTGTACAGTAAATCAAGCAAAGCAAAAAAGAAAAATAGCAACACGTGATACTGTGCTAAGAAACACGCACTGTATAGAGATGGTGACATCAACAGAGATGACATGCCACGTGTAGATGTAAAGACACACAGGCATAGAAGTAAAGCTTCCTTGACACTGATGGGAAATGAAAAATCTGTAATTCCAATAAAATGATCAACTACTTTTTAGTAGTGCTTAAAATTAATTTGCTTTGGACAGTTGTCATTGAGAAATGCCATATTTACTAAAGATGTAAGCACAGGGTGTTTTACACAAACAGTATCCATGATAGTGCAAAATGAATAAAACATATGAAATGTCATATATACTGTACTCCTGTATCATTCGATCTCGCGTATCAGTCAGTCCTTAAAGTTTTGTCCCAAAACATGATTTCATCTTGTATCTCGTGGATCATGAGAGTTGCATTTTGGATAGTACTGTATAGATAGCATTAGCCTAACCTCTTTTCCACACTAATCCTATCTTCTTGTTAAATAAATGAAAGTAAAGAATAACAACCATTTACTGTATTGCAAGATCACCACGTACCAAAGAATTGACATAAATAACATTGAGTACAACATAGACAAACAAATCTGGAAACAGCTGTTTGGAATTTTGAAGGATTTTTATTTTAAAGTATATTAGTTTACCTTTGTATACGAGTTTTACACTTATGTACAAAAATGAAAATGGTAATTCCAGTAATAATCCATTTCCTTTGGCAGCTAAAAATGATTCTCGTAATTATTTCGTTAGTAGGCCTCGGTCAGCTAAATGTGAGAAGTTAAACATTAGCTTAGCCTACTTAAATTTATATGGGCGTTGATCAGATTTTTATATATTACAATGATATAATAGTACTGTAATACAGTATAAATGGATTCAGCAAGTAAAATATCAGTTTCATCACCATTACATTTATCTTAAATATGGCTGCAATAGCCTGTTTGACTTATGCAAATGGATACTCTAAGCTTAATGCCCAGCCTAGGCCAACAGTTCTTACATACACATTTTGTATCTCATGTATGGTAATACAACATAGTAACAACTAATGAGAAAGTTGCTGTATAAAAATACATTAACCCGCGTGGTGCTGCATGTCACTAGAATCGACACCTTGGAGGTTGCAAATGGACGACGACGATATTATTGATGCTTTATTTTCAAATACTGCAGTAAATATAGTCCTGCCCCTTAGTTTTGCTTGAGTGACATCAGCAGTCTCACCAACCATTCCGTTCACTGTTGAACATAAAACATACCAGGTTTCTCTTGAACATAGGTATAAAATCAGCATAATTGTGAACCTTCCTTAAGCAGGGGGTCGGGGCCAGTGAGGCTTGTGTATCCTGGAGTTGAGCAACGTCAAAGATTTTTATAAATCTTTGTTTATTTTCTAAATTTGTGGAAATAATGGCTTTTTATGAGGATGATGCTGATTCATTGTCATCAAATAGTGATATAGAGATACATAATTATGATGACAGTGTCGATAGTAATGTTAGGTATTGGTGTTTAGGTTAGCGTGCATATGGGGGTTGAAATACATAAAAATACTGTACACCCAGTCAACCAGTTACTAATTGTTTATATTTTATGTATTTTTTCACTTGCTTCTTCAACAGCTAAGGAGTAACTTGGGCATGAAAAAATTTAAATTGTCTCAGAAAATATTGTACAAAGCATCCCGTAAATGAAAAGATGTTTTTGAAAAAATTTCTCTTTCCAAAACTATTTTTTTGGATATCAATTTTCAGAAGTATCTTATATTTTAATGTTGGTTATCAATCTGCAACAAAAAGAGATTCCAACCATGTATAGCATTAGGTGATAAGTTCAAAATTTAGTGAGAAAATGTTGGTTCCATTACTGAAGTTGTGAATGTGTAATATTGCTGTTGTCAAGTGGCATCCCCCAATTATCTTGTGTTAATGGTGATAAAATCATGGTAGGCTGCAGGGAAGTACAGGTAGGCTACTTACCTACTGAATTGTGTGTCATTTATGAGAGAAAAAATGAAGGGGTTGCATTTTTTTTCAGTATTTTTATGCAATATATTTACAGATGTGGGGAAAAGGTAGATACTGTAGTTATGCTATCTACCTTTTGCATAACATTTTCAGTTTAAAGTGTGATGTTGGCTGCTTATAAGCATATTTAGTGTTGACATTTATGTGGTATTGACAAGGTAAGGTGAGCAAGGGTATACGGAGTTGCCCTTGAATATCCATAGATCTTTTACTTGTCCTTATCTGGATTTTGCCCCTGTCCACCAGGTCCTTGGCTGTATTAATCTGGATAATTGAGAAATTATTGTCATACTTCTTTTTTGCATAATTTGAGTGAGAATGATTAATATTATATTGTCAGTAATTCTTGGGTTTTGCAAGATAATCATGGATTTCTTGCTTTGAAGAAAAATCCTGATTTAATTGCATATCTACTTCATAACTTTTCTTGCTATTTACTTCTCAGTGCTGAAGCTTTTCATGCCACTTAAAGAACTATATTTTGACTTAAGTTTAAAATGTCACTTGACTAAACAAGTGTAACTGCTTAATTACAACACTGAAGTCGTATGATCATGCTAGCATTGGCATACTTTTGCTTTTTTTGTGTAATTATTTCAGTTACTTGATGACAGAATTTTTATTTGTTCTTACTGTTTAAATAGTGTTCTAGTACATCATGGTGCTTGTTTTGTGCAAGGCTTTTAGTTTTTCTTTTATTGTCATATATGTGTACTGTACTTGGAAGGATATACTGTACTGTAC
Organism: Macrobrachium rosenbergii; assembly: GCF_040412425.1. Taxonomy (NCBI): domain Eukaryota; kingdom Metazoa; phylum Arthropoda; class Malacostraca; order Decapoda; family Palaemonidae; genus Macrobrachium; species Macrobrachium rosenbergii. Next base: position 19,708,797 of record NC_089776.1, on the reverse strand, counting down.
TGAAAAGGCAACAGGCTTGTACAGAAATGCTGTAGGGTTCACAGCTAAGGTCAAGGATAGGATTATAAGTCCACGGTAGAGAAGTTAATGTACAGTTTAATTATACTGTAAGCTGCACATTGGCAGGCCAGCAGTGTAGTTGTAACACTGTCCTTATGACCTTGATCCTGTCAAGCGTATGATAGGATAGTCTTGTTTTTGAACTGAAATGCATGGTTATATACAGGAAATGTTACATTTTGTAAATTTGCCATTGTAAACAGTTACTTAATTGCTGACATGTATGGTTAGATACAGGGTATAAGGTTTTGTAAATTTTTGCGAGTTTTGTCATTGTAAGTTGGTCACTGCAGGCTGAGGTCTAGTGATATTTATATTCTAAGGACAAAATTGTGTAAAATGGTGAATTATCATTCATGTTTGATGTACTAATTTACTATTACTTTCAGTAAAGGCAAATTTATCACACTTGAGATACTGTAATTGCAAGAGGTTAATTTTAGGTAAAATTATTTTCTAGTAATTGCAGATTATAGCAGTGAAAATGCACAATGACTTTTAGTAATGTTAATAGAGCAGTTTTGAAATAAGAATTCCAGTAGGGCTGGATGAGATTAGTATTTTAAATTTTTGTCTGCCAGCATCTCAAGTGACAGATTTTGAATCTCGTAAGCTACTATGTTTATGAATATATAAAGTGGTCTTTTTATGAGCATATTTGGTGGTTTTTTCAAGTCATGAGCTCTGGTATATGATGTGTACTATTGACTGTCCATAGTTTAACTTTTTGGGATTACTAGGTCTTTTGTACTGTTAAAGCAAGTAAGTGGTGTGTGTGTGTGTGTACTGTCTCCAAGCATTATATGAAACACTTGGAGAAAATAAAAAAAAAACCGTGGTGCTAGTATTTGGCAGGGAATTAATGTACAGTACATTGGTTTCTTTAGCAAATAGAACCAGAATAAAGCCAGTTGATGATTTTTCATTGACTGAACTGTAGTGTAATTATTTGTTAGTGCTTTAGCAGATGGAAGGTCAGTTCTGAGTTTCCAGTTAACTTAAGAAATAAACAGATTTGTATGATGATACAGTATATTTTACCATTACAGATTTCTACTAATTGTGTATTCATTCCGGAAAGTAATTGTCAGAACCTTTGGAATTTTCAGTTTATTATCAGATCATTAAGTTGTTAATAGATGTAAGTTGGATCCAGTTGATTTATTGTGAACTAACCTTTCTGGCTAGGCCTGTCTATGGTGCCCCCATCTCTCACTGACAGCGTTTCTGCTTAGTGATATTTCTGTTTGAACAGTCTTTGTAAAATTAGTATTAATGCTAGGATACTCATTGGCTGTGATTTTAAAGCTGAATAGTTAAATGTTTTGTAGTATTATGTTAGAAAAAGCAAAATAAAAAAAGTAAAAATGGTTAAAAACACTGTTATAAAGATATTTTCTCGCCATGCAAAACTAAGATAAATTGCCTTTCTAATGATTCTCACTGTAATAGTTTGTGCCAGCTGTTGATACTAAAATGCTATGAAAAATTAGAACTTTTATTTATGTAACTTACCAAGTAATTACATTGCTTACAGTTTCACTTGCTGGCAGCTTAAAAATTTTGAAATTCATGGTAGTGCTATTGTCAGTGTAGGAGACTAGACCCCGCCCACTTTCGGGGTAAGCGAGGAACGACTTCAGCAGAGAGCTCAGTTGTTTTCTGCTGGTTCCTGACTGAAGTTCAGTTGTGAACAGTTGGCTTAAATTTTGGCTTTTGTCACTTTTCCATTGAGATTCTTCTTTTGGTGAAGTACTGGTAGCCTATGGCTTTGTATTTACATTAGGTTCTCTTAGTGAGGCTATTATTTCTCAATTTAGGACGTTTTTTCTCAACTTGCCTGATTATAATTACGATTGTTGACTTGTTAGTTAGTATGTCTGACTCTAGAGGTACTAGCCTATGCTGTTGCAGCAAAGGCTGCAATACAAGACTTACTAAAGAGAAATATGACTCTCACTCTGTGTATAGGATGTGGGGGAAAGTGTGTTCAATTGATCGAACCTGTGACGAATGTTCTGAGTGGGATGCTAAAAATGGAAGGCTTTGGGGTCTCATTTAGCAAGATTAGACAGGGATAGAAAACTTAAGGCAGCCGCTAGAGCCGAGAAATAAGATGATAGTTAGCAAGACCGTAGATAGTTCTGCTGATGATAAAATTCCTCCTTTATCTATGCCTGCTCCCACTGTGTCACCTGTTTCCAGTCATTTGACTATTCAACCTGCTTCTTTATCCAGCTCTCTCACTTCCGCCCTCGACCCCCTTGCCAGCCTCAAGTCAAAACTCGTGATAACTTCGGTGTTAAAATGGGGATAATAGTGGATACAGTGACCCAGTTGGGTACTTCAGTGCATGTCCTTATGGACAAAGTGGAAAAAAGTGTTAGTGTTAGTGAAGTGTCAGTGGAGGAGGCAGCTGCTCATCCCACGGATGTTCCTAGGCAAAGGTCACTGGCGTACTCCGCTAAACATGGGAGCAGTCATACCAGAGGCCGAAGGGAGGTCAGTGGGGTCTGCCCACAGGCAGTATTCCCCTCAATCGGACCTGTTGCAACTGCCCAAGTCGCGACAAAGGATCACTGTTGGAAAGGCATGCAGTCGGCTGTCCTCGAGTTCCGAGGCATCCAGTCCTGAGAAAAGGTACCAGTGGTGCTTTAGTGATGAATCGCGGCCAGCCCACGGCAGATACAGTCCGCTCCCCTCCAGTGCCTTATAAGAGATTTACAGAGCCCCTGCAGCAGCCTTTGTGTAGTTTCTGGGATCCCCAGAACGCTTTTCTCCAGAACTGCCTGTGCGGGAACCCAGGCATTTGTCTGTAGCAAGACACTCCTCGTCTTCTCGCGGTGCCCAAGAGCAGCCGACCTCCCAGTTACGCCCAGATGCTTGATAGCGCCCGAGCATCCATTAGTGCCCGATCCTCTACTTACGTCTGAGTGCCCTTCAGTGTTTGAGCTCCCTACAGTACCCAAGATTTCAGTACACAGATGGACTCTGCCTTCCATGGAATGATCTGCACATTTTCCGATGCGTTTGGTGCCAGATGCCAACGCCTGACAACAGCTAACCCTTCGATGCCCAATGCTGATTTGATGGACCCATCGCTAGCACCAATTCAGCGTGAACTGGCTGATATCTTAAGGTTGCTTAAGAAAGAGCCCTCTTCTTTAGCCCAGGCCCCTTACGAGTTGTATCTACCCGTTTCATTGGAAGAAGGTGATATGGATCATGGCTCCCCTCCGACAGCCTTTGCAGATTTTTTGTCGTACTTGCTGCAGTACTTTCCGGGATTCTTCTTGCCTGCAGCCCCGGCTTCAACCTTTTTCATCGGTGATAAGCCTGCTGACTCCTCCAGACTGCCGAAGATGGTGCTTTCATCTGCTAGGAAGGCTCTCAATGAGCTGGATAGTTGGATCTCGGAGAGGAGAGGGCAGGGGGTACTGTGTACCTGGAGACTCACCAGTCTTAGTTGTAATGGGTGGGTGGTGTTTTTATATTCTATGGTGTAGGTGATGTTCATGTTTTTTTATTCTGGTCATTTGGTTTGTCAGTACTGTGCCCAGGGCAGGAGGCAACTGGCTGCTTGCATACTTTGTTAGTCACCGGGTTCATCCCTTGCTGCAAAGTACTGTATCCACTAATGTAGAGTTGCATCTGGCCAACTCGGCACACCCTATGTGGTTAAGATGAGCGCTGACCAGAGGCATTATCTACCTGCAGCAGCTCTCTTACCAGTTAAGGACCAACAAGCATTGTACCATTGCTAATAATTTCTATTCTCTAACTCATTATCATCCATAATGTTTTGGGGTAGAAAAATCCATATCCCACCTTGTCAGTTTGGGATTAGCATTGTAATTACTTGGTACGTTACATGTATAAAAATGATATTTTTATGGTAAAATAAAGTTTTATATTTACTTATCAAGGAATTACAAATCAAAGCCCTCCCTCCTCCCCTCGTATGGAAAGAAGGGCAAAAACAATTGAGCTCTCTACTGAAGTCGTTCCTCGCTTAACCTGAAAGTGGGCTGGGGTCTAGTCACCTACACCGACACTAGTGCTACCGTGAATTTCAAAATTTTTAAGCTGCTGACGAGTGAAACTGTAAGCAATGTAACTACTTGGTAAGTATGTATAAAATTGTTTTATCATGAAAATGACATTTTTTAAGATTTTCTACAGATACCTGCTTATTGATAATTTCTTTGATAGGCCTGTGTAAAGTTAGTTTTCATGCTATGGTGCTCAGTTTCATGATTTGTTAAAGCTGAATTGTTTTAATTTGTTGCAGTAACAGAATTGCTTATAAAAATCTAAGATTCGTATATGAAACTGTGAAAAGATTTCTGCCGTAATTTTTTATATACTTTAATGCAAATTTTTTTCCACTGATGTGTATTGGTAGATTGTGTTGGTATAATATTGGTATGGGTATTGTACATAATGATTTTAGGAATTCCTTCTTGTTCTTAGCTTCTGTTGATTTTTGGATAACAAAATGTATTTTTCCTTAACTTACTATGAATGAAACTATTTTGATTAAGATTTGGGGTAGCTTATCTAAGTAACCATATAGTAAAAGACCTTTGTTGAGTTTCTGGTAATATTAAATATTTTAGTATATATGTACTGTAGTTTTTGTTAGGGAGTATTAATGAATTTTGGGATGTGTTATAAATCATAATCCATGGTAGCTGTTTGCTCTGATGTGCATTGCTTGACAAGCTTTGTTTTTCCTAATGATGTTCCAGGTGCTTGGGGAGAAGAGAGACTCGGAAGCTGACAAGGCTAACAATAACACGCTTAACGCCAATGAAACCCAGTCACAAGTAATGTCCAAGAGCTATGTGCATAGGCGCTCCAAATCCCCTAATCATACCTCTTCCTCCTCTTCCACAAATGCTCTTTCTGATAATCCCCGAGGTTCTGGGAATCCAAATAGGCATTCTTTCCATGGGATTATTAGCAAGTCCAGTCAGGCAGCTGGCACTGCAAATCGCCACTCTCTTTATGACTCTTGTATAAAACCTGCAACAGACTCTCCAACCCCTCCTCATACTCCTCCTGCTTCCCCAACCAAACCTCACACTCACGACCCACTGCAATATGTAAATCTTCCAGATAAATATAGTTGCAATAATGACATTTATTCCAAGCCCATAAAAGTAACTAAATATCCTCATAAGGACCCCTGTCGACCTCGGTCATCCTCTGTGCCACTAGATGACAATGGCCAAGTCAATAATACTTTAAATTGTATTATTCAGAATAATGTTTCATGTAAACCACCCCTTCCTCCCAGGAACAAACCTGTAAATAATAATTATAGACCACCTTTACCTCCACCAAATCCCAAGCCAAACCATTCTGCTAGTCGTTCAAAATCAGTTAATAACTCTTCAGACCAAAGAACTAACCAAGCATCTACTAGTCAGCAGTCCTTCAGTCGTATGAATCAGATATCCCCTAATTATGCTTTCTCATTTTCAAAACCTATGTCTTTATCAACTTGTGCATTAACATACGGTAGTAGCATCAACAATACTAATGCAAGTGTTGAAGATGTTTTAACCAAGAACATCATAAATCAGGCATTAAATCAGCATAACGTACCACTTGACACTCACGGTTCTGGAAACTTGGTCAGTGGCGGTGATGGTAAAGTCGAGGGGAATGGTGATGGTTTTAGTAATAGAATGGTGATGGCTCAATCCATGGTGTGGGGTGGGACCTTTGTTTCAAATAGCAGCAGTAGCTGCCTCAACAACATAGCTGCTCCTCTTAGCAGCAGTAGCAGTAGCAGCAGTAACAGCAGTAGTAGCAGCAACAATGGTACACCACGTACCAATTCTCTCCCAAGGATGGGTGTGAAAGGAAAAGCAGCAGCTATGTCTGCTCGTGGATCTCCATGTCCCCCACCTCCACCCCCTCCCAAAGGTGCTCCCAATCCTCTTGCTGCCCTTCAATCTACTGCCATACTAGACAATAGCCTATTTTGGGTAAGGGTTGTGGATATCATGCACTGGCTTTGCAATGAGCATTGCACTTTTGCATGAAAAAATATAATCAGCTTTGAGCATGTTTATAATGTTTGGCATTCACCAGTTTTCCTCTACATATTTTTAATTTATGCATGAAAGTCAAGGTTTTCCTAATTTTGCAGTGCATGATCAAGTTGGTTGGTTGTTTTACAGGAGCAAGGTCTGTTATTTGCATGCACTAAAACCCGTACACATCGTCGAGCCTATAGTCAGGATCTCATTGGTGAAATAAGGCACATGAGGGAGGTAGCAGTGCCTCTTGGATGTCATCGGGTATGCCAGTATCTGTGGCTCATCACGTTTCTAATACAGTATATGGATTAGATGCAAAATTAGGCATCTGTCATTATTTTACTACGTTATGTAAATTCTTAATATTTCATTGTCATTCTGTATGGTAGATGTAATACTTTTGTAGATTTTGTGTCATCATTTCACTGTATTTTGACATGTAGAATTAAATCTAATGGTATTACCTGTTAGCTGTATTATTGCTTTATGGGCTTTCATAACTAGGTTATAACTGTATTAATTTTACTCTTTTTTGTTGTATCAGTTAAATATTGTGAGTTATGCAGTATTTAAAAGGCATAACACAGAGGAAATATTTAAGCTTGTGTGTAAGAGTTGTTTCTTGGAGATATTTTCTTAGGAATTTTTGCCTTGTTGATAATGTTATCTAGTATATTGCTGTCAGATACTGTCGTTGGAAATTAAAACTTGTGTGTGATCCATGTTACTTGTAGTTCTATGTGTAGCTGCTTAGTGTTTTGCCACAGTATTAGCGTAGATGTATAATTTTTTGTAATAAACCATTTATTTTGCAGTAGGTTTGGTGTATCTTGGAATGACAGAATTTTGTTTGGCATTTCTTATCTAACTTTTTTTTTTTTGCAAATTAAGATAATTGTGATATTGTTACAAAAATTGTTTTATCTGTCTGTAGAATTTGAAGTACCTAATATATTATATCAAGTGTAATTTGGTTCTCTGTTTTTATTTTTACAGCGCTTGGATCCAGTTCCTAGTGAGCCGAAACCAGAAATACGGCATATTAGGTCACATAGCTATGACCTGTATGGTGACTCTGTGGGTAGACCAGGTAGTCGAACAGGCTATGCTGATCCTCATAAATTTTCACATTACGTAAATTATGAACAAATACAGCAACATCTGCGGTAAGCATACCCTTTGGTAATTAGATGTTTGATGATTGTGTGATTCTTAGTATTTACTGATGATGTCATATTTTAAAGTAGTGCTTTTTTAATATTTTGTTAAATTTTCTTAGTTTCCTTTGCCTGAATTTTTTTTCTTTACTTGCAAGAGAAGGTCATTGTATTATTCTGTTTCTGAGTTATAGCTGTAGAGCTTTTTACCATCTTTGGCTACTAAGAACCTAACAATGTAATGGTGTTGGTCATGGTGGAGGCTGCCTTTTGCAAGTTTTGCAGTAGTAAAATAAAGAAGGAAAAAATCTGATGTTAGTATGTGAGGAAGATAGTGTGCAAAAGAAATTGATATTGAAGTAAAGTAATAATAGAAAAATGATCACGAATGCATTTTGCAGTTAAGATTACTGTAGTTTTCTATATGTACTTCAGAGGTTGCTAAAATAGATTCACAGACATGCAGAAATGCAGTTATTTCAGTATTATTGATACTAAACTAATAGGTGTATAGTTTTTATATTTAAGCTTTACTTTTTCACTCTGGGATTAACAAAGAATTTATTTGTAAAGTTAGAACAACATTACTGGGTTTGTGATCCTGTACAATTTCATGCTGAGATTTTTATTAAGTGTAGTTAATGTCGGACTTGGTATTAAACATTTGAAGAACTAACTGTTTTTTGGTAGCAGTCAGCTTTACATACACATGTCACTACAGGATAGATACAGTCTAAAAGGCTTGGTATTTATAAGCTGAGATCTTGGGTTCACAGCTTGTTCAGAAAAAAATATTATCATTTCATCACTGCTGTATAAGCATTTTGAATGATGAATTTTATTACCATATAGCCATGTTTAACTTTTGAAGTACAATATATCTGATATGACCAACTTGAATATTGCATTATGTATGATCTGCTTAGCAGCTACAGGTTTTATGGATTAAAAGTCCATGGAACTTGGGACACTGACATGTAACACGCTATGCATGTTAATCTCCATTACAGTACTAGCAATTATTGTTTGGTCAACAGATTTTTAATAAGTAATTATGCAACAAAAATGATGCTGATGCCCTGGAACAAAAAAGATGAGATTGTTTGTTTTCTTACTGTTGAAATTTGAGAATCTATGGTACAAATTAAAGATAAATAAGATTCCTGGAAGATATTTTCATAACAGTTGTTTCCTCAAATAAAATGCCATAATAATATGCCTGTAACTACTTGCATTACTTGAATGAATAAAAAAAGTAATTGTGGGAGCTATGGATTTACTAATTGTGTTTCAACTTCATAGCTTTATTCCTGAGGGAGGGAAGGAAATCTAAACGCCAGCCTGTATACAACATTTCTAAGGCCATTAAGGGTTTGAGGTTCTTTTATCTCGGTGAGGGCAATCAGTTATTTTTGCGACAGACATATTCTTCTTAAGGATATTGAAAATTCTTTACATTTACCAACATTTAATGGTTTACTGACCTTATTTTTAACATTTTTGGCGATTTTAACATTACCCATTTCCTTAAATTTAAGTGCAAGTTTCATGTGATCAGTGTTGAGATACAGTGCTGTATAAGGATTTTTTTTATCAAGAGACATGATTAGAATGACATTGTAGTGAGTTGTTTAAATGATACACCAATTTAATGTATAAGCACTAACTTTCACAAACACTGAACCCAACATCTGCTGCTGCTGTCTGTGATATTTACACTTGCGTATCTAACATGCTAACATCTAGCTATGGTGATTGGCCTTTATCTACTTATGATCACTTAGGTTTTGTTCTAGATCATCACAATATTTATGTTTCTATTTTGCATGCAGCAAGAACAAGGAGCAAGAAAGGCTAAAGAAATTAGCTAATCAGCAATACAAGGACTTTAAGGATAAGCAGACTAGGTGAGATTTTTTATTCACTTGAATTTATTTCCAGTTTTCTTAACAATGGGTGTTAGAATGCTGGTTTTGATGCTGAGTATCTGTCATTGATTCATAGAAGATGTTGATGAAATCAAATTACTTTACTGCTTATATGATATGTCAGCATAAATCTTACGGATATGGTGGTATCCACTTTGTGTTTTATTGATGTCATAATTCCATTTATTTGGAAGACTGCAGTTTTCACTGTAATCTTAATATATTTAACTACAGATATCAGCATTACAATTTCATATATTCTTCTATGGAGTAAATTGAATGTTTGAGGCTCAGTGTGTAGTAGCATTGTTTTGGGTTTTCAAGCTTTTGTGTATGCTGTTTTGTATTTTAATTCCGAGCATGGTATGTTAATGAAGTAATTTGTAAGTCTGATTTTTAAATTTTCGTTATAGAATAGAAATTTCACAGTTGATGTAGAGGAATATGGGTATTTTTGCTTCAGTCTTGGCATAGAACTTGTTTAATTTTATCATGCTATGTCCATTTATTACTTGATAATGTTTTGATATTAAATTCAGTTTTATTTCATCTGTCCACTTATGGGTGAAGATGTGGCATATGCACATGGGTAGCATGTGATTAGCTAACAATCAGTGTTTGTGATATTATTAGCTTGTTGTAATAAAGATTAAAATATTACTTCAGTAACATACATAAATATTTGTATTTACAAAGAACCCTCACTCTTTTTTACATAAATCATAAACATGTTGATGTGTATCAATAATATAACTACAAGCACATGAAAGACGAGCTTGTATCAGACAGTCTACTGAGATCAAATACGTTCAAATGAATGATAGTCTTTCAATAGTGGTAAAGTCCAGGCTACATGTAAACCATACCCACAAACTGTTCAGATTGCAAGATTTCCTTATCATTCAAACTTTATCCTATGAACTAGTTTCATTACATGAGCATAAAAATAACTTTATTGTAATACCAAAGTTATATCCACATCTGTGAACTGGAAAAAATAACCGTGGACCCATGAAGCTAGGCCAATGTTTATGATTTGGCAGATATTCTCTTTTACTGGCCTTGTTTTAAGCACACATTCATTTCATTTTGGTCAAATTTACTTTTTTTATTGTAATCTTTATTAATTCATTCTATGTAAGTATTGTTCCAATCCCCAACAATGAAAAAACTATGTATTGTATTTCTAGGCTAGCCTCATAGACAATTTTTTATGTTATTTTGAATATTACCTTACTAGTGTATTTTACTAGCAAGAAATTGAAATGCCCTTTAATTACCTACAGTGAGATGAAAAATTGAATATTAAAAGCCCATTTTTTCTTTGCGTTTAACCTGAGTGCAGACGGTTACAAGCTTGTCATTAGTATGCTTGTATTGTTATATTAACGATATAAAGCTTTATGTTCATGATTTAAACAAGGTGTGAGGGTTCTTTTTAAAGTATAAAGAAGCATTCAGATTCAGATGTATTACTGAAGAAATAGATTGCATCTTTATTAGAGTAAGCTTACGATATAGGAATCATTAATTTCAGCCAATCAAGAGCTAGCTATGCCTATGACACATCTACCTAAAACCTATGTTGGTGAGTGGACAGATGGAATGAATTAGACTATAGTATGCCACATTTACTGTTATACTTATATTGTTTACCATATCATTTATGGTGTTCAGTACAGTTTTCGTCTTCAACTGAACTGCATTTTTTTTATATCTAGAATGTGATGCCTTATTTTTCTTGGAGCAATTTTATGATTTTTATACCAGTCTTTTTTCTGTTTTTCACAAGTTATTACAATTATAATTGATACCTTATTAAAACTTCTTAGAGATGTCAGACACAGCCTCCAACAGTGCCATAAAGTTTTTAAAATTTAATGTATTGGGAAATATGCAAGATTTTTTGTAGATGATGTAAGGGTCTTAGACATGCAACCATCCATTTAAATCCATGTTCATGTCAAGTTGTCTTTGAATAACTTAGCATTCATCAGATGGTGTAAGTATATGGTATAATAAATTTATCGTATATATGTTCTTTTTGTATGGACGTGACTTGTTTGCACTTTTCTCAATGTGCCCCAAAAGTTACTTTTGTTGCATAAAATTATCCGAAAAAATTTATTTATAGTAAACACTAGGAAAACCTAGTACTTGCTGTAACATTTTTTTAATATCGGTGTGTGACCGTTTTATAGCGTTAGCTTTATAGGTGTATGGGTACGTTTTAGTAGTACAGGCAGTCCCCAGTTAATGGTGGGAGTTCCGTTCCCGGCTGAGGGCCACTAACCGAACATCGGCGATAATAGCAGTAATAACCCACTTAACAGTGCCATTAACTGGATACCGGCACCGCTAACCAGTGATTGGCGCTGCCATTAAGCGGAGATCAGCGGCGTTAAGCAGAGATTGGTGTCACTAACTGGAGATCAGCGCCGAAAATCCAGTTAATGGCGTCGTTAGACTAGTGCCATAAAACCGGATCGCTGTTAACCAATGCTGCCAGTAAGCAGGGACTGCCTATACTGTGCACTGTCAGTATTATCTGTCCCGAACTAGATTTCCAGTATAATGTTTACTGACTTTTCACATTTTATTTATCCTTATGCAGGTAAATGTTTTTAGTAATGCTGCCTTTCATTCACTTAATTAGCAGAATGGTTGTGTTGACATAAGAGTTGTATATTTTAGGGAATAAAATTTAAAAGTTTACCATACTGGCTACTTTTATCATTCTACTTAGAATGTTTGCCAGTCATAACTAACTAAGGGTAATTTTTGTCTAAATAGTATGGCTCTCATTGGATATGGATAGTAAAAGCTGCTGGATGAATCTTGTGATTCTTTTCTGTTTAGATACCTAGTTTTAGTTTGCAATGACTATGTTGTTGATACTTTCAATTAAGGTTTTTAACAAAAATACCAAACTGTCCAATATTGTTGTGCTCTGTCAGATTGTAACAGCAAGATAAACCAAAGCCTTTGTTAAAGTTTAAACTGGAGAATCGGAAGTTGGGTTTTCAGGCCTTTCCCACTAATTATCTGCATTTGTTGAGAGTATTAAGATCAAGGATAGCTCTAGCGTTTTAAAGTTATTGTTTTATCCTGTACTATATTTAAGGTAGCATTTTTACCTTTATGAAGCAGAAGTCAAGATTGTATAAAAAAATACTCATATATTTGTGTTTTATTTTCTCTACATCAAAGTACGTTTTGTTTTTAACTTTCAACTTTGTAATCATTAGCAAAGATGCAGGTTTTTACTCTTGGATTTTTAAGTGTGTTTTATATCTAAGGTTGTATGCCATAATCTTTATGTATTAGTGGGATAATGGTATGTGTTTATTTTTTCTTTTACCAATTTTAATTCAATCACTCAAGGTGTTGGTATTACTAACTACCTCCTGCTCCCTATTACACTTTCCTTTCTCCTACTTTCCCTAAAGCAGGAGGCTGCAGGAGGGTAACCATGGTAACCTGTTGCACAAACTGGAGGAGACGTTTATTCACGAATCTGTTCTTGCAAGGTATATTGCACGTATTGGTGGATGCATGAAGCATGTTCATTAATTTTAAATGATTCATCATTTAAAATTGTAGTCTTTGTGGTCTGTTAACTTTGTATTCTGTTTAAGTTTGTATTATTTAATTTTTAGTAGAGGAAATCAAGGTTTTTGTCAGTCAGTTGCCAAGATTGTTATTGAAGGGTTCATAAAGTGGTGACATAAAGTTCATACATAATTTAATCTGGGTGCTTGGTTTACTTTTGCCCTCTTGAAGTGCAATGCTCTTTAGAGCAAAGGCCTAAGTTAGCATTATATGATTTGTTCATTTTGAATTTGCTTCGTAATAGTCTTTTATCTTTTTGGTAAATAACAGTATTGATTTTATTCATAAAATTTTGTTGAGCTAGTATATTGGTTATTATTTGAACTCGAATATGATTCCTGAAAGTTTTTGGGGATGTTCATGCATAGTTATCACTTAGGGTTGCTGTATCCATGTATTGCAGTTTGTGAGGGAATGTTGAGCACTTGGTTTGTTTGTGAATAGAATATAAAAAATCAGTCTTTTTTTTTTTTTTTATTCAGTAGGGAGCTTAGTAATTACCGTAATAGAATACTTTGGTAATTTTGCATAGTAATTAATAGGATACTTAGGTAATTATGCATCTTGACATCAGATTGTGTAACTAGTTCAGGTTATAGCCTAGGCTGTTGAGGGTTTGGATTAAAAATAGCATTATATTTTAACATATGGAAAGTTATGAAAGTAATGTTTCATGTCATCCATGAAGATAAAACTTTGTAGGCACTCTGTAGATTAACTTTTCAATATACTGTAACTCATGGTATTTGGACAAAGTAATCTAACTGAAATTTGGAGAGCTAAAAATTTGCTGTTATTTCATCATGAAAAAAATCTACATTTGTTTAGAACAGACTTTAGATTTGGACAAATAGAAAAATATTTGAATTTATAGAGCAAGTAATTAAGGAGACCCTAGGAACCTGGGTCAGCTTCAAGTTCTGAAAGTAGTTTAAATGGTTTGCTATTGTTGTGTAGGGAGGCCTGATTTATTCCTTACACCCATGCAGAAATGAGTTCATTCTTGAACTGTACATCCTTGGATTGTAGTACTGTACATAGTGTTATATGTTTTTACTGGAAATGCTATAAGTAAAGATGGTATTTGTTTGCAGTTTCAGTGTGTATGTAGTTTTCCTTGTAGCTGAAGTTTTAGATTTAAATTTGAAGCATTTGCTTTAGGTTTCACATTTTTAGAAATGGTAAATTTAGATGTTTTATTAGTCGTCAGTTCTTGCGTCTATTAGACAGCTCAGATAACCCAAGAGACTGATATTAGGAATTCATGGTAGCAAGGCTAATGGTTGGCATTATTTTGATTGTAGTGCATGTATTATTAATATTGAGTATGGGCAACTAAAGCATGGAATTTTGCATATAAGTTTGGAAAGTATGCAATCCTGAAATTTTTATTGATGAAATGCTTCAGCGATGGAATATTTGAAGTGTAGAGTACAATTTTGGAATTCCTCTTTGAAAATTGCAGTGTGTTGCTATTGAGTTTTGCAAGCAGTGTACATATATTTCAAGTGTCGAGTATGTACCATTGAACTGAGTTGTATAAAAATATATTGCACTAAATTTTCTCATCTTAAATAGGATGTGACAGTTTTCCATTTATTTTTGTCTATTTGGTCATTTCTGTACTGTAGTTTAAATGTAAACCTGGAGTGTAGCAATTTTTCCTTGGGCAAAATTTGAAACCTAAAAGCAGTTGGATGGGTTATATTACACAGTAGTCTATACATCACACCTACAAGAAGTAAAACGTAAAAAAAAAAATTGAGAGTGCATGCAGATTAGGACTTACGACCAGTAATAGGTTAAAAGGTGTTTAAAGTGCTCAGAATTCCCTGCAGCAAAGAGAGAAAGTGTCAGCAAAAGCAGGGACAATGATGCACTATAATATATATAGAGTAAAATATACATGTGAATAATATGTAGTGTTAATTTGCCAAAATAATGCCATTTTTTAATACCCAAATGGGTAAAATTGGTGGCACTAGGAACACGTAACCTAACATGAACCACAGCTCTAAATAACCTAGAAATGATTGTGTAATAAAAGGAATAACAAAGCAGTTTGATGTGACTAATAAGTCTTGTCTAGGCTAAACTACCCCTTTACGTTTCCTCTGTTTTACAGTACTACTTTATTGAATTCATTCTATTAAATAATATCCTGCTTATGTAAATTTATTTTGAAAATATATAGTTTATAAATTGCGGTAATTATGTCACATGCAGTTTAATACTTAATGTGGATATGACTTGGTAACTTCATTTGAATGATAAAATTTTACATAGGCTCTGCAAGTGTTTTGCAGTTACCTTGTACAGGTAAGCAAATAAAAATTGCATGTTATTATTTACATTTTGAATGGAAACAACAAATTGACATTCTCCATGGTATTGTCTAGAGTGTTGATAGTACAGTTATATGTATTGTTTTAAGCAAAAATAATAGTGAATAATTATTGAGGAGTGTGTGCTTAGTTTTGTAAAACTAGTTGAAGTTATTTGGAGACTGACTTTGATGCTGTTATCAAATGACATGTTTTATTATATTTGTTTATAAGTTTGTACATTCTTTGGAAAAATTCAAAACCTCTGACATGGCTGGCAAGCATCTTCCAAGTAAAATTCTCCTATGTAGTAAAGAGGGAATATTGTAAAATCAGAAGATAAGATTGTGACTAAAATGGACAAATACAGTATGTACTGAAAATGACTGCCTGTGAGCAAATGACAGAGGAAGATGAAAATAAGTCCTGGAAAAAATTGCACTCTTTCATGAAAGTATGTTGAGAGACATCACTATAGGAGTTTGATAGAGAAGTTGTTTTGCCTTTCTAGAACTAAACATACAAGATTAACACATGTTTAACTTGATATGGCCATGTTGCCCTATTCTAGCTAGTTATACTGTATTAGTACATTTCTGCCGAGTGTCACGTTTATTCTGTAGATGGAATAATGTCTCTCTGTTATAGCATCTCATTTTTATAAGTATTGATGGTTTGAGTTGTATGTTACAAACATTCAGACTTAATTTGCTGGGCCAGTCCTATGAAAGTTTTGTTTATTTTCTTTAACTACATCATTCTTATTATTATAGCATAGTTTTTACCCAGACCACAGAAACACTGGAAGGGTACCAAATGAGAACAGATGAAAAGTCAAATATAAGGTGCAGCTTCTGGGAATTGAAGGGTTGCTACAAAAACCAGTAGTACTATTACAGTGCATAAAAAAACACACATTGTAGTCTGTGGTATTCCCCAAGAGTAGTTAGACTACAGACAAAACAAGAAATCCAAGAAAAAATATTGTTAAAGTTTTCATAGGTTCTGTATTACAATTTCAAGCTGTCTTTCTACCTAAATTTGGCCCATAGAGGGTACCACTTACAGTGTGCCTTATGTGGTGCACTGTACATTTTAGTTCAGGTTCTTTTCTGTAGTACTTTAATCCCCAGCAGCCTTGTCGTCTTCTTATTTTCATACATTACCTTTGGTCTCTTCCTACGTAAGTCTTGACTATTTCAACTTGACCTTGCACTAGTTTTCAATTCTCACAAGAGCAAACCCTTGTGGCAAGCCATATGAGAGTCAACATATAATTCAGTAATCTTTTTAAATGGGTAATAGGTGAGCTGTATGGAAAGTAGTCATTTATAAAATACACAGTAATGCTAAAATTTAAAAGCATTGTTTCATACAAACCTATTATGTAGAAATTGCCCACAGTTTAGGTCTTCAAATTTCCAGATGCATTAATTCTTTTAAGATTAAACTAAACTGCACTTTCATGGATGGATGCCAATGTACACTCTCACTCTGATATTCATTCTTGTAAATTGGGAGGGGGAGAGACTCATTATAAGTGATGGGTAAGAACAAAGGTACTGCATGAAGAACCCAGGCTCTTAGGGTGGAGTACCTGTTCCTTTTCTTAGGCTATATAGGAGGATGTGCCAGGACACATCCTTTCTTCTCTAGCTTTGTGAGGTACCCAACGAGTTTGACTTCTCTGAGGAGGCCATTACCCTTTGTACTTGTTGAAGGATACATGAATTTAGTGTGTAGGATCGCCCTTAGCCCTCTTGGATGATCTTGGCAATGTGTCTGGGCAAGGGGGCGGGCGTGTGCTAGGATGTGGGCATCCCTTTCCTCTTTTTACCTAAAGGATGTCACCTACATAGCCCTATATTTTTTCTTGGGACCTGTGATGGTTGCTCTACAGGACAGGCTAGTATTTTAGCTTATTGTAAGTCTGGGAGATGAACACAGTGTGACTGGATTCACTCACTCACCCCTATTTCCACTCTGGGTCAGGCTAGATACATGTACCTGCACTTCAAGTGTCCAGTCTTAGCATAGGGTCTAAGATGAGTCTCCCTTTGCTCTCTCTTTTAATAAGGGAGGAGCATTAGTAGAGTTACTAGCTGGACCAGTTTTGGGTTTGATCAGGAGTAGTTGCCTCTTGCCTCGAATTCCTGTATGGGGGATTTCATGGCACTCCAGTGTTTTTTTCCTTACTTGAGCACCATCCTGTAGCACAAGGTACACTGGTCCAGGGCCTACTGCTTTGTTCAACCTTTTCACCGAACTTGAAGGTGGTTTCAGGAGTCATGATATCCTCTGATTGCATACTCAACCGGAAGCATGATGTTACTGGGTGGCGTTGAACTCAGTCAGTTTGAAAGGAACTACCCCCTGCTTGATGGGTAAGTCTCCTGTTATAAAAGGCGATGGTTTGCATTTCCTTAGGAACAAATGAATTTTTATTTTTAAACAGTAATTTGTTTTTTGTAGGTACAGTATATAAATCAGAGATTTTTATATAGTTAACAAACTTTAACCCCTCTGCTTGGTCCCAGTGGCTGAAAGAAAATGGCTACTGCTTACAGGTGAATAAGGGGTATTCCTTCTTTCACCCCCTCTTTACCACCAGTGAACTACTGTACCTTGTTACCAATTTCAATGGCCATCCCAGTTTGCACTAAAGGGTATCTCCTATTATAAAAGGCTTTGGTTTTGGTATGTGGGAAAAATACAAAGTACTTTTAAGAACTTATTTCATAACAGACACATTAGTCACCTCCCATAAGTCTCTGAAGGGTGGCATATACAAAATTGCTGTCATGAAACATTATTTTTCCCTTAAGAATACATGTAAAATCAATGAAGTGTAAACCCAGATATAACAATTAAATAAGTAAATGCACTTCATGAAACATATTCTACATGAAATAAATGAAGCATTAAATATATTTTACCAGAGATAAAAAATTCTTCATTAACAGCAAGTTAAAAACTCAAAAGTAAAACTTACCTGAAGACTGTGCAATGGTGAGAGAAGAAAAGACATTAGTATGATCTAACTTACTTGACTTGCAAGAGGTGGAAGAGGAGCCAGCTAACCTATTACAGTTGCCATTTTTACAGCTATCTTTTTGAGTACTATTTAGTTGTAGCTGTAAGAGAGGGAAAGAGTGAGAATGAGGAAAATGATGATTACTGCTTGCTGATGGAAGCAATTTCCACATTGCTATATCTGGAAGATCAGAATCTGATTCTTATAGGCTCTCCTTTAGTGGCAATGGTTTGGTTGCCAATTGCCAAGTTTCTTTCAGAGTTTTTTAGAATAATTATTTGTTACCTTGCTGTTGCACATTTTGAGTTTCTTCCTTTTCATTCTGCAATTGCAGTAGCCTCAGTCCTGAATTCCTTATGTGAACAGTAGGTGGTAAATGTCTTTCTCATAAACTTAGTTGAAGCAGCTTGTATGGCACAATTAAAAAGTTCTGTCTATAGCCCCTCAACTCCTCTACTGTAGAAAATCCAGAAAATTCTGGAATCACATTGGAGAGCCTTGGATACACTGTATAGACACTCAAGACTTCATCAAAAATACAAATTGCCTGCTTGATGTTAAAACTGCTCCACTATTTCTTCACCAAATCTTGGTCTTCAGTATCAAGGTTACATTGTAGTCTTTTTCATTATCCTTTTTACAAATAAATCTTGGTGTAGTTGACCTTAAACATGTTTGTGATCCATTGGGTGGATCTTTGATGTATTAAGGTGAAGGAACAAGAGATGCATTCTGTTGTCACTCTATATGACTCATTTTGACTGGAAAAGTGGTCACGTTCTATTAGAATCTTAAAAGTTGATGTTCACTTCCTGATGTAGTATCAGAAGTATAAGTAGTTATCCACCTTTTTTTTTTTACTATATTAATAGTAGACATTAAGCCTTCAAAGCAATGTGGCTTCTCCAACTTTGTAGTGATAACTGACTTAACATATGAGCAACAAAATTCATGCCTGTGGGGATGGTGGTGCACTTTGAACCCTGGCTGTTTCTTTGCCTCCTCTGAAAGATTCCTTTCAGATAGGTCTCATCTGAACTGAAACTCTGCTCTGGAAGATATGCATGGTGTCTCAATATCATCTTTTCCTGAAATCATAGCTGTTGGTGTGTGGCAGATGTATATTTCCCACTAAACATCACATTGTGGAAATTAGCAAACCAGCCACTGCTTGCAACCAGGATCAGATAGCCTCCATTTGTTAATTATACCAATTGCTAGCAGTGGAATAACTGAGAAATGTGACTACCTGATTCTGGTTAAAGCAGCTGTGGTGGTCCTGATCATGGTCCTGGTCCTTAGAGTAAGGGTTGGAGAGGCTTGGTTGGGGCTCTGATCTTCCAGTTTACTTGTAAGATTCAAAATTGCTAAAGTTAGTCTGGGTGTAAGATTGTATGGAGCATTGTCATGGTATGTAATTTTTATGGTCCAAGTCAGTGGTCATGGCTCTTGGCATCAGGGAAGATAATGGTCATGTCCCTTAACATGAGCTCAGATCTGGTTTTTGGTCACTGATCACTTCTGAAACATGACTTGATGTTTCTGGAACATACAGCTCTGCTCAGACTTGCCTCCCAGTCATAAGTGTACATGGTCACAAGTGTCTTAAACTGCAGTCAAGATTTTGGACTGGTCTATAACATTGCCCTAGAGGCATCTTACCCAAAGGTCTTGCTGGAACTAATCTAGGGAGGGAAAAAAAAAAAAAGTTGGAGAGACTGGGCATATGATTGACAACTTTGCTGGGCATATGATTGACAACTTTGCTGGAGCTACGAAGCCAGGGAAATTATAATTGGTAAATGAGCTGTGGCATGGCCATAGATAAAGGCTGAAAAAAATTTCCAGTGAATATCAGTTGAACTGCTGCATAAACACCTTTCAATTCCTGCTTCTATCAAATTTTGAGAATAGCTTCTGTTTAATAACATAACTTTCAAAGAATATCCATAAAGTAAATTTCTGTGGGAATTAAATGATCTTGAGCTTACAAGTATGAGTATTGAATTCTGACATTGCCATTCATCCACCACTTAGTTATGGTATCCTGCCAGCCTAATTAATTATGGTATAAAATTAACTACATACCTATATACCTATAAAAACTCTACTGATTGTGAGTCACTGATGACAAAGGCAAACAAAAAAGTTTCACCCGCTTTTACTAACGATGATAACTTCTGAAAATTCAATTTATTGAAGGTACCCACTAACACTTGAATCATAAGACAACTAACTGATTGAAAACCAGCAAATATACCAATGGTGCAAACCAGCAAAAAGATAGAATTAACATAGGATGTAAAAACCATAATCAGAAATATACTACTGGTACTGTATTGAGGTTATCATTACTAAGCAGGGTAAAATAGAGTAGAGAGGAAGATATGAAAGAAACTGTAGCACAGAGTGCAAAAATTATAAAAATTAAGCCAAATTTAACTTGTAATGGTAATGAAAAAATAGTGCCAATGAAGCACGGGTAGTAGAAGTGCCTAAGAAATACCAAAGGTAAATTTAACATTGAATTGTATGTTACTTTTCTGAAATATAACAGGATAGCTGCTTTCTCTAGGAGCAAAATAAAGGCTGTGCTTAAATAGAATTGTTGCCAACATAGCAGGTACTGGATGTAATTGTGTTACAGAGATCAAGAGGAAATGCTAAACACCCTTTACAAACATCTGTAATTTTTCCATATCAGCAAAAACATTAAAATAGAAAAAGGAGGGAAAAGGGAAAAAATTTGGAATGTAGATGTTTGTTCTAATAAAGAACAAACGACTTCAGTGTCCAACCCTGGATGTGCAGTGCTAAAAGACGATTGCCATTTTCTTTTAAAGGAAACTGAGTTTGAAAACAGGGGACCATGAATGTGGGTTATTTCTAAGTAATGACAACTAAATGAATGTTGCAGGGTGCACTGATTGTGGGTAGGGCATCATTACAGTATAACTAATAAACTTCTCTTCGTTGTCACTAGCTCACTAGGTGCTTTCCCTTAATATAAAGTGACATTTTTGTTATTCTGGTTTGTTTTGTTTGTAGACCTTTGCTTCTTGTTTGTAGTATTAGAGGTATAATAGCAACACATTTTTCATAATCAGTATTGGTTTAGTATTAGATCCTGTAAACAAACTTTCAAAATGTTGTTGCCAAGTAAGAATCATTGCCTTACTAAGCCTATCACTTTGGTATACAAAGCTAGACCTGTTAAGAATTTACCCTACCTTAGTTGATATGCAAACCACAACATTAACCACCACCAAAGTTTCTGGCCTGTCATACCAAGGACTTGCAAATGGAGTGCAATGGTGCATTTAAAAAAAAGATATTTTGTCTATGCACATTACTGATGCAGTTCATTCTGGCAATTAATCTTAATGTTGTTGACTGTTATAATGTGATGAGTAAGTTATAATTATGTGGTACATGTACTTTTTGTTTGAAGTTATGATGTAGTTATTATTTGCAGAATGAGAACATAAGTTAATTTTTGTTGTGACACAGGTAGATGAGGTAATTTTTATTAGCTATAAAGTTCACAATCCTTTATGGCTGGAGCAGGAAGACATGAAATAATTTATGCATTTATAACCTTCTTGAGCCAGATTTATTAATGCTACAAATTTTACTGTAGTCGTGAAGCCCGTGAGTACCAAAGTCAGCGGGGACCTCGGGAGTCAGCACGCGAACACCAGCATAGGCCTGTGAGTAATTATTACGAGTATGAGAGTGTACAGGCCATAATATCTCATGCTCAGGATAACAGTAGTACGTCTCTCCCAAGAAGACATCATCCCCCACCACCAGGGCCACCACCACCAGCTGCAGCTGTGGCTGCTGCAAAAAGTAAGTACTGTATTAAGAAATGTCATTCCATGCATGATCAGTTTCTTCACGTATTTCTTACAGTATGGAAATTGCTTTTGAATATTCTGTTTTCAGTAATTTTTTTCAATAAGCTGTTAAAGATGTATAATCTTAATCAATGTTGTGTAGGTTATGCACTTTAATCAATGTTGTGTAGGTTATGCACTTTATTTTTATGTATTTTGTGAATTTTCCATAAACTTAATAGGGATTCTTCATTTTTCTTGATATATACGAAAAAATTTTTTTTAAAGTGTATATTACTTTTTACCCTGCACATATGCTTTATCACCAATTTCATCTGGGAAGAATTTTTGGACGAGTTATCACAAATTAAAATTTACCATTCAGTGGGTGAACAAATTTATCATAAATTAGTTTTTTTTGTGAAGGTGTTAGAAGTATTCTGTTTTAATGTTTTATGGATTAATATCTTCATATCAAACAAATTATTGTCTCACCTTGCACTTCAGTTTGAAGGGGGTGGGCATTGGCTTTATGCACTGGACAAAATATTCAAAATATTTTGAAAATCAAATAAAATTATTAGCAATTTGTTATGATTTTTACATTTTGTTGTAAATTATGGACAATTCAAGTAAAATGAATGTTGGTAAAACATTCTCTGGAATACCTTTAGGTTTATTATTTTAATACAGGTAACATTATTGTTATTTTGTACTGTAAGTATCATTACTTAATATTTCCCAACAGTCATGCAAGAGTTTGAAACTTTTTTGAATACAGTAATACCTTGAACTTACGCGAGGTTAGGTTCCAGAACCCTTGTGTAAGGCGAGGATTTGCACAAGTTTGGTACGGTCACTAAAAATGCTACATGTAGCAAATTGCAGTAAATGCTTATTTTTAGAGTTTAAACCCTAAATATGACAAAATCATGCTCCCAAAGCACTTTAATTTCACGTAAAAAAAAAAAAAAAAAAAAGAGAGAGAGAGAGATATTTTTCAATATCCTTCCTTAGTGGTATTTTATTTGACCATCAGTAGGCAACATTTTGTCCCCTTCATGGTCAAGATAAACGACAGGTTACACCCCCTTGCTCCGAAGGATGGAGAAAAGACGGAATCCACATGTATTCTTTTGAAAATTGAAATAATTTACTATAGAAACAAAAAGTTGTAGAGTAATTATAGCATGGGAAATATGAAAAAATTAACAACAAAGTACTTGTAATGTCAAGTTTATCTATAAAACTACAGTATACAAAACAAATAAATATCATGTTACATATGCATAAAAAATCTCTTATCTCAGAGAGAGAGAGAGAGAGAGATATTTACATCAACAGCTATTTTGTGATTTTGGTTGATTTTACTGTATTTTAATGTAAAGTATGCTAGTATCACACATTATTTATGTACAAAAATAAAAATACGAATTTTTCATACCAATTTTACACATAAAAGCATGAAAACTTATAAATTACTGTAAAAGTTAAATAACACTTCTACAGGGTTTCTCGAGGATTTTGCAAATGTTGGTTGTCTGTGAATTCATGCACCTCAAAGCGCATAAGATCAAGGTATTACTGTACATAAGAAATATATTTCAATTTTATTTAAAATTTGTAAGTGATAAGCTCCTGAAAGTGTCATTTATAATTGATATAATTTCAAGGTTTGTTGCAATAACAGGGGTACACAGTGTTGTCCTGTTAACGGACAGTTCAAATGAAGGCTATTTTCTTTAACTGACAGATAAGGCATGTGCAAAGATTACCGATAACCCAAAATTTGGCCAGAAGATAAAGTAGCTACCATTATTTTCAGATAATGTGAATAACAACATTCCAAGCAACCCAGTATTTACAAATGCCTCACAGTCACATCCAGCCAATATGTACAAGCAAACATCAGGATCATCCATGCACGGTAACCAGACTGTTCGAGGAGGCCAGTCACTGAATCCTTCCCAGTCAAATATACATGTTAGTCAGCGGGGAGGTTCTGGTGAGAATACTCGTGATCACCTTCGTGACCTTCCACACATGGATGGGATCTATGGATCCAGTTATCGACCTGCAAGCCACTTCACAGGTCCTCACCATAAAATGGCTCCCCCTCCACCTCATCATCACACAACCACTCTCACTGTGCCTGGTTCTAAAGTATGAAAGAACTTGGTTCTAAAGTATGAAAGAACTTGTATCAATATTCTGAAGGTGCCGAGGGTGTGTCTTATGTGAAATAAATTTTACATGTTAATTTATTGATAATCAAAGCAGAGTTTTAAAAGGTAAATTTCTTTTATGAGAGATTGGTGAAAGGATATTACCAAGTCCTTTTATGTATGACTGTTTTTAAGTGTGTAGCCATATATATTATATGGTGCAACATTCCATGTGAATTGTGAGATTTAATTCTTGTTAATATTTTTGTAAAAACAGATGTACAGATAGTAAGGGACCAAATATTTTTATTTCATAGTACAGTACCTGGACATTTGATTAGGCAAGTAAGATTATTGGCTCGTAATCACTCCTTAATTTGGCTGTTATACAGAAATATACAGATATATATATTTTTTAGACTTTCTCAGTAGAGATGATCAAGCAATTGCTGATTCACATTCCTGTGAAGTGCTCCAGGTTTGGTGCCTTTCATGAAGATAATGTGCCATCCAATGTTTTGCCTTGAACATAAATCACAGATTATTTAAAATGTGATGCTAACCTAATGTGTATATGGCTTTAGTATTGTATGTATAATATATATATAATTATATATATATTAGTTTATACATTGTGTATAACGTGAAAATTTCTTTAGGTTAGCAGAATTTAAACAAACTGTATCATTGAATTTTTGATAGACTAAGGTTTTCTTGTCTTTTATTTGACGTGATTCTTCTAGATTCTTTTATACTCTTGAATCCCAATTTTTAAGCTGTGCCAAAGCAATTTGGGTTACATTCCCATTTATGACTCTTAGGAGTCTGTTAACTGACATTGGTTGTAAATGACTGCTGTATGTGGTCACCTGTTTCAGTTCTGTACATTTTGTAAAGTATGTTGTAAAAAGTTTTAGTACTTAAGTATACGAGAGTTTTTATACTATGTAAAGGAAAGTAATTTAGGCTGCTGTACTGTTATGATATCTGCTCAAGGTGCAGCAATTTTTTTTTATGTAAATTGAGAAATCCAATACTCCAAAAAGAAAATAAAATTTTAGAATACCTGCGTATTTACTTTACCTTTTATTTTTATATAGATGACTAGGAGGGTTCCAAACCATCCTTGCTCTGAAAACATTATACTTACTCTCATAAGATGTGTTGCACTAAAAAGATACTCTACTGTATTGTGACTGTATTACAGTAATAGTGTTTTTGGATTTTTTTTTATATAAATTTAAAGTTTTTGATAGAAACACTTGTATGTGTACACATACATCAGGTTTTTTGTCCTTAAAGGGGGAACTTTTTACCCAGTTGTCATTCTATGCTTTCACCAATTACCATACTCTTGAAATTAATGGTTTTTTCATTTAGTTTGTCTTACCATCCAAGATACAGTATATGTTTCCTATATGTGGAGAAATAGTGCTGAAAACTGAAGTCATAGTTACTAGTAGGAACCAGAGTTATGATATTTCATAATTATCAGCAGGAAAGAACCGACTGTTGATGAGTATTAGTTCGAAAGCAGTTTTAATAAGTACCGTACATGTGCAAATTTATTACGTCTGAGAGTGTTTTTCATTTCATACAGTGTGTTGTATTAACTTTTCATATTTCTAAAAATTTATGGTTTATTTATAAAATTTTTCATTTTCCTTTTGAGGTTATTTAAATAAGCTGTGAATATTTGTTGGGTAATCTTATACAGTAATCTTTTGATTATCCAGATTAATAGAGCCAAGGCCTCGTCAGATAGGGTCAAATGAAAATATGGGAGTAAAATGGAAACTCCATACCTTTACTCCCCCTACCATGTCAACACTGCATAAGCGTAAACTGAAAATATGATGCAAAAGGCAATTAGTTAGCTTATTTTCCTTTGTTTGTAGCAAAATATACTGTATAAATGCAGTGTAATAGAAAAGTGAACCCCTTTTTTATTTTCCTCTTTCACAACATGCAATACAGGTTACACTACTAGAGAAAAATGACTCGATTTCATTTTGCCCAACTCATTGTATGACAGTCTTTAAAATACATTGTACACAGAAACAGCAAAGAAACCTACAAATATAAAAATGAATATTTTTATAATAAAACTTTTTTAAATACTTACCTCTCTATTACGAGAGCTGTATACCCGTGTCAGGTGGGAGGATGATTACAGTGAAAGTTAAACAAAAATTAATAGGATTTAGTTTGAACTGTATTCATCTATCCCTTTCAGGTTGTTTGAAGGTCTATAGTTTTCCATTCGGTTTTTTCTTCTGTCCACGTGAGTGGGGAGGTGGGGGGTGATACATAATAAGAGGAGTAAGTATTTAAAACAAATTCTATTAAAATTTCTATTTTTGAAACTAATCTTACCTCTCTTATGCCCACATTCAGCAAAGGAGGTGGGAAAGGGGCAAGGACAAATTTAATAACCCCCAACAAAACCATAAAATTCCACCAGGAATGATTAGCATCGAACTGCTGGTACTGTCGTCAAGTGAGGTCTAATTCATTAGGTAGCAAGACCTCTGAACAATGCTGGAGGTTCCTTGCTAGGGATACCTCTTGCACTCTGATGCAAGTGGGACAAAAGGCCTTGTGCCTTGACCAACAGAAGAACGATGCTAAAAGAATGAAGGCTCACACCTAATACAACATAGGTACCTCATACTCCCCGAAATTCAACAATTTCTTAACTAAATACAAAAGGTTAGAGTACAGCTATCTAATTATTCAAGATATGAGTTCCCCTGCCATAATGAGGGGTGAAAGAGCTCTGCACAATTCATATTTGATTTCCACATCTCACAGATAGTGCAAGGCAAATACAAAGTTACACCTCCACTGCACTGCATAGACAACTTTCTCCATAGAAGGAATGTGGTCGCTACTGCTCACACATCGTGGAATCATACTTTAAAGTGATGGCATAAGAGTCAAGTCTAGATTTGTGAGCGCTTCTCTGACCAGAGCCTTTTACAGACAAGACATACTATTCTTTGACAAGGGTAAGTCAGGTTTCCCAGGGCTGTAAAAAAGGTTGTTGGCACTTTGCCTAATTTCCCTAATCCTTTGCAAATACACAAAGAGAGCTCTGACTGGACATAGGGAAGTTTCTTCCCCATCTGGTATCAAAGAGGACAGACTAGGGATCACAAAAGCGCAAGGCAGAGGATGAGATTTCTAGTCTACTGCAACCGCTACTCACTTTCTGACGATGTTTCAGAAAATAACAGAGGTCTGGGCTCTTCAACTGGAGAGACACTCCTGGCAAAAGTTGAGGTTGATTGTTCCACCATCTCAGAGGGTCCTCTAACTCCCTAGAGACCTGAATTTGAATGGATTTCAGCTGAACTTTCCGGTTGCAGTGTTTCTTGAGAAAGAAAAGAACTGGCCTCATTATCAGCCTGGCACACAGAACCAACTTCTCTAACAGCGACAACCATTTCTTGGTTGGCAAGGTTGTGAAGGATAGAAATTCTTCTGGAATTAAAAGAAAGTTGTCTATGCATTTCACCTTAGGAGAAATGCACCAAGAAATTCTTGGTGCCCAGAAGCATTCCCAGGTAACAAAGGTTCTGAGTTGGTGTTAGAATGAAAATTGAAACATTCATCAGTACAGTAACATACTTGTCAACTTTAAAAGAGTATCTCTTGCCCTCAGGCTCCCCTCTAAACTGGATGCTGGAATCAGTCAACTGTCCAGGTAGAGAAGCACCCGAATGCCTAACATGTGAGCCCACTTCCCCATTGTATAGTGCTGCTACTGTATATCCATTTCCAATAAAGGGTAACTGCCTAGTATCAAGACATCACTCTCCTCTCTCATAAAGAGGGGAAGAAACTTTCTGACGGAGCAATTTAGTCAGTAAGCCAAATCTGTTCAGTGCCAACTTAGCCCATTTTGGAGATGAAAGGGGATATGCCTTACGTTCCAGCCTTGCAACCCTAAGGGACCTTAAACCATCATGTGGGGCATGGTGGAGGTCACCATCATAGATGGTATGGCCTAGAATGGCGGAGCCATGGCAAAACCTGGAGGTGGGAGTACTGCATGCTAGGACGCCGGAGCAGCAGTTACTTGTGCTCCGATGTGGGTGGAGACGGTAACC
Source organism: Macrobrachium rosenbergii (assembly GCF_040412425.1). Classification (NCBI taxonomy): domain Eukaryota; kingdom Metazoa; phylum Arthropoda; class Malacostraca; order Decapoda; family Palaemonidae; genus Macrobrachium; species Macrobrachium rosenbergii. Next base: position 19,680,510 of record NC_089776.1, on the reverse strand, counting down.
GACATCTTGGTGAATGTTGTCATGGTCACTGTTGATGTCGTAGCGGTAGCGGCAGCGTGGGTCACCACTGGGGTGCTTGCTAGGTGGGACAGGAGTCCTAGCAGAGATGGAGAGCCTGAGAGACCAAGGGAGCGCCAAGCTGCCTGCAGATCACTTGCCTACTGACCGAGGAGAGCTTCAACCTCCAAGGAAGAAGGAACAGTCGGGTTAGTGGAGGGAGACTCCTCTCGCTCCGAGGGAAAAATTTTCCCCCCGGAGTGAGGGGAGGCCCCAAAGAGGAGGTCATCCTGATCATCTGCTCCCCCCCGCCACGTTGTTCCACACTCAATAAAGCAAGCAAGGGAAGACAAAGGAGAGTTCTCTCCCAAATGAGAGACAGCCAGAAGGGGAAGCTCGCTGGGACAGACAAACAATGAAGAAGGGTTAGCCACCAAAGGTGCAGTTGGGGGGCATATAACCTTGGTGGCCTTCCTCCAATACTGTTTCCTCCCTTCAAACTTCACCCACTGCTCAGCTGACCAGGAACAACACTCAGTACAAGTAGATTCTCTGAAGCACACATGAGGAGCAGATTGCGTGTGGATCAACACCAACATAGGAGTGGAAGCTCCCGCATCTCTTGCCACCAACCCCAGGACACACACGCTTGGGGTAGGCGGCCTTGCGCACAGGCTTGTCTGATTCGTGGGTTTGTCTGGCTATAAAACACAAACATATATTCAAACACAACATATAAAGAAAGATTCCACCAAGAAAAGACAGCTCAACATAAGTCAGGGCAGAGAGTGAAGGAATACACGTTTGCACCACACGACGGCCAAAAGCAAACTGGAATGTTTACGTCCAAGCGGGCGGACGGAATCCCTGCCTAACGGACAGTGCAGTAGTTAACTGCCTAACAACCTTGTTTGAAAGTTCAATGGCCGTTTCCAGCTTCACTGAAAGTAATTCCTAATATAAAGGACCGACGGTTTGTATATCATGTAGGAACAAATTTAGTTTGCCTTGAAAAAATTGGGTGACTAGACTCACCCGATTTAATCTGTCCACGGTAGAAGGTCTCTTGCTGTCTAGCAGAGAGAAAAAGAATGAGTGCCCCCTTGCTTTTTTATGTACGTTAGGGCTGAGGTATGTCTGAATGGACTGACACAGTCTTGTGAACTAGGGTCATGAAGCACTGAAGCCCTAAGTGAATAGCTTTCAGCTCTCTGAGACTCTGACACTGATGTGAAGGTTCTGTTCTTCCGGAGACCACATCCCGGAAACTTCCTGGTTCCCCAAGAGGACTCCTCAACCTAGTGCTGAGGAGTCTGAATAGAAGTCTATGTCTGGGGTCAGAGGATGAAGGGATTTCCTTCTGAAAGTCTATGTTCGGACCACCACCATGCCAGTCCAACTTGATTACTGCATTTATGGGAAATGCGTGGGTGTTTGGCTGTGTTTCCCTATACCAGTTGGCCTAGAGCAGAGGTTCTCAACCTTTATTGCTTAGTGGTGCATTAATGATATACCCTGGAATTTGACGGCGCACCAACTCTACAGTCAGTGTAATTATAACTATTATTATATAAGCCTGCTACATATTCAACTAACACAAAGGTACACACTATGTAGGGCTATAACATACCCATAATATTAGTTCAAATATGTGTGCACACATGTAATGGTTATGATAATGAAGTAATACCGTAATAATAATAATAATAATAATAATAATAATAATAATAATAATAACAGTAATAATAATAATGATAATTATAATTACTATTATTATTAATAATATTATTATTAATATTTGTTTCTATTATATATGAATGAATTAATGAGCACATGGGAATGATGTACAACATACATTCCAGTTGTAGATTAAACATACCTGATTAATGGGACACTTGTGCCTGTCTGGATTTGCATATCCTTTCGATGTTAGGAGGGACACTGGACAGGCACACTCTCATTTCCTCTTCAGTACTCAGCAATCTAGACCTCTTCTTAGTTTGATGTTTGTGAGTGTTGAAAATCCTAGTTCACACAGATATGAGGTCGAGAACTGCAGCAATATTTTCTGGGCTTTTAGGGCTATGTGAGGGTGTTCGTTTTCAATTCTTATCCAAAAGCTTTCTAATGACATATCCAAGTACTCCAGTTTTAGTGTGCGGTCATTACGGATGTTAATTAGTTCCTCTTCTTCGAGGATACTAAGTTGTGGCTTGCTTGAGGGATCATCGATGAAAGGATTTCTTACCCAATCATATTGATCAGCAGATATATTAGGGAAATATTTTTCAATGTTCCATTTTAAAATTTCAAGGTGCTCCTTGATGAGTGGAATGATGTCTGTGTATTTAGCTTCAGCAGTCTTCTGAAACATATTGACATTGCCATCACTCACCCTATCTTTCCAAAGCCTTATTTTCTCCAGCAAGCCCTTTATTTTGTCAGATGATGTTAACATATTTTAATTTTTCCCTTGCTAGTATTAACCTTGTTTAGATGTTCAAATATATCCGCCAGGTAGCATAACTTTGCACTCCAAATTTCATCAGCCAGTAGTTCACAAAACTCAGGTTTTCCCTGAAGAGTAAAGAAAACTATCATTTCCTGTCTCAGTTCATGTACTCTCGAAAACACTTTGCCCCTTGATAGCCACCTGACCTCTGTATGGAGGAGAAGGCCTTCGTGGACAGATCCCATTTCTTCACAGAGAATGGAAAACAGTCTTGTCTGCTTTGGTCTGCTCTTTATGAAGTTTACCATCTTTACAACACTTTCAAGCACAAGCTTTAATTCCTGTCCAAGTGTCTTTGCAATAAGATTTTCACGATGTAAGAAACAATGTGTTGTAATCAGGTGTGGGTTTTCCTTCTGCACTAATGACACGAAACCTTTTACTGAGACCACCATAGATGGACAACCATCGTTAGTCGCATTTCTTTCAAATATTCTGCTACTGAGGAGAATATGTCCTGTCCTGAAGTTTGCACAAGTTCTTTGCAGCACAAAAATTGTTCAGTTATTTTATTATCCGCAATATATCTGATGAACACTAGTAATTGGGATTTACCTCCAATATTAGTTGACTCGTCTGCTTGCAGAGCATACATTTTATCTTTCATAAGCTCACTGACAGTCTTTTCAATGTCAGACGACCTATCCTTGATTCGTCTACCAATAGTGTCGTCCGAGAGAGGTATTTTTTTTACTTCTTTTTCAGTCTCATCACCAAACAAAGTTTTCACTACAGCACGACAAGTTGGAAGAAAATATGGCTCCGCAACTGAACGAGGTTTCATATGTTTTGCCGTCTGCTCTGCCACTAAATAACTTGCTTTCTGTGTTTTTTCTGCCACCTTAACTTTTTTCTCAAACCTAAGCCTTTGTTGTTTGTTACCTTTCAAAAGTCTTTTAAAGTAATCCACAGGTTTCTGAGAGAGGTGCTATGTTTTGTTGTTAAATGTCTTTTCATTTTCATAGGAGTCATAGATTCATTTGACAGCACAATGCCACAAACAAAGCACTTTGGTCTTGGACTAAACTCGTCATCACAACAAGTAAACCCAAGTTCTAGATAAGTCTCATTATACAAGCGAAATGATTTACTGCCGATGTCCTTGCTGCTATGTGTATGTGCTGTGGCCACCCTTGGACCTGAAGGACTGGATAAGATTTCAGCTGTCACTTCACTTTCCCTGCTTAGACCTACACAAATAATCTCACTTTGAAGCATCACTTCACTTTCTGCTATCGGATATGAACAAGAAGGCTGGCTTTCAGTAGTTAATCTTGCTTCATTTCCAGTGTCTTCGACACGTATACCTTGTGAATCATTATCAACTTCCACTCCATCTCTGCTGCTGTCAGTGTCAACAAGATGGTTGCATTTTCTTATGATAAACTTTTCCATGTTTTGCAAGGCTCAAACTTATTACCGCCACAGTAATAACATGCACGATGATCAAAGATGCACTGTTACTGGTACCTTCCTCCCACGCAGCTAGGATGAACGCTGGGAGAGGGGAACGGAGTAGCTAGCCGTGGTACAGATGGGAGGCTTACGTGTATAGTACTCGTGTTATTTTGTAAAGGGAATGTGTTCTTCACACACACACACACACACACAATCATACATACATACATGCACACATACACAGGCACACACACACACACTATATATATATATATATATATATATATATATATATATATATATATATATATATATATATATATATATATATATATAGTATATATATATATAGTATATGTATATGTATATGTATATGTATATGTATATGTATATATATATATATATATATATATATATATATATATATATATATATATATATATATATATATAGTATATGTATATGTATATGTATATATATATATGTATATATATATATATATATATGTATATGTATATGTATATATATATATATATATATATATATATATATATATATATATATATATATATATATATATATATATATATATATATATATATATATTATATATAATATATATATATATATATATATATATATATATATATATATATATATATATATATATATATATATATATATATATATATATATATGAGGGTAAGTCAAAAAGTTCCAGGAAAATTCAATATACTCTTTATTTAAGGAAATCCAAACACCATTTTTCTACATATCTACCATCTAACTCTATATACTTTTCAAGGCGCTGTTTCCACCTCTGCAACCCTTCTTTGTAGAAATTTGGGGCCTTTCTATTAAACCATGTTGAAACTGCATGTTTAGCAGCATCCAAAGATTCAAACCGGACTCCTCTTAAGTGTTCCTTGAGTTTTGGGAACAGGAAAAAATCTGAAGGAGCAAGATCAGGACTATAAGGAGGATGTGGAAGAGTTTCCCACCTAAATTTCCCTAGGACTTCTCTTGCAACCCTTGATGAATGTGCTGGAGCGTTATCATGATGGAACAAAATTCCGGTGCAACTTTCCTCGACGTTTTTAGCCAATGCAGTCTTCAGTTTTTGCAAAACACCTTTGTAGTAGTTCGGTGATTGTTTTTGTCCTTCAAGGAAATCAATCAAAATCACTCCTTTGGAGTCCCAAAACACTGTTGCCATAACCTTCTGGGCAGATCTCGCCACTTTTGAACTTCACTGGTGCAGCTGAACCTCTTGGTAACCATTGCTTTGATTGAATTTTACTTTCTGGGTCATACTGATGGATCCAAGTTTCATCTCAGTAACAATCCGGTCAAAAACTCTGATTCATTTGATTCAATCTTCGTTAAAACTGCAAGAGAAAGTTCAGCTCTTTGATGCAGTTGGTCTTGCAACGCTTTGGGACCCGTGCTGAAAGTTTACTCAAACCAAGATTTTCATTTAAAATTGAAAATGCGGAACCATGGGAGATCCCAGCTTCATTAGCTATCATATCGATAGTAACCGACGATCTTCATCCACTAGATTCTGCACCAAAGCCACAATTCTTTCATTTTTGCAGTTGATGGTCTTCCCTCTCTTGGGTTGTCTTTGAGGTCCTCCTGACCATCCTTAAATCGCTTTATCCAATCATAAACAACTGATTTAGATAGAGAAGAATCTCCATAAACTTGTTGCAAAGCTTCAATAATTTTCCTGGTTTCCAATCAAGCTTGGTCAGGAACTTGATGTTAGCTCTCATCTCAAAATTTTTATTTTCCATGGGTTCAAGAAGTTACTTTTCTGAAGCAGATGTTAACACCAGTAGCAAGAGGATGACTGAGGTAACAAGTCTATATGGATCACTACATCACAGATAATTGTTTACCAAGTATTTGGGTTGTTTCATTCCTGTGTAAATACATCATTCAACAATTTTTCCTGGAACTTTTTGACTTACCCTCGTATTACACACCTATCCATGAAATTTTCGCTGCGCACTTGGGGGATAGTCGTGGCGCCCTTCTGCTCCGCGGTGCACAGGTTGAGAATCACTGGCCTAGAGGAAGAATTGCAAAACTCTCATGAGAAGTTTACCTACCTTAACGAACGTCTTGATGGACGACAGTCCCCAGTAGGCTCATCCACTGATGGGCCGAGCAGGAAGAAAGGGCTAGAAACTCGTGGACCATCTAAAAGTAGCTGGCAATTCTTTGACTCATCCCCAAATAGAGGAACTCTTGCGATGGGGCCAGCTGGAACTTCTGAAGGTAGATGATAATTCCCAGTTCCTGAGAGAGGAGATGTACAAGTCCTTCGTGCACTTTTCCCTCGAAGGGGATCGAAGAAGCAAGTCATCCAGATACAGAGTGATGTTAATGTCTATTAAATGTCTATTAAATGAAGTCATTTAATAGAGAAGTGAGGACTCGAGTGAAAACTTGAGGTGCCATAGGAGGCTAAAGCAGAGTCCAAAAATGACATTTTTATAATAAAATAGTTTTATATATATATTTACCCAGTAATTACTTAGCTAAGAGTTTCTACTCGAACGGCAGTTAAAATTCTGAATTCGCGGTAGCAATTCTTTTGTTTGTATAAGGGACTATGCCCTGCCCACTTTTGGGGTACGAAAAAGGAACAACACCGCCAACACGACAATTTGTTTATGCAAAAAAAAAAGCATAAAAAAAAAAAGTCCATGTGCGGGGTGGCTCCAACCGTAATTACTAGGTAAGTATATATAAAACTATTTTATTATAAAAATGTCATTTTTATATATGTAACTTACCTAGTGATTACTTAGCTGATTCCACATTGAAAGGAGGAGGGGAATCATGGACAAAATCTTACTTTAAAATCAACAAGATAATTAGCTGTTCCTTACCTGATGAGAGAACTGCTGAAGGTAGATACTGCCTCTGGTGGCGCTCATCTCACCTGTAGCGGCGTGGCAGCATGGCCAGAATCGCATCTACTTAGGTGGGACATTTCGCAGAGGAGTACTCTGATGGCTGACGAAGTAAGAGGTTAAGGCTTTGCGACGAAGGTGTACACTGAAGGCCACCAAAGCATAAATAATTGGCCCTTCCCTGGGCACAGTACCACAATAATAACAAAAAACAGAACAACAAAGTCACCTATACCATAATTAAACAATGATTAAAAATAAAAACAAGACCACTACCCAACACAATTAACTAGTGAGCACTCCAGGTACATCGTACCCTCCAAGGCTCTCCAAGAACTCGACACCATTTTCAAGGCGAAAAGGAAAGGAAAGGAAGGGAGACTTCCTACACTTCCTCACCCATCACTACGCAAGCTACGGACACAGGTCCTAGGGTACTGCAGTTATCATAAATCGTCTCTACGTCCCGCAAACAGTGCATTGCGAACACCGACTTGCACTTCCAATGTATTGCCTCCAGGATGGCTGAGAGCGAAAGATTGTGTTTGAATGCTACCAAAGTAGCAACTGCTCTAACCTTGTGCGCTTTAACCTTCAAAAGCGTTAAGTCTGTTTCCACTAATTGAGAGTCTGCCTCAACTATGAGATCCCTCAAATGAAATGGCGTTCTTCGAAAGGAGTCTAGAAGGGTTTTTAACCGAACATGAGAGATTACTAAACTGGCCTCTAATCTTCTACGTTCGATGTAAATAATAAAGGAGGGCACGAACAGGTCACAGCTCTCTCTTCTTCTTCTTCCGTGCCTAGGATATCCGATAAACTCTGAATTGAAAAAGAACGGGGCCAGGGATGTGACAGGTTCTCATTTTTAGCTAGAAAACCAAGCAAAAGGTAGCAGACTGCATTAACTTGCGAAAAACCGATCCTTTTGCTTATAACTTGCAGTTCACTTACTCTCTTAGCTGTTGCTAAGGCCAGAAAGAGAGTTTTCTGAGTCAAAGCCCTTAGAGAAGAAGAGCGCATTGGTTCAAATTGAGGATCGGAAAGCCACTTAAGGACCACATCAAGATTCCAAGAGAAGGAAGCCTCTTTCTTGGGCTTGGAGATATTAAAAGACTTAATCAGATCGGACAAGTCTGGGTTGTTCGAGATGGCTAGGCCTCTATGACAAAAAACGGAGCTTAGCATGGCTCTGTAACCCTTTATAGTAGCGACCGACAACCCTTTCGAGGATTTCAAATAGAAAAGGAAGTCTGCTATATCAGTGATAGAATTTTTGAGGAAGAGACTTTATTTCTTCTGCACCAACTCCTAAAACGTGCCCACTTAGCTTGGTAGATGTTATTGGAGGAAACGCATCTGCATTTGGCGATAGCCTCTGCTGCTGCTTTTCTCTAGAAAAGCCTTTCGCTCTAATGAGTCTGTAGACAGTCGAAATCCTGTTAGGGCCAGAGAGGACAGTCCTTGATGAAACCTCCTGACATGGGGCTGTCTGAGCAGACTTGGAATTTCGGGAAGGAGCCTCGGAAAATCTATGAGTAGATTGACCAGGTCCGGGAACCACTCCTTCTGCGGCAAGAAGGGCGCCACGAGAGTCACCTTTACATTTTGGTGAGAGCAAAACTTCCTTAATATTTCCTGTATCATTCTGAATGGGGGAAAAAGCGTAAAGGTCTAGGTTGGACCAGTCCATGATCATTGCATCCGTTGCCCAAGCTAGAGGGTCCGGGAATGGGGAACAAAACAGAGGAAGACGGTAATTCCTGGAAGTTGCAAATAGGTCTATGCTCAGTTGACCCCAAAATTTCCAAAGGCTGGCACAGACTCGAAGATCTAACGTCCACTCCGTGGGTAGAATTTGCTTGTGACAGCTTAGCTCATCCGCCAGAACATTGCACTTGCCCTGTATGAACCGGGTGACTAATTGTGTCTGGTTCCGATCTGCCCAACATGGCAGATTTCTCGCTACTTCGCAGAGAGAGGAGTGTGTTCCTCCCTGAGGTTTGATGTACGCCAGGGCTGTGGTATTGTCCGCATGTACTGCTACAATCTTGCTGTGTCCCTGTGTTGCAAAGTATTGCAGACCTAGATGTATAGCCTAACTCTCTCACGTTGATATGTGATATGTAATCCTTTTTCTTTCGACGACTACTTCCCCGAGACTTCCAGGTTCCCCAGGAGTGCTCCCCAACCTACATCTGACACGTCGGAAGAGAATTCTAGGTCGGGACTCATTGGAGCTAGTGACTTAACTTCTGAAAGTCTGTCTGCGGACCTTCACCACCGCAGATCCTCCTTTATCTCTGGGGTTATTGGAAAGATGAACTTTTTGATCCCAGCACGCCCTTAAATAGAACTGGAGAGGTCTCATGTGAAGTCTTCTTAGTCTCACAAATTGATCTAGAGAAGCTAACGTCCCCAAAAGACTAATCCACTGGGTGGCAGAGCACAAGCGAAGCGAGAGGAAGAGGTCTACTTTCCTCAGACAGCACTACTCTCTTGGGTGACGGAAAAGCCCGCAAACTCAAGAGTCTATCAGAACTCCCAAATAAAGAGTCCTCTGAGTGGGAGTCATTTGTGACTTCTCAAAGTTGATTGTTAGTCCTAAATCCTGAGTCAAGAGAAGAGTTTTCTTAAAGTCCTTCATGCAGTGTATCTTCGTGAGCGAACGAATTAGCCAATCGTCTAGGTACAACGAGATACTCACTCCCACTAAACATAGCAAACCCGACAAAGGAGCCAACACTCGAGTGAAAACTTGTGGGGCCATAGAGAGACCGAAGCAAAGTGCTCGAAATTGAAAAATCTGGTCCTCGAAAACGAAACATAGGTATTTCCTCAAATCCAGATGAATCGCAATATGGGAATAAGCGCCCTGCATGTCTAGGGAAACCATCCAATCCCCTTGATGGATGGACGCCAGAACTGAGTGGATGGTTTCCATGTTGAATTTCGCTTTTCTCTGAAGACATTCAAGGCACTTACGTCGAGCATCGGTCTCCAACCTCCTGAAGCTTTGGGAACTACAAAAAGGCGATTGTAAAATCCTTTCGTGTTTGTTTTTCTCACTATTTCTATAGTCTTTTTGTTCAGAAGAGATGACACTTCCTTCGACACAGCCGAATACTTCTCTGAGCCGATGGAGTAGGCTGTCAATAAGACGGGCGTGTCGGTCAATGGTGGATTCTCCTTAAAGGGGATAGAGTATCCCTCCTTTAAAACTTTTACTACCCACTGATCCGCTCCTCTTCTGCTCCCTCTCTCCCAAAAGAGACGAAGCTTGGCCCTGTGGCGGAATTCAAAACCACAAAAAACAGTACACAACACTCACCCTGATCCTCGGTTGCTGGAAGATGGAGTAAGGCGTCCACGGTCGTCAACACAGCACCCAAAACCACACAAAAAAATCAATGAAACATAAAAAAAGAAGATGGAACTATATACACAACAACAAGAACAGCACACTAACAAGAAAACCAACAACTCTCAAAAAAGCACACAAAAAAACTGTCCAAGACCAAACGACTGACCGGCACTAGCTCTGACTCAAGACTCACTCCAAAACCGAAAAATCCTTCACATATTCCACAGACAGACAGCGCCGTAAACAAACTAACGACCTCATCCTCTTCCAACAACCAAAGCACTCACCAACGACCATTACACTCGCTCGCTCTCTCTCTCTCTTACAAAATGTTGGGAAATGCTAAATACAAACAAATTTATTCATCCTCTATAATTCTCCCCTTTTAGCATTTTCCAACCAACACCTTTCACACTGCATTCAAATCGCCTTACGTAACACCCATGGATGCTCACTAGCAGGTCCTTTAGAAGTCGTTCGCGGGCACACAATCAATTCTCTCAGACTCGCTCTCTCTTCCAGCAACATTCAGATTTACATTTTCTCCTCCACTCCCTCTCAGATTCACGCTATCATCTTCACTATTACCACTCTCAATTTCATCCACAATCTCATCTATACCCTCTAACTCGTTCCCAAATACCTCCAACAATTCTTCAACTAACCCATCCCATTCGCTCATTGACCTTTCCAATTCTTGCAACGATTCATTCAGGCTTTCAATCACTCGTCTATCACTGCTACGCTCTCTTACTCTTACACTTTCGCTCACCTCCAACCATTCACTTACCCGTACACGTTCAGTCAACTCAGTTATATCAAACCCGCATATGCTATACGTTCTATTCATACCATCCCATTCATCCGTATTACACGCTTTATCACTCATTTTCACTTTGGCACTCACACCCCTATCACATAACTTACGGTCACCCGTTCACTTACGTTCTTCCCTTTCTTACGTTTTCTACCATACTCTATCAAAACAAATTGCTGATCCTCATGCAACAACCCCTCACGTACATGCATCACACGCACCGCTTGCATCCTGGAGGACCCACCCATTTGAACCCCTTCACACTCAGTTTCCCAATTCGCTGTCACAGTCACCCTCTTTCGTCTACAAACACTTGATACATGCCCTTCCATTCCACATTCGTCACACTTCGCTCGGTTCTGAACACATTCTCGCATAATGCCCATTCTTACCACAGTTGCCACATATTACATTCACTCGGGTACCCCTACAACCATTAACAATATGACCCACCTGTCCGCGCCTGTAGCATTTAACCCCTATCTTTCGTACACTCCTTACCAAATGTCCCGATTGCCCACACGAAAACACGCTCCTAAAGCCCACCTACACTCATTCTTTGTATGTCCTTCCTTTCCACATCTAAAACAGAGGGCTCGACTTCCACTCATCGACCTTCCCCTTTGTACACTACTATCCCTAACCCGTCAACCCGTTGTTCCCTTACAAACCCACCATTCATCCTCACTGGCACCTCCACATTACTTGCTCTTACACTCCTATCTATTACACTATCGGCCATTCTCATTGGGCCCCTCAACACTGCATCCCTAAAGCTTCCAAACTCTGGTACTCTCTCATCTACCCCAGCCCTTACACTTACACTTCTGCTCTCTTTTATAACCCTGTCAAGCTCATAATCTTCTACAATTTCCAAAATTTCTCCCCAAGTCAACCTTTTCATTTGTCCATCTTTTCTTCTCCTTCCGCTTCAAGTTCACAAATTCTCTAACTCCATCTGGCACTGTCCCTAACAACTTCCGTACTAACTCCTTACATTCATCTATCCCATCATCCCCAAACTTCTTCCTTGCCAATGTCTCCAGCCTACAAGCATACAGTGACAAGGTTTCCCCAGCTTTCATTCTTGCCTCATCAAATTCATTCTTCCTCTTATACTTAACACTGGCTTTCATACGCCTCGCTTGCTCAACTAGTCTAGCTTTCACCTTGTCATACTCAACATCCCCCACACTCATAATAACCCTATACATATCAAGCCAAACCCAGTCAAATATTCTCCTAATTCTCGTGCCCACACTCTCTTACTTTCCCCATACTTATCCTGACAAAACCTTTCATACTCCCTAAAGAAATCATGCACATCCCTACTTCCATACTCATTATACTTTTCACAAAGGGGTACCTCCCTCACATACATAGCCTTTCTCACTTCTTTCTCACTTTCACTCTCACTTTCGCTACTTTCACTCTGTCCTTTCATACCCTCTTCCGAATACAAAGAGTCCACTTCCGCACTTACATTCATCTTACTCATTACACTCTTCTTCCCCTCCCTTTATTTTATCCACTCACCTCCATCCACCTCACTATCACTACTGCCTTCACCCTCTCCCTTCTTTCTTGCCTTTCCCACTTCCTTACCCATCTTACCAGTTTCCTTTCCCTTTCCTTCTTCCCTTCTTCTTCCCCTGACTTATCCTTACTTTCCTCTCTGTTCCTTCCCTTGCTTTTCATTCCCCTTTTCCTTACCCTGCCTCTCATTCCTCGTTTCTTACTTCCTATTCCCATATCACTTTCATCACTCACGCTTCCATTCACTTCTCCCTCCTTTTCTTTCTCTCTTGCCCCTTCACACATTCCAGAGAACCTGCCTCCAACAGCCCCTTCTCCAAAAACACCCTTGAACATACCTTTCACCATTTCTTCCACACCTTTCATCATTCCCTCCAACTTTTATCCACCCTCTCTTCCATTCTCTCTTCTGACTCTTTCACCTCCCTTTCATTTCTTCTTTTGCACTTCTTAGCATTCCCCAATCTCCTCCAACTGACTCCTCAACTCCTCATTCTCACTCCTCAGCCTCCCATTCTCCTCCTCCAGCCTACCCTGGAGTTCCCTAGCCACTGGAGTTCCTCTCTCAGTTTCTCTATCTCACTCATCCTGACCTCTTACTCTCACTCTACCCACCACAAACAATCCTAACGGGCTATTATACAACAGCCCCATGTTGGGCGCCAAATATTATGTATGAATTCAAAACCACAAAACCAGTACACAACACTCACCCTGATCCTCGGTTGCTGGAAGATGGAGTAAGGCGTCCATGGTCACCAACACAGCACCCAAAACCACACAAACAAAACAAGGGAACATAAAAAGAAGATAGAACTATATACACAACAAGAACAGCACACTAACAAGAAAAACCAACAACTCTCAAAAGCACACAAAAACTGTCCAAGACCAAACGACTGACCGGCACTAGCTCTGACTCAAGACTTACTCCAAAACCGAAAAATCCTTCACATATTCCACAGACAGACAGCGCCGTAAACAAACTAACGACCTCATCCCTCTTCCAACAACTTCACCAACGACAATGCTAAATACAAACAAATTTATTCATCCCTCTATAGCCCCTACTGGAGCATGGACTAAATCCTCACTTGCGAGAGGATGATCTTGCTGAAGATTTTTTGATCGCTCAGGGAGCAAATCTAACCGAACCTCTGGACCTGGGGCGTGCTCTCTGAATCCCTCCACAAAATGGCTTAGGATGTTCGAGCGGAGATGATGATTTAGCCGAGAACGCAGGTTGATCCTTCTGGTGCTTCGCCGACTGATTCAACAAATCCTGCATTGACTTTTGGTGCAGGCTCGCTGCAATCTCGTTTATGGTGGACTGAGGAAACAAATGCTGTTTGTCCAGAGGAGAAAACAGTAGAGCTGATTTCTGTGAGGCCGTCACACCCTTCAATGTGAATGAGACCCAGAGTTCACACTTCTTTAAAATGCCCATGGCATACAGTGCAGCTAATTCGTGAGAGCTGTCTCTAACGGCTTTATCTGTGCAAGACAAAATTATCCAGGTCTGTGAGTTCATTGCACAAAAGAGCTGGTTCTTGAAGTTTCTTGGCAAGCGCTCCTAAACACCAGTCGAGAAAACTCAACACTTCAAAGGCCTTAAAAATACTTTTCAAAAGATGATCCATCTCCTGTGCTGTGAAGAAGGTTTTTGCCGATGCGAGAGCTGATCTCTGTGCCGAGTCAATGAAAGCAGAGAAGTCCCCCTGGGAGGAGGCAGCCACTCCCAGGAAGGAGCTTCTCCCGTTGCATACGGCAAATACCTCATATGTGGGAGGCAAGGAGGAGGAATGCTAAAACAAGCTCTCCCTTGAACCCTCTTCTCAGAAAGCCAGTCCTCCACTAGTTGAAGAGCTTTTTTTTCGAAGATTTGGAGAGAACCATCTTTGGTAGTCGAGACGAATCCACAGACTGAAAGCTCATCAAATAAGACGAACCTGGAGAGGATGGAGAACTCGGAGAGAAAAATTCTGGGAAATGCTGAAGAAGGCACTTGAGGAGAGACACATACGGCGTCGAAGATGTATCTTCATTCGCCGAAGTGATCGGAGAAGTCATCGCAACTAAATCAAGGGCAGCCTGAGCTGTAGGCTTCTGTAAAAGGTTAAGGATGTTATCCAACTTGCGTTGCAACGGTTCAAGAGAGGGGTCCAATGCAGGAGAAGGCTGATTGGAAGTTGCAGGGTGCTTGAGACTCGAGGGGTTTCGAGTGCTAATGGGAAGAGTGGCAGCTTCAGGGCGCTCCGACGAAAGGGAACGTCTGACCACTTCAGGGAGCCTGAAAGCGTCAGGTTGCTTCGCCATATCAGGGCGCTGAGCCACATCGGGGTGCTTGGCCGCATCGGGGCGCTTGGCTGCAACAGGGTGCTTCTAGGAGACTGACGCTGCCTGCCCGAGAGGAGAATCTGGCTAGAACCTAATTCCTGGCGCAGAGAGAGGAGAAACGTTCTGGAGTGTGCCACTTGCTGCACAACTGATGACTAAAAGAGGGCTCCCTCAATCACTTGCAAGGGAGATGCGGGGACTGATCTTACCCGAGAAACATCTCTTCAGCGGGCAAGATTCGCCAGGAAAACTATGAAGACGGCTCTTGCGAGGCGATGACTCCTCAGAACTAGAAGAAAGCCGATGAACTTCCAAGACGCCTTTCCAGCGGCTGTCTCTAGTCGCAACCTGGGATGCAACAGGTTGGACTGAGGGGACGACTGCCCATGGGCAGACCCCACTGACCTCCCTTGGGCTACCGGTATGCCTCCTCCCAGGTAGCGAGGAGTATGGCATGGACCTGCACCTAGGAGAATCAGCGGGACGAACAGCTGCCTCCTCCACTGACACTTCATCTTTTGCACTATTTTCAAATTTGTCCATCAGGACACACACTAATGCCCCTAACTGGGCCACTGGGCTTACAACAAGATTTAAGCGTTGCTCAAATTTATTTTCAAGGCTGGCGAAGCGATCAGGTTCAGAAGTGATGGAGCCAGGAGAAGGACTAGGTGGTTTAGGATAATTGATGCAGGTGGGAAGGGTTTACAGTTGGAGAACAAATAGATATGTCAGCCTTATCTGATCTTTTCTGCTAGCTTTAGCGGCTGCTTTCCTCTTCCTATCTCCTTCTAGCTTCACCAAATGAGAATTTAAGGTCTTCCATTTCTGTTCCCCCCAATCTCTGCATTCATCACAAGTCAAATCTATTGAACAAACCTGACCTCAAAGTCAAAGTCAAATTCTTTATTCCATTAAAAATGGCTATTACATAATTTTACTCTTTCTTGAGTAACACAGGTCTATACATAGTTTTATAAAGAGTTTTACATAATAAACAGTATTCATTATCACAGGACCTGCAACTAGTATACAGGTGACATATTGCAATATAATATCACTGATATCAATAAAAACGGAAATGCAATAAAAATTTTCGACTCTATGCAACAGAAATGCAGTAAGATAAACAACATACAATAATATAGGCATAAAATGAGTACAACATACAATAATATAGGCATAAAATGAATACGATCCTTAAAAACAATCAAGTGAAAACTTTCATATCAGTAAAATAATAAATTAGCTAATTCTCATAAAAGATAAAGTAAACAGAGTTTACAACCAAAGATAAAATTTCACAACTTTTATTCGGTATAGAAGAGAATACTTCTAAAGCTCCTAAAACTTATGACAGTGATGAGAACCTAAGGTTAAAAATGAAGAGTTTCTCATTTTTGGAGTAAGTGTGCAATCAAATGAGATTTAAAAGAAGATATGGTTTCGCTGCTTGATATCAGCAGGCAGACGGTTCCAGAACACGGGACCACACACACCTAGACGCCTCGCTCCCGTATCGGTGAAAGTTCTCGGAACAGATAAGTGATCCTGGTGCCTCGTGTTAATGTTCTCAGTACGATTCTGGCCTACCATTGGCAAGGAAAAGAGCCATTCTGGCAGAAGTTTATTTCTGATTTTGTAAATCAAGAGGCATATATCGTAAAAGTACTTCTGCTCCATTCGCAGCCAATTCAGTTTTTCAAATATTGGAGTAACATGGTCATGTTTTCGGGCACCTCCAACGGCGACCTTTGCCGCAAAATTTTGTATTTTCTTGACCCTTTCCAACTGGGTTTTATTGGTCGAACCCCAGACCCGCAAACAGTAGTTCAGGACACTCAGTACCAACGACTGTACCACCATGACTCGACAGTCTGGCTCAAATCTATCACTCACTCTGTTAAGATATAACAGGATGCCAGTTACCTTTTTGCGTAGTTCGTCAATATGTGCATTAAAAGTCATGGTACAATCCATGAAAACTCCCACTGGAACACAGGGTGTGAGAGTCATAGGTCGCTTTTGTCATCCGTGTATTGCAGCCCTTACTGCAATACCGGAAACTAGAACTACTAGTATCGGACATTTCCTGACTAGGCTAGTCAAAAAAGTAAAATCCATGAAAAGTCAAATGAAAAAATGCTGAAACAGCTACAAATACTTCACCAAAGAAGAAAATACAAAGCCAATACGAATTCCAAAACTCTGGACTGTTGTAACAACACCAGGTGTTGACGCTACAAGTGGCAGAAACAAACTGTCATGTTGGTGGTGCTGTTCCTCTTTCGTACCCCGAAAGTGGGTGGGGCATAGTCACCCACACAAACAAAAGAATCACTACCGTGAATTCAGAATTCTAACTGCCGTTCGAGTAGAAACTCTTAGCTAAGTAATTACTGGGTAAGTTACATACATAAAACTGGTGATTTAACTGGTGCTGGGTGCTTGGGAGCGGGCACTGGGCGCTCCGAGAGAAGACATGCATTTAGACGTGTATGTAGGGTGCCTTAGAGAGTGCCCGGATGGAAGGGAAAGTGTAAGCATGCGTCCCGCACATCCAAGATTATCATCCAGTCGCCCTGGTGAATGGATGAAAAGACTGACTGGTTCATCTCCATCTGAACTTCGTCTACCAGACAAAGAGATTGAGGGCACTTACGTTGAGGACTGGTCTCCAAACCACGATGATATGGGGACCACAAACAGACAGTAGTAGAAGCCCTCTGAGTTGATGTCCTTGACTTCTTCTACGACTCTCCTTCAAAGGAGAGAGGAGACCTCCTCAAAAAGGGCCAAATGTTTTCCAAAGCCTCTTGAGTAGGCCGTCAAAATGATGGGAGAAGGGACAAAGGGCGGGTTTCCATGAACGGAATGAAGAAGCCCTCCCTCAAACCTTGACAATTCACTGTTCCTTCCCTCTGGTACTCCACTTCTCCCAAAACTCGAGAAGTCTGGCTCCCACCTTTGCATGGATGATTTTTCCTCATTTCTTGGACAACGATTTGAGCTCCCCTTGATAGTTCTGGCTGAGAAGAGGCCATTGGAGTGGGTCCTAGATTGGACTTGAGCTTACACCCATGAAAAGGGGTTTTGCTGGAAAGGAGAGACTGTCTTAGGAACAAACGTGGATGAGTCCTTGGGGTGTTTGGAAGAATGCACCATAAGATCCTAAGTCGACTTCTATTGGAGGTTCGACTTCTGGGTCTGAGTGACTCCTTTAGTGGAATGGGAGCACCAAAAATCTCTTTCCTTCAAAAGGTCAAGCGAGCCATCCCTGATGGTCTTGTCTGCATGAGAAAGGACTCCTAGCCAGTCCAAGGCGAAGTCTCCACAAATCATTGCAATCTTCATTCTTCTTGGCTAGCGCTCTCCCCATCCAATCCAAGAAACTGAAAACTTCAAACAACTCAAAGAGGTCTTTGACAAGGTCAAATTCTTCCAGTGAAAAACAAATTTTCCCCGACGAAAACCCCGAGCATTGGGAAGAAGGAGCTTCCGCAGTGGGGTAGGAAAGAAACCTCCTACAGATTAAGTGTGAGGGAGGATAAAGGAAGGTAGCCTTACCTTGCTCCCTCTTAGCAGAAAACCAAACTTCACTCTCCTTCAGTGCCTTCCTAAAAGACGAGGAAAGCACCATGCCTAGGTCTGTTATCTGGATGGCTCCTCATCATGAAGGTTGCAGTAGGCGAGACCAGGGCTAGCAGGAGCCAAAAAGGGTAGGAAAGCTCACCCATAAATACTGAAGGAGAGCTGCATAGGTTAGGAGACCTGCAGTCGGAAATGGGTGCTTGGCGCTCTGAGCAGGAGCTTGGCAACTGGCGCCAAGCGCTCGGGAGCTGTCACCTTGTGCTCGGGAACTGGTGGCAGACACCCAGGAGCTGGTGGTGGGCACTCGTGAAGAGATGGGCGCTTGAAAGAAGGCAATGGGCGCTTGGGAGGGATCATTGGGCACTTGGGAGTCAAATACTGGCACCCAACAGAAGTACACTCAGGAGAGAAATAATCCAGACTGTCCCATGCACTGCAGGAAGGTTGAGGACTGCACCCGGCTCCTTAAACCGCTAACTGGGCAGCGGAGAAGAGCAGCCATCATTGCCTGCATGCCCCTTCAATGGATGAGACAAATCTAGAAAGTGCTTGTGGAGCTTCCAAGTCCAGCCTGGACTCCTGAGAGTCGAACGACAACCGACACACATCCACAGGGACGCCTTTCCAATGGCTGTCTGTTGAAGCCTAGGAGTGAGGCTTAACTGAGGGGAGATTACCCGTGAGCAAACCCCACCGGCCTCCCTTGGACCTCTGGTATGTCTTCTCTCAAGTTTAGGGGAGTATGACAGGGACCTTCATCTAGGAGAACCTGCGGGACGAGTAGCCACCTTCTCCACTTGCATAACACTTTCTCCTGTCAAGACGCCTTTCCAGTGGCTGTCTGCTGGTACCTGAGAACACACAACAGGTTTGATTGAGGAGAAGCCACCTATGGTCCAACCCCCTCGCCCTCCAATGGACTTTCGGTATGTCTTCTCCCAGGTTTTTGGGAGTATGACAGTGACTTTGGTCTTGGAGACCCAATGGGATGAGTAGCCACCTCCTCCACTTCACTATATTTACTACTAGGTTAAATTTCTTGTTAAACCTAGACTCAAGACTGGCAATGGCAAGGGTCGGAAGCAAGGGAGCCAGGCACAGGAGTAGGTGGATTAAAAGTAGGAGGGCTAGTAGCAGGAGAAAAGGGTGGGAAGATGGAAAGAAGGAATAGTAGAGCAACCTTCTAACTTAGGCTAGGGTAGAATTCTAAGCTAAGGGAAGCTTGTTTCTTGGCTCTAGAGGCCACTTTCCTTCTACTCTTGCTAACCATTATATTTAGCACATAATAATAACCAAAGAACTAAAAAAATGATCCTGAAAGCTATTAAAGCTTGAAGGCTACTCAAATAAGCAATAATACTTCACCGAAATCCAGCCAAACAACTGAAAATCAGTAAACCAAAGCTGCAGCAAACCCCCAATGTTACTTGAGAGCCAGCAGAAGCAGAATGAGGTTTTCTGCCAAGTCATTTCCAGTACTCCCGTTGGTGGGTAGGGCTTGTCACCTACACTAAACTATCGAAGCGCTACCATGATTTATTAAATACAGGCTGCCGCGAGACTTAGAAACTATAGCTATGTAATTACTTGGTAAGTTACTTATATGAAATGTTATATTACAGGCACAGTAAACCTCCCGTATTCTTTTGGTCTCACGATTCGCGGACTCACATATTCACAGATTTCTCTGTGGAACGTATCTATCAATTATTTGCTGAAAATTAGCCCATTCATGGTATTTTTCACTAAGAAATATTCACTAATTATTGTATTTTCATCTCATTTTCATGACTAAATACACTTTTTGTAATAAAACTATTAAAATACTCAGATAATGCCTGAGTTACGATAATTCACCTTACGATAATTCGATTTTGCAATGGGGTATACGACAATATTATTTATAAAATATTTTTAAATTCCGCGCGGGCGCAGGCAGCAGCGTAATCAGGCAGCGAGCGAGACCAAATTACAATAAACAAACTTTCCTCCATCTCTTTATCCCATCTTCTAGTTAAAAAAGTAAAAGAGAATAATGAAAGTATTGTTAGTAACGTTATGCTCGTGTAAATGCGTACAACCATAAACAACTAACAGAGAAACTGTTTGTTTTGCTTATAACCGAATCGGATAACAACAGCCGCTTACCTGGTATTTCAACCATCGTATGGCAATAAACAATTACCATAGGTTATAGCACAAATGGCGTTAAGTAGAATAAGACTGATATATTTTTAAATTATACCCTTATTCACTATGGCTAAAAGATCGTCAAGGAAATATACTACTAAATTTAGGCTGCAAGTTGTGGCTGAAGCTGAGAAAACAATGTTCATGCTGCTAATGACTATACTGTAAATTATCAAGCATCGGCAACACGGATGAAACTCGATCATAATTAAAACTGGGGAGAAAGCATTTTAATCAAAACTACTGGGCATGAAAGAACACATTACTATTATTTTTACGCCGATAAACAATAAATACGTACAGCTCGTATTATGATGAAATCAAGTGAAAATAGTGAATGGACTCTTGATTTTTTTTACACAAAACAAACGCCCCCAAATGGCCATCATCATTCGTCATCTGTTAACGAAAATAATAGATAAATTAATTTCACAACGAGACGTATTTTAGCTATATTTCGACTTAAAAACACTTCATATAACGAAAAATAACCTTGCCCCATATAAATAAAGTATCTAGAGACTTACGCCAACTAGAAGCAAGAAAAGTGCTCTGAACTGAATTAAATGTGGCGAAATAAACAACGCATAAATGATTACCAAACCAAAACATTGAGACGCTACGACTGCAATTTATAATACGAAAGCAATATAACAATATGTACAATATTATTAGATACAGTGAATTAAGGCATAACATTTTAAAAGATCCCTGGAAAAGATGCATATTCGTTATGTTGAAATTTGTATAATACGATATGTGAATACAGAGTACAGTATAATGTAGGCTACGCTACCGTTTATGTATGCAATATACCATAGTGTAGACTAAGCTAATTCTTGTTTGTTATTCAATTTCACTTTGCATGAACCTCCAGAATTAGCTGATATTAATAATTACTATACCGTGTATGTATAGAGTATACTTTATAGTGTAGGCTAGGCTACCATATATGTATACATGGTACCGAATACCCTAATGTAGGCTAGGCTATGTTCGAGATAAGGTTTGGTATTTCTTACGTTTTTTCCAACAAATGATGGTTTTTTTTTTTTTAACCTAACCCCATCGTAAGTACGATAATACCTGTATAAACATTTTTAGTTTGTTTTGTGTGTGTTTGAACTATCAAAATAGGCAGTTCTAAGTGTTTTTAGAAGTAAAGTAAGTATAGCTTAGTTTTACCAGACCACTGAGCTGATTAACAGCTCTCCTAGGGCTGGCCCGAAGGATTACACTTATTTTACGTGGCTAAGAACCAATTGGTTACTTAGCAACGGGACCTACAGCTTATTGTGGAATTCGAACCACATTATAGCGAGAAATGAATTTCTATCACCAGAAATAAATTCCTCTAACTCTTCATCAGCCGGCGGCGGGAATCGAACTCCGGCCCATCGAATGACGGTCTGAAGCTCAACCAAGTCAGTGTTTTTAGAAGGGTTCTAAGTATTTGCAGGGGGGGGGGGGGTTAAGACCACCGAGAGACAAAGCCTGTTCGACGTATTGTGACATAAGCAACAGTAGTCTGAGTCGCTAGCACTGACTACGTTCCCAGACGAAAGAAATGAAAACAAAACATCACCAAAATAGACAATTTGTTGCTTGCCAGTTATGGTAACGTCACCAAAATAGACAATTTGTTGCTTGCCAGTTATGGTAATAAGTTAATTTACTTATTTTTTCGTCTACACTAATTTGTGTATTCCAAATAATATTATATAACTCGAAACACAGGTTAAGAGATTAATATAAAATACTGAGCCAAAACAATTTATTTACAGTTATAATATAGTATATAGCAAAGTACAAACATGTTTACCATTGTATTAAAAAATGTTTGTACATAGTGTTAACGTCAAATTACAAGACGGCAGTGCATTGGCTTACTCTACTTAAATATTGTCTTTTACATACAGCTATTATTTGGTAGCTGAAGTTTTTAACTTTCTCTTTTTATTCTATTACTTTTACATACAGCTATTATTTGGTAGTTGAAGTTTCTAACTTTCTCTTTTTATTCTATTACTTTTACATACAGCTATTATTTAGTAGCTGAAGTTTTTATCTTTCTCTTTTTATTCAACTTTTTGCTGATTACAATATAGTTATTTTCTTGGGAACAATAATTATTCAACAAAATGTTTGAGACCAATACTATTAATTTTGCTAGTTTTTTCTATACAATGACCTTCATTACTTATTGGAGCAGCATATTTAGTATTAAACCTTTGACCTTTAAATGGGGACTTTACATTCATTATTGTCCATCAAATGTAATGTAAAAAAAAATTACATAATCTGCAACTTCAGAATACAAAGGGAAACAGTGATTTTTTCCAAGAGTTAGTAAAGCTTGAATGAGATACTCACTGAATATTTGTAAAGCTAAATGAACACTGTTTCTCAAAGGTGGGTGAGGAGAAAGCTTTTCATGACAGTTTATAATAATAATTCAAAAGTAAACCGTCTTCTATCTCACGAAGTTTTTTCAGAGCTGAATGGTGCATAATGAATTTCATTTTCTAAAATATGATTTCCATCAAAGGAAAACTGTGGGAACTTCATTAATTTATCTGTATCTTTCTAGCCAAGCCAATTATTCCTGGTACATCTCAACAATTGTAGTGAATTTCCACCTTTATAATCAAAATATGGTTTTGAGTGAGTTTCATCCACCATCAGTACCACTGTTTTGTCACTGGGTAGTAATGATTTACATTTATTCTTAATGTACATCAGAAAATAGGAGTCATTTTGTTCTGACGCTGGGGTGAACTGTTTGGAAACACACTCCTGATGGTAGAGTACCTTGGCAATATTAAGAATTTATCTCTCAAGAGTCTATAACTTTGAGGGGAAACAATTACAAAACAAAGAAAATATTACCAGCTCTGATGAATAACCAAATTTATTCAGCCATTAACTGTAGTTGTTAAAATAAGAATTTCAGCACAGGCAAGTGTTTGACTGATCATCTAAAATTGTCAAAAATGAAATCATTAATTTTATAAAAGCATACTATTGCAGGTTTTAGAAATACACTCAGCAATGTCAGCTCTCTGCAAGTTATTCAATATCTGCTCAATGGTATTCTTATCATGAACCTCGAAAGGAATCTTTAAATCTCATAAGTGACGTACTTCAGAAACGAACGAAAGCATGTACTGTGCAGTTAGCCTTCACTGTAGGTAGGGTATTGTGTTATACAGTACGCTATTTCATTAATCTGTACTCAACTGTTACCTGTGGAATAGGAAAGATGGTCTTTTAATAATGTATTTGTACTACATGCATACATGAGCATTAAAACATAGTAATGCCATGAGGTTAGGTTAGTTATTGACATCCCGGTAGATCTAAGCCGGCTGTCCGAGGTGAGCTACGCTGTGGCAGTTGACGTTTTTCTATAGAACTTTACCTGCTGAACAATAATTTAAAGTAGTATTTTGGCGGTCAAATGTAATTAAGCTGTAAATTACCTTAGAAATGTACCCGACAGTAAAGGGGACCCGTTGGGAATTGGGGTTTTGGGTGTGGTAAAACCCTTTCGAGAATTCGGGGTTTTTGGTAGGGTTAATAACTTGGGAAAAGGTTTGGGTACCTTACTGTTGTATTTCCTGTTATATATGTCATTTGGAACACAAAAAACAAGCGTAAAAAGAAGGGCGAATAAATGCATAGCGGGAGCCGTTCCAAAGGCACTTTTCATTCATTACTAGTACTACTGATTCTAAGCCTTAACATGCATGCGCTAGCTTTCGGTTCACGAATCAGCAGCTGCCGGTTTTCTGTGCTTAGTGAGAGCTACGAGAGACTGGCAATTGACGTTTTCCTGCGTTATTTTACTTGCTGAACAAGAATTTAAAGTAATTACCTCTTGCCAGAACATATGAGCTTGCCAGAATCTTTAAAAATGCAGATAAAGTGTACAGCGCCGTTCTGCCACGGCGACCTATAGAGGCCACCAAAGTTGAAAGCGGAAATAGTAGTTTTGTTTCCTGTTTACGAAAGCTTCAAACAGTGTGCAGTGGAGCTAGACTTTGGCAACTGATGATTTTCTATGTTATTTTACTTGCTTTACAAGAATTTAAGGCAATATTTTGCCAGTCAGCTGCTGCTAAACTGTAATTTATCCTTGAGCTGTGTGCAACTCACAGGTACAGACGTGCAGTTTTCAAGGGTCAATTACATTTTAGTTACAGCCGACCGCCAAAATATTATTTTAAATTCTTGTTCAGCAGGCAAAATATCATAGGAAAACGCCAATTGCCATAGGCTAGCTCACCGTGGACAGCCGGCTTAGAATTACCGACATCCCTTCTGTTTTGTACCTGTAACCCTAGAATACTAGGCCAGTCTAATTTTATTCACCTTAACCAATCTAGGTCCAGTTAGGTTTGTCCCTTACCTTTGACTACTGGCAATGGTAACTTGCCTATTTCCTGATCACTATACTGTACATCAACTTGAGATGAACCTACAACTTCTATGTCTGTGCCATTTCCAAGCTCTTGCTAAGTCCTGCAATAGGAGTTGTTTGACATAGGCTACACTGGGAGGTAATTCTACATAGGCTGTCGCGGTGAGCT
Organism: Macrobrachium rosenbergii; assembly: GCF_040412425.1. NCBI lineage: Eukaryota > Metazoa > Arthropoda > Malacostraca > Decapoda > Palaemonidae > Macrobrachium > Macrobrachium rosenbergii. The sequence goes on along the minus strand of NC_089776.1, from coordinate 19,655,249 downwards.
GACTGTGGCAATTGGCGTTTTCTATGCTATTTTACTTGCTTTACTGGGAATTTAAAGTCATATTTTGTCGGCCGGCTGTAAATATACTGTAATTGACCTTTGAAGGTACTACGACTTAAGTACCTAACACGGGGTAGGTCTCCCGGCATTCGCGACAAGCCCCCACCTCCCTCCATAACTAACACGGCAAAATTGTAACCAGTAAACACCTCTAGGATACGTTAGGTTGGTATTTTTACTGGGGGTTTACTGGTTACAATTTTGCTGTGACATTAGCTATGGAGGTGGGGGCTTGCACTGGGCGTTTGAATGGGAGCTGTTTAGACCTACCCACGTTAGGGTAATACAAGTCGTGTAGTCTTCAAAGGTCAATGACAGCTAAGTTACAGCCGGCCGACAAAATATTACTTTAAATTCTTCTAAAGGAAGTAAAATAACATAGGAAAACGTCAATTGCCATAGTCTAGCTCACAGCTGTTTGGACAGCCGGCTTAAGAATTACCTCTAGTTTATATAAATTCCTACTAAGGTTCAATCTACGCTAAGCCAGTCTTTCGTTTTATTGTGCTGTACCTTGTTGCTCACAACACCTACTTAAATTCCTAGGAATTACCTAAATTCCTTTTACAGGCTACATCTTTCTTATTATAAACTGGGTGTAGGCTATACTTGCACAGGCCTAACTTACATTACTTTACCAGGTAACCAGACAAACCTAACTATATGTGTGTTTGCGCTCCTAATGTGGAATGGAATGGAACATGAAATTGAGGCTTAAAGCCAAGCACTGGAATCCAGGGATTATTCAGCGAACTTAGTGTCGAGTTTACCTACTTACCATAGTCAGTTCGTCAAATAAAACAGAAGATATATCCGTGGCACGCTACTTCATTATGCCATGTAAGTTTTACGGTCCAATTAAAAATTAAAACAACGGAACCACGAGAAAAACTCGTACTCAAATGATGTACGGAAAGGAAGCTCGAGAGAGGACAACTCGCTAATTTCGATTATTTCGGACTGGTCCAGGGTAGACGTCATCACGTCATGACGTCATATCCGTATAAGTAAAAGGGCAACACACTAATATATATCATGAAACGTAACATAAACAAATCTCTCTCTCAGCAAAGTGCAGTGTATTATTACTGTGTATACCCGGGGCGCCACTCTAAAATTCCATTTCCCCCTACCACTCATGCTCATTTTCCCCTATGGCCATCCCCCAGCTTAACCTACCCAAAAACGATTTTTTTTTATTCTTTTACACGAGTTCAGAAAGAGATATCGCCATACAGCCTAAATATTGGATTTATTGCACCTATTATCCCAAATTCCCAATGCTTTTTAACAAGGATGGTTTGAGTAGAAGTACTTTTTATATATTTAAATAATGTGGAGAAAAATATTTTTCCCCAAGAAATAAATATACAGTATGTAATAAGCAAATAAAGAATATTTTTGCAAAAGAAGGAAACGATAACTTAATCGATTCTTTGGTATTTTTAAATAATAGATCAAATATGTAATAAGCAAATAAAAAACATCTTTTCTTTTGGCATAAGAAGCAAAAGAAAAAATTAATCTTTGGTATTCTTTTCAATTTTCATTTCATAACTCCTGATTTTTTTTTTGTTAAATTCTTAACTAAAGTAAGTATATTCTACCAATTATAATGTATATAATTAATTCAAACAAAATGTTCAGCCTTTGTATCATCAAGGATCTGATCATTTCCTTTATGCCCATACTTGTCCAATTAGCTTTTTCTTGCATTGGTATACAAGTGGCTCCCACTTATTTTGAAAGCAGTTTTGGTAACTGGTTGGTTTGCATTGTCTGTCACCCAGCAAACCGTTAATTTTCGTGTTTATCATTTTCCTTGTGCCTCTTGTAATTGTAATGTAAAGTACATTCATGCCTTGGTTAACAGATAGCTCTGTTAAGGGACGTTTTCTCTGAGGTAAAATCCACTCTGTTAACAGACATTTGCTCGGTTTAAGGACAAACAAAGATGACTGGTTAGCATGTGTGGGATTAAGCGTGTCGTGCATGCTATGAAATTCTGAAATGAAATAACTGCAGTAGCAGAAATTGATGCTAACACGGAGAGAGAAATACCAGAGATTGCAAGGTGGGTAATCTCAGATGTAATGAAGTATGATTGTATAAATTTATGAAACCTAAACGTGTTTTGGATTGTAATCGAGGTCTCTGGGCGTTTGTGAAATCACTGAGTAAAGTTGCTCTACCATACTGCATACTTAACAGTAATGTTGTAAAATATCTTCGCTGACATTAAAATTGCAGCATAGAGAGAGAGAGAGAGAGAGAGAGAGAGAGAGAGAGAGAGAGAGAGAGAGAGAGAGAGAGAGAGAGAGAGAGATTAGCAATTAGTAACTGTACCTACATGTACAAATGTTTAAACTAAAAGATATATTCAGTAATGAAAAAAATTACATAATTGAAGGGATGAGGAAAGAAACTCAAACAATTTAACTTTAAAAAATAAGGAAATAATTGCATCTTCCAAGAGAGAGAATGACCAACTTTCCAGTCATTCCACCGAAGGTGACCTGAAAGCCAAATACTCTTTTCCTCCTCCTCCTTCTTCTTCTTCTCAGCTTAATCTCCAGTCAGGGTCACTTTTTGATGAGCCTTTTCCAAGTGTTACTATCCTGCGTCCTCCCTTCGTCTATCCCCTTGTCCTTCGTGTCTTTGCAAACGCTGTCTCTCCATCTTCTCTTAGGCCTTCCTCTCCTTCGTGTCCCTAGCTTTTCCATTTCCATAATGTCTCCTGCAACACGTCGGTTATTATATCCCCTTCCTTCAGGTGCCCAAACTATCTCATTCTTGGCTCTTGGGATTTCTTTAACACTTTGACAGTGTATTCGTTTCTTATCCAGTCTCTTCTCGTCATTCCTCTCAACCATCTAAGCACTCTCATTTCTGCTACATCTAACGCATGCTGTTCCATATTCTGCAGAGGTGCCGCTTCTAGCCCACACACCAGCCAAATAGGACTTGCTTATCGTAGTGTACGCCTGATGCCCGCTCCCATTTTTTCATCTGGCTTGAGCTCAGTAGTTAACCTCCTACCAATATCAGCCACAGCATCTACTATCGAGCCCAAATGCTTGAACTTAAACACTCTCTTGATGCTCACTTCTCGCAGCTTAATTATGGCTCACTCGTCATCATCCACCCCACTTGCCTTATTTTCAGTCTTTTTCTACTTTACACGCATATCTCCACCTATCTAGCTTGGTCACTAGCTCCTCTCTAGTATCTGTAATCAAAATGACGTCATCAGCGTAGAAAATAACCTCCCTTACACCCTCATCCTTTGCATCGAAGAAGCTGCTAGTCATCCCTACAGCACTTCTAAGGTGGTTGTTACATTTCTGAACATTTCACTACTTACTCTCGGATATTTTCTGGGCCTCTCGCTACCCCAGACTTCTTCACACCTTCTGCATAGGTACTCTCATATGCGACCACACGAAGAGCCCGCTGCTTCTCATACCAGGCTTCCCTTGCCTGGTGTAGGGAGAAGAGTCCATCACGGCCTAGTTACTGTTTTCCGATCTTGACTCCCTGTCTCACTCGTCCGTCTATAAATCTTTCAGATATTTTCAGGGTATGGGCCATGAATCTGATTTACTCTGCAGTTCTCGCTCCTTTGCACATCTCTGTTTTTAAAAAGAGTGGGTATTTTTTATCATCTTATATTTAATCCAAACACTGCAGAAACAATCTGGAGGGCAGCGTTGGGAAAATAGATTGTTTGTAAGTTTATTTTTTGGTTAAAGAACTTTCTCTCTTAAAAAATGTAATGTCAGGTTAAGAAATAAAGTTAGAAAATAATGCAATTTGTTATGTTTTCCTTTCTCAGTTTGGCAACGTAAAAGCACACATTTTTTTAAAGCAGCATTTTAACTGTTGTTAAAATGCTGTTACAAAAAACACAGCTTCAAATGTAAACGCCAAAATCCACCCACCAATTTTTTTTTACCACTTTGCATTTAAAAACAGAATTTCTCTTCTTTTTCATTTTGAAATGATGAATAGCGCTGTTCTGCGTTAGTGTGCTTGTCTAACTGAGAGAGAGAGAGAGAGAGAGAGAGAGAGAGAGAGAGAGAGAGAGAGAGAATGTTACCTGCCTCTCAGTCATTCCCCTGTGGTTAACTGGAAAGGAGCAAGACAGCATCTTGCCTTTAAATATAATCAAAATAATATGGAGCTCATGGTGGAGAAGATTTAATATTTTTAGTTTACTGTATGCTTAAAAAAGCTTTGTATTTTCAATGTGCAATTTTAGCTAAGAAAAAGGAAAGATCGAAAATTATATAAATTTATGCATAGTTTGTAAATTTATTTTGTTCCAAACGCAAAATCTCAAATTTTTGATAAAAGAAAGCTCAAGAGGACCAGTTCGGGCCGCCAATTTTTGAAGGCACATTATTTACTGAAAGACAGAATTTCCATAGATTTTTTGTAAGCCTAGGTTTTGGCAATTCACTTCGTATGATAAATGGTTTGTCGGTGTGGATGTTTAAGTTTGGAAATTAAATGGTGATTTTGTTTTATTATTTCCTTATTTTAATTAACGTTATTTTACTTAATTTCGTTTTGGGATATTTATATTCTCAAGATTTAAAAAAAATTATCATTATAAGTTTACACTTTTCTGACTGGTCTATATGTTCTCGAGTGCTTTTCTATTGCATTATCCTATGTGTCGTACAAATTATCATTTACAACACACACACACACATATGTGTGTGTATGTTGCGTGTGTATTTCTAAGATTAAACAGTATCCCATAACATGGGATTCTCTTGAGGAAAAACAACACTATGGCTACTGCCACATTCATTCTGTAATGCTGAGTTATGAATGAAGGCCCTTGCAAGAAAACTTGACAAGAGAACCCTCCAAACACCTTCACAGAAGGCTCATGAGCATTGCAGTGGCCTTCACTGCACATAGCCATTTGCTGCAGTCTTGCATGCATATAAGGGAGGAATTATTATTTTTTTTTTTTACATTTGACTGTGACTAGCAATCCAGAATGGCTGCTCGTCGGAAATCTCCATTTTTTTATATTTATATTTTTTTTTTATATTTTTTTTACATTTTCACTGTTCAAAAATTAGAGCTTGGAGAATAGCAGTTAGGCATCAGTTTTATGACATCCTTTGTATGTATGTTAAGGAATGTTGGTGGGAAAATGTTTTTTAACCGCTCTTAAGGAACAGACCGATTAGAGATTGTCCTGATTTTACAACCTGTGCATGTTGATTTTCAAGCCATATTAACTGAAATAAAAGTATGTCAACGGAATAATTATATATATATATATATATATATATATATATATATATATATATATATATATATATATATATATACATGCATACGTAAATATATGTATGTGTGTATGTTTGTATGAATGTGTTTTACAGAAGGATTATTTCAAAGATTTGCTGAATTTGGAAGGAAGGAAAGAAACAAGAGCTAAATGAAGTGAGAGTGGAAAGGGTTAGTGGAGTTGTGAGAACACTTGTGAAAGCAATTGTTGGGGACGTAAGGAGACAATCAAAAGGTTGAACAAAATGAAAGGAAAAATACGAAGTAAGAGTTTAAAGGACTAATTATTCCAGTGTATAAAGGTAGAGATGACAGAGACCACTATAAGGATGAAAGGTGGCATAAAGTTACTTAGTATACCAGGGAAAGTGTGTGTGGTAGCATTTTGATTGTTGAGAAAGTAAGACTGACGACAGGTGTGTAGATCGAGCGTTAGGTGTGAAATAGTTCTGTGAGAGGTTTGAAAGTAAAGGGAAAAGATGGCATGCATGGACCAGGAAAAATCAAATACTGATTGATAAACATGCATTGTGCAGGGTTTTGATAATGTATGGTATAGAAGATAAGATCTTGAGAGCAACTGAAAATTTTTAACGGAAAGCATATGTTTGACTATGGAGATCGAAAAGTGTCTGGTTTGGCATAAAAGTTGGTGAAATAAGGGTAACTTATATCTCTATATATGTTTACCTTTATAGGTGGAGTGAAATCAGATGTAAGTACAATGTTATGAGATAAGATTATGCAGTACTGAGTGGGAATAGTCAAGAAAGAAACTGCAGGAATAGTTAGAAGAGGAGGAAGCTGAGAGTAATTGATAGCAAGGGCAAAATTACGGATAAGGGAAGACTGAAAGTAATTGGTTTTTGTAGATATCCTTGTGTAGATATCTGAGAGTGATGTTCTAGCGAAGGGGTGAGTAAGAGGCTGCGTCTACAAACTTGCTAATTTATTCTAGACAACAAACAGACAGGTCAAGAGCCCTTGCGAGCGGAAATGTAGTGCCTGACACGAGGCGAACAAAATAGAGATTAACATACATTCAACTGTGCTTGTTTGAGAATGGAAAATGGTACATAGTTCTATATACAAGTTACGGACAGATATCTGATAAATATAGCTGGAAAGCTGACATTGTATTACTTCCAGTAGGAATGATACATTTGACGTGCAGACACACACAATATACACACACACACACACACATATATATATATATATATATATATATATATATATATATATATATATATATATATATATATATATATATATGTTACAGTCAACATGCGTAATCAGTCATTACGCGTAATGACTGAAATTTCAGTCATCATGCGTAATACACTTAGGGACATTTGACCCCCAGGAGCTAGTACTAAACACGGCGAAATACATTTTGACCCCAGGGACTAGTACTAAACCCGGCGAAACAGTGTAGGTGACTCACTGTTTCGCCGCGTTAATACTAGCTCCTGGGGATCAAATGTCCCTAAAGTGCATTACGCGTGATGACTGAAATTTCAGTCATTACGCGTAATGACTGATTACACATGTTGACTGTAATATATATATATATATATATATATATATATATATATATATATATATATATATATATATATATATATATATATAATCATATCGTTGTGAGTGTGTGTAACTTAAAAAACTGGACACTTCAGCTCGTATATATAGTTTAAAAATAAACAATACATTCTGTTTTGAGTTTGTTCTATTTAACTTGCAAACATAAAATATGTGTATGATGAAAGTTGTCGGAATGAATATTTCGGAGTCTCGGCAAATGGAAAATTCTCTATTTTTTTCCTGCATACTTTGTGATAATTAATATCAGTTGCAATTGTTAATGTCAAAAGATAAACAGAAAAAGGAACCAAACTTGGGTTGCTAGAGTTACCAAAGAGTTGTGTTTTGCTCTACGTATCAGAGTTTATAAACAGCTGACACACTAGGTGTATAAATGCGCTCAGTTCAGTCATAATTCGGTTTTGACACACTAGTTATAGGAAGCATTAACTGAAATGAGTCATCATAGCATTTTCCTGTGCCATTACTCTACATTAGCTTTTCATATAGCCAATATCACTATTCGCATAATGCATACTAAAATATGAAGGGGTCAGTGTGGCTGGCTGACGCAAGGTTCATGGAGAAGCTGATGTGTCACGTTGTCTGTGCGGCGGAGAGTAACGGCTCAGCCAATGGGAGACCAACACTCAAACTGATCGTGGCTTTTCGTAGACAGCTCTGCGTGGCGCATGGGTTGGCCTGTCAAATTTTTCCACTATTACCGTTTCTATTGATAGTGCTTTTACTGCAACATGATTGATTTAAAAATTGTGGAAAAATTCTTAGGCAGGTTCTATCTAATGGAATACATACACTAGAAAAATATACATAGTCTGTACAAAATTAATACACCGAACAGTTAATGGGTGTGGCTTACTGTACGCGAATGATCATAGACAAATCATGCTTCCGGGCAGTCTCTCTCTCTCTCTCTCTCTCTCTCTCTCTCTCTCTCTCTCTCTCTCTCTCTCTCTCTCTCTCTCTCACTCACACACACACACACACACACACACACACACACACACACACACACATATATATATATATATATATATATATATATATATATATATATATATATATGTGTGTGTGTGTGTGTGTGTGTATCTTCACATGCATTTTCTACCAACATGGGATGGCTCCAGAGAAGAAACTAGGCAGTGGTTACTGCTATATTCATAATTAATTCAAATGATGAATAGAGGACGAACCCTCTGTGCAGAAAATTTCCACAACGAAAGCTGCTTCATACACCTGCGCACAAGGCTCATTAACAGAATGTCAAACTTTCTGCATAGTGCCCCATTCAGCTCTATCTTTCACGCTCTCGTGCATTCAGTTTCCAATACCTCTTCCACTCCATCTGTCCAACACTTTCAAAGTATATGTCTAATCTTTTCATCTAACACTGACGAATCTTGACTTTTTCTTGCCAATCTACTATCCAATCTTTCCATATGAATAAACCATCTCGGAACTCTGAGATCCACCCATTCACCTTAACTAGTGATTTTATCACTCTTAGGAAGTTTCACTTTTCTCACCCTTTCAGTTCTTCTTATGCCACATTTATCATGCAAACTATTTCTCTCAACAGCTTCAACCTTTTCTTTCATTCACATTCGACATCCACGCTTCATTTCCATAAAGGAAAACTAGTTCACAAATCACTTCAAACATTCTAACCACAGTCTCCATAGACTCTCCAAGTCTACAATTATTTGCACACACCCTGCTATCTCTTCGCTTCTTCTGCTTCGTAACTCAACTCTTTTAGTCTCATCCTTTCTTAATTCACCGTATTTCCTCCCAGATATTTACACGAATTAACTGCCAACATTCTTCAACCATCCATACAAACACTTGTTGTCTATTTACCCTTAAATCTTCATTGTTACTGACATATACTTTCTCCTCTTGCAAACATTTCCGAACAATTTCACTAGTTTCTGCAGTTTTATCTTCACGATTCCTTTTAGTACTGCATCATCTGCCATTTCACACTCCACTTTTACACCCACATTACGTCGCAGACATATTCAAACTCGTTCAAGCTCTGTGCTTCTTCAATGTTAAGAAATGTGGGTAAAAAATTGGATGACGGCAAAAATGATCCTTTATCTCGACCCCATATTTAATTGGAAACAGTCAATGTACAAGTGAAATGAACTATATGTATGTACACACACACACACACACACACACACATATATATATATATATATATATATATATATATATATATATATATATACATACACACACACACACATATATATATATATATATATATATATATATATATATATATATATATATATATACAGGATGTATATATTTCACTTATTTTGTTATCACGCTTAGGATGTTCCGCTTTTCACTTGAATGTCATAAATTGCAATAAACCATAGATACACCAGCTTGAGACAATTCATCAGAGTTTTTCACGGTACATAAAGATGTATAAACTTCTATTACTTTTTTGGGGCGAACATTATTTCACAATAAAACATTGAATTTTTCCTTTGTGGATAACTTCAACTCATTGTTTTAACTTTGTAACATTGTTATTTTACCCTTTTTTAACATATACTGTAAGTTAAAGTTACACAGCTGTGAAAGACACCAAAATGAGTGTCGTAGATCAAAGCAGTACATTCAGAAGCAAGTTTTAGATTAGTCATAAAAATTATTTTTTAATATTCCTCATGTTGGAATGTGTAATCATCGGCATAAGTAATATTAAACCATACATCATTAGAAAAGCAATTCATCGTAGTTTTGCGCGGTGCCAAAATATTTTGTTTACAGTGAGCCTATCCAACCAACGTCAGTTCACCATTTTGCCTTTTACTTTTGTCATTTTGCTCTTTTAAGCACACTGCGACAAATTGCACTAATTTTGCTTTAGAGTAAAACCAAAGTGAATATCGTAACATGAAATATCCATAAACACAAAAAATATATTTTCTGTACTTGGAACACCGCAGCTTCGGTCTCCCTTGCCATTCCTAGTAGTGTTTCTCAGGGTTTTGGTGTCTTGCCCACCACCTATTTTCCTCCTTTTCATGTCCCTCGCATGCGAAAATTCGTAGAAAGCCGAAGAAAAGATTATCACGACGCAGTTATTCTCAAATGTTCATAATAAAAATAAATATAAGGGTATTTTAATGCAATCGAACAGTACCGTATGTGTGCCCAATAGGAATTTTGATCATGTCACATACTGTGTCCCGTTGATATAAAATATAAGATTACTATAGATGAGTGGAATCTCTCTCTCTCTCTGTATGTTATAATAACGAAAAACTGTAGTCTGAAGTACAATATCAGTGATAATATGGCGAGTGTTCTTCCTTCGTTCTATTCCATGCAGCAAAACCGTCAGAATGGTTAAATCCGGTGCTTCCGTCCTATTCTTTATAATTACTATGAGATTGAGAGCCTCTGTCCCGGTGTTTTTTCGAATAACTTTTTTTTTTTTGTACATTTGACAAAGATATTACTTAGCCATAGTATATTTTACATCCCTACCTCATTTTCGGCAGCATTCTTATTAGTTATATTAGAAAAAGCATATTCATAAGAGTAAAATAAAGTAGCTGAAGCCAGTGGCGGAACACTCTAATTTATAGGTTCAAAGTTATACTTTACGTAAACATATGACGCCCCGACTCCTCCCACAAGGTGATGACGACAAACAGCTGTCTCTGAAATTCTGCATGAATATTCATACCTTGTCAAGGCTTCAAGAATGGCGGCTATGATAAGTCATTGTCCCCGTGGTTGCAGGACAGCTTTTGTGATTCGACTTGCACAATTGTTTAGAAGTGAGGAGGCCCGTGGCAAACCCTACGCAAGCTTGAACAGGTAAATGAATAATAGGGGCTTTTTTTGGTAAGGGGTACACCCGGACATCCAAGGCTACCAAGTTTTCGTCATTTGTTGACTTCCATAAGGTGCAGAAAGATAATTATACATGCTCTGTAAAGCACTAGTTGTTGATTTCTTAGTAACATATAACTTGCGGAACAACATTAAAACTTGCTTTGCCCCCCAAAAAATGTCATGGATTTATAATACATCACTGGATGACCTCTATAGGTCCCAGTGCTTGGGCTTAGCTCGAAACGCCATAATCCACCCATTGATTATAATGTCAAGTTTCCTCATATGTAATTATGTTAAATAAAGGATCCATATAAGGGCATGTCATTTCATATGATCGCTCCTGTCCTCTTAGTGACAGAGTACAACAATGGCTGAATTGTAACGTTATAATGAAAGTTGTTTTCATATTCCACAGAATATTACCGGCATGGTAGTTCGATTGTTGGTAGGCTTCTAAATACCAAGATTGCTTGCACACTAAAAAGTATAAGTAGAGTATACTCGGTCCTTCAATTTGCTCACTTGAATGATTCTTAATTGAAAGTGATGAATTGGCAGATCATCCAACTACGACTTACAATAAGCAACTGTTTGTCTCTAAGATTAGACGAAGTCATTCTGGACTCATAAAACCTGATAATAATAAGCGAATGAAAATATTAGCAGTAATTAGCTGCTCGTACATTATGCAGCAAAGGTCTGTTTATTACAATGATCGTCACTGTCATATTAGGAAAAATATCAAAGGAATTACGACGAATGCCAAAGTTTCCTTCACTTTGTTAATTGATTTTTAATTATATAATTTTTCGATGGAGAAATAGTGATAGAAAATAATTTCTCAGATTACTTGTGGAAACCCTTTTCTTCAAGGATTCTATAAATAGCACTCGGCCTCATGGCATAAATCCTATATACTACTACTACTATTACTACTACTACTACTACAAAGTGTAAACAAGGAGTATTGGTTGTATTTCATTGTTGCTGGAGGTTGAGACTTTTTCACGAATAGCCAATTATCCATCTAGAAGGAGGCAAGTTAATGACGTCATAAGTTACGTCATTATATCTCCGAAAGACATTCCTCTGAGTTTGCTGGCGATGTCTAGAAGAAGTCGGTGTTACTCTTATAATCACCAGAATTATGCAACTTTCGTAATACAGAATACAGTAAAAAATTAGGTAGGGATGTAAGATACCCTGTGACAAAGTGTCATCTTTGTCAGGTACGTTGATAAAATTTTATTCCGGAAAAACACCGGGACACAGGCTGTGAATCTCTTAGCAGCCAAGAAAAAAACAAGGGAAATATGGCTTTCATTTCCGTATTTATGCGTTTTATTTCATCTTAAGCAGAACAAAATTTAACTGAAGTTGTGTATATTAGTGCAGTTCTTTTCGTTTGTGGCTGACACCAGTGGATGTAAGTTAATTGGAACGTAGAACATTTGGCATCTAACAGGTGTTCAGAGAGATATAATCGAATGGCGTCTGGCTGATTTTTTTATTATTATTATTGCAATCAAGAGCCTAAGAACAAAATAAAAGGGGCAACTTCTCAAAAGCTGTACAACTCGCTGGTCACAGATTTATGTTTTCTAAAGTAAGAAAATCATACTAATTCAGAAGAACACCTGTAGGTACTAATTAAACCAACTCGTACCGCGTCTGCGGGTGTTTCTAACATAAAATTAGGATGTACATTTGGCCCGAGTATATGAAAATATTGACATTTGCATATTGCGAAAATTACGGTATTAAATTTAAGGTATCGGTCTACCGGTTCCCTTCGGATTAAGCCCCAATTTCTTCCTCAGAACTGGGTAATTGAGGGAGTTAATTGGGGTAGTCGCCAACCGGATCGCATTAAGAGAAAATAAAGCAAAAAAAAAAAAACCTTTTCAGATACCAATGTCATGTAAACGGCAATTTAGGTACAGATTCGTGTATGGATTTAAGTAAATGAATGTTTACAAGTAGCCTAGTAGACCTGCTCAGATCTCGTTTATTATATACAGTACAGCCTCGCAGTTCAATATCGTGTGCGAACGCTCGAGAAGACACAAAACAGACACTCCATTCATTGCTTTTGGGAGCCGACCCTCAGAAACCACTATTATTGTCATTATTATTATTTATGCTGTCATGTATGCGTTATTATGTTATTGTTATTGCTATTATAGAACCTCAGACGTGTGTTCCTTTAAGAGAGGGCATCACTCCTTTTCTCTTGTCTACTTCTTTATGTAAATGTAAATGTGATTTATATATATATAGGTTTAGCGCCGAACTGTGCTTCCTTCAGTGTTAAAGCCCCGTACTTAGGACAGGGGTTGTTCCACTATCTGACTCAACCCTTTTGGGCGTGTGTGTATGTATCTTTTACTGGTGCTACGCCTCTCACAGGATGGGGGAGGGGGTGTCCAGTAAACCAAACCTCTCACGAGGCACAATTCAGTTCAGAACCAACAGGAAGGAGAACCAGAAAATGACCTCTTTTCAGAGCCTGCTGATTTCAGTCTGCCTGATTCAGCAACAGGTTTGGATCTTTCCTAGATAGTGACCCCCAACGGTTTTAACCCGGTATGTATCCATCTTTGCGGTGTTGGGGACTGCCGTCAAAAAATAAACAAAAACTGTAAATATCATAAAGATAATGACCCCCAAGAAATATTAGTCTTAGATAACGACCCCCGAAAACCCTTGGGGCCACTATCTAGGAAAGATCCACAGATAAAATGATTATCTTTAAAAATTCTAATCAATAGAGATCTTTTTTACTTGACCTGTGCCGACGTTGTTTATAAAGTTTCCAGTATTTTTATTATAATTAATGTGCCATATTAACAGGGAAGGAATAAACGTACGTAATGGAATTGTTTACATTCATAATACAAGAAAACGGACTTTGAATCCAAAGCGCCAAGGAAGATGAACATCGAAAAAATAAACACAATGTGAATTTATTTTCCAGAGAAATGAAGTAAAATTTGTGCTGAACAATGCACAGTATAATTATTACACTCAAAGACTTGACTTGCTACATAGGTGTGAAAATTAGTACCTAGAAAAATTACGAGGCAAGAGTGTAAATTTGAAGAAAATCTTCAACGTTTTTAACTGCGGTATGTTGTGTACTGAAGTCAACTGGTAATGTGTCTTCTCTCGATGGTCGCAATTTAGAATATGTATTTCATGTTGTGGAAACTGGGGTTAGAAAAAGGAAATGCTTCTTTAGTGGGTACAGGTTCTATCGGCGAAACTAATTTCCTTAAGCACTATTATTCTCCAATAATATAGTTGATCTATGCAGTATGCGATAAAGAAACTACTGGTAATGACATTGCATTGCGAGCGCCTGAAGATGCGAATGTCTTCAATCTTCGGGCAGGAGTTCCATCCTGAACATAGGCAGCAATCAGCGTCATAGTTAGTTGTCGAATGTTGTACAAATACGATTACAATAATCATACGAATGAAAGATAAATTAGCCTGCCTCATCAGCATAGTTTGCCTATAATTTTCTTCAGCTAATTGATTTCCCAGTGAGTAATAATGTTTTTTTTTTATGTATTTATAAGAACTGTAGGCCTACCCAATTGATGGTGGATCTGGTCAATAAAGCACCAACTGTCATGGACATATATTTACCATTGTCGTCTTTATTGGGGTAGGGGTAAGTAGAATAAACACAACTATTAGAATGAGAATATTATTACCTTTTATGCCTAACCTCCTCCGCCTTCTTCTTCTTCTTCTCAGCTTAATCCATAGATGGAGTCGCTGTTTTTAATGAGCCGTTTCCAGATGTTGCTATCTTATGTTCTCCCTTCGTCTATTCCTTTGTCTCTCATGTTCTCGATTGCAGTTTCTCCATCTTCTCTTAGACCTTCCTCTCCTTCGTGTCCCTGGCACTTCCCCTTCCATGATCTCTCCAGCAACATATTCATCGTCTCCCCTCCTCATCAGATGCACAAACCATCTAAATCTTGATTCTTGGGATTTCTGTGACACTTTTGTGACTTTTGCTGATCCTGTAATGTATCATTTTTTATCCTATCTCTTCTCGTCACTCCACTCATCCATCTGAACATCCTCATTTCAGCCACGTCTAACTTATTTCAATATATTTCTTAAGTGGTGCTCGGTCTAGCCCATACATCACAGCAGGTCTACCACCACCTTATGTATCTTCACCTTCAGCCTATATAGTAGAGCTCTCTTGACGCAGAATATACCTGTTGTCCCCAACCCCAATTATTCCAGACCTTAAAAAGTGAAATTCGTGTTGACTGACAGTTTCTTTTACGTACAAAGTCTTCCGTATGTCATTCGCAGAACACGCGAATTCACAAACTCCAGACCATATCATTCCAGCACATTCGTGAACATGTCGTAGTAAGGCCTTGTGCCAGCGCAACCTCTTTCTCTCTGAAAAGCCTGTTTTCTGTATTCGTGGACACGGTGGACTTGCTTTGCTTAAAGGCATTCAGTAAATTGATCGCTGACATTGAACATTGGTCTGAATGTTACGAAAATTGCTTTAAATCATGTGTTGTTAAACAAATCGTGATCTGAATAAAGATTCCTTTCTGTCTAAACCTGTAACCAGAACTCGGTATGTCTTGTCACGTAGCTTATGGTATTATTTGGTGGTCACCCATCCAAGAATTCACTATATCCAATGTTGCTTAACATCGCTGATTGGAGCAAAAATTGTATCACAAATTTGTTACTACCGTCAATAATAATAAGAGAGAGAGAGAGAGAGAGAGAGAGAGAGAGAGAGAGAGAGAGAGAGAGAGCATTTACTGTGTGCTCATCACAGATGAAATTCCTTACTTGTTTATCACCTCACCTACCCAGCACTACATTTTTAGAACAGTTTTCAATGCAATCAAAACTGAAATCGTACACTAAATGTATCTGCGTCGCTTTATCAGATAACAGGAAGGTGAGAAATTAGACGCAGCCGATAAATGATGATAGTGTTTCTGGAGATGACAAATGGAAATTAATCATAAAAACGCTTTGTGAATACTTGAATACTTGATCCATAACGGTAATCAGCCTAATCACACACGGCCGATATGAGCGTGACTATTATTCACATTATTACAGGATCGGTAAACAGCCAGTAACGATGGTAATATAAAAACAAGGTTGATCTGATAAGTCTCGACCAGTCCTGAATTTTGCCTTGCTCGAACTAAGGTGCTTGTTGTTCTGGAGGTTATGGTAGTCTTATGCCAACACGGCCCTTTCTTCTGGAGCTGGTTATGAGAGGGAACCGTCTTTCTGCAGGCGTATATGAGCCTATAGTGGAAGAAGCTCGTCTGGGCTAGATGACGGCATATCTAAACAGTATCGTTGTCAGGCTTCAGAGAGAAATATATATTGATGCAGCAAGTGACGCGCTTGTTTGCTTTTAAGCAACTGTCCTATATGAATTTCCCTTCTAATCGTTTTTATAAACGATTAGAAGCACCAGACTAGAAGAGGGAGGAAACCAGCTGCCGAACTAATCGCTACGAATTGTTACAGGAAATCAGCGTATCTTGCCACAACTCCTGTTTTGATTCTGAGAGTCACCGCCACTCCCTATCCCTGTCTCATATTAAATTTATTAATTGTGTCTTTCTCTCATAAGCGGGAGGACGAAAGAAGTGGCAACAGAGTCGTTAAGTAACAAACGGCACGTGCAGTTTGGCGAACACACGTAAGATCTGGGTATGGTGATCTAAAACAATTCTATTTCGCAAGTATATCGGGAGGTTACAGGTGGAATGATAATACAGAGGAGTTCCCCGTTTCCAGTACTGCTGGATCAACCGCAATCCATAAGTTCTACTAGGCCTACTGTCTTCGGGTCGTGAAGGCATCTTTCTTCGCAGCAACAGGGTCTCTAGTTCCTAAAGGCTGTGATCATACATCTTTTAACTTCATTAATAATAATAATAATAATAATAATAATAATAATAATAATAATAATAATAATAATAATAGCATATAGTCACTTAAATGTCTCACTCCCTTGTGTGAATGTGGACCCTGCAAGACCTTCATTAATGCAGCTATAACGATGATGGGCAGAAGGATTTATGCAACTTTTGACAATATGAACAACGCATTTTGGCCCTAGTTAAAATTTTCGCCAATTTTTATTTCTTTTAGAAATCTGAGTCATCAACAAATACCACAATAATAACAAAATCATACTAACTCGTGACAGATCCTTGTAGAAATTGAGTGTGAAGTCAAAAGACGGGGAGAGTCGTCAGTGAAGAAACAAAAGAACAATGGGTGGCGCTGCTGACTAAGATTCACCCATTGTTTTCAGTTAAGGATTGAGAAGAAACCCATTGCAATTTCAATCCATTTAAATATACTTAACCATTTTCACTAAAAAAGAATTCAGCATCGGCGTGGAGTTCGAACATACGGGCAACTCTATTTTTTTTCCTTTTTTTGGACGAAGCAGACAATCGATAAATTTTTTAAACATTTGAAAGTAGCCTCGGGCTGTTTACGGCTGCTCGCTAGAGCAGGCGCTTAAATTAATGGAAACAACGTCAGCCATTGGCAGTGTTCTCGCCAAACTTTACGAACAAATCGGCCAATAACGAGAAGTGAATTCCGTTTCGTTATATTAGGATGAAGAGCATCATGTCTTTTGAACGGAAAGGAGCTACGGACAAAATTCCTCGGGTGACTAAGGAATATCACATCTGTGCTTTCAACCCAGTAATTATAAACATCTATATTTAACCTTCTACACCCCGACACATACACGCACACATACGCTTAATCAATCATTATTGTTCAGTCAAAAATAACCCGAATCTTGCTTACTCTTTAAAATGAGATATAAAATATCAAAAAATACAAACAATAGCCTGTTTATGTTTAAAAGACGGCAAAAAGAAAATGGCAATAAAGTGTTAGTAAAAAATGGCAGTGGTACAAACAATAGCCTGTTTATGTTTAAAAGACGGCAAAAAGAAAATAGCAATAAAGTGTTAGTAAAAAAAATGGCAGTGGTTCCGTCTAGCATACAAAAATAGGTCAATTTGCACCAACTTAAACTGGAAAGGTTCAGCCCCACCAACAAATTTAAAAAAGTTGTGTAGATGCTTCTTTCATTAGTAATATTCTTGCCCATAGATGAGACATCTGTACACAAAATCACAAGTCTAAATCTACTTATCAGCACAAGAAACACTTAAAAACTACATATATTTCGTTAACAAAAATAGATTTCAAGTTTGCCAAGATTGTTAAACAATTTCTAATGTGAATTTAAACTCCTGTTTGTTAAATAAACTCAAAAAAGAGAGAAGTTTTTGGCAAAGTTTCAAAATTGTTCATTCGTTGTAAATATATTCTTAAATCCTTTAGCTTTATTTTCTATGTTTGCGTTGTTAGTTGGAAAATGATGCTCATACATGGCATTCCAAGTCATATGGAATTAGAGGAACATATGATCACGCAGAGTTCAATTATTATTATTATTATTATTATTATTATTATTATTATTACTGGTGTTACTGAAGGTTTTTTCTTTAAAAGTTATTCATTGATCGTTAGATTTTTCTTATTTAACTTTTTTGTGTGTGAAATTTCGGTTTCAACAGCACATCAACTTAACACTCATTCTGAGAGAGAGAGAGAGAGAGAGAGAGAGAGAGAGAGAGAGAGAGAGAGAGAGAGAGAGAGAGAGAGAGAGAGAGAATAGGACGTTTCTCGATATATTTTTGCTAATTATAGTCGACTTTATTGTAAGGGAACTATTCAGTTTGTTCTATTCATGTTAACGAATCGTATTAATCATTTACACAAACCCCTTAATAATCACTGGTCATACTGGTAATGTATTTTTACAGAACAATATTGCAATTCATGTTAAAGATGAAAGCTCGCATATAAATTACCACAAGTGGGCTGAACAAATTGCAGGACATGTCAGCTGTTTACTTTAGTTTAAATGGACCGCCGCATGTTGTCAAACCTAAGTGTAAGGTTGTGATTGGCCGTAGTATTCGGCCCTTGGCCAATGGTTGTTGGCCAACACAGAGACAGATGGCGTTATTATATGCGGACATTATAAAATCTTAGATTGATCCCAGCTGATTTGACTTCTCAAAGTTGACGAAAGTACGCGAGAAAGGACAAAACTTCATTGTCTAGTGACCAGTATGGTATGTATGACCTCTAAGTGGGCAGGCGAGCGTGTAGAAAGATTTTTGGAAAGAGTAGCTGTCAACTTGCCGCAGCAGCAGCGTACACAACACAACTCCCTTCAACCTTGCCGGCATTTAAACAGTAAGGAGACTTCCACCAGAGACACCGCCAGTCGGACGAAATGTGGACGAAGTTGTTTGTTGTTTTTGCCATATTGGCCGTGACTTTAGGTGACGAAGTCCAACAGTTTAACGATGCAGACTTCGACGGGAAAGTAGCCAGCTATGAAACGGTTCTGGTGATGTTTTACGCCCCATGGTAAGTTTGTCCTCTCTTTTCCCCCTTTTTGATGTAGTAAGGCTGTAGATTAAGAAGTCATTTTTAGGTGTGGATTTTTGCCCATTCCGGTATGTTGTGGTGGTTATCAAGGTTGTTTGTTTTAGCCTTAGAAATGCCCCTTATTGCATCGAGGGAATCACGGGGATTTGCTTTAAGACAGTAGGCTATGCGAGGCTGCTTTCATAATTCTGAGCATAAATACTGCCTATCGTAGGACCACGAATACGATAACCTACAGTTCACAGGCCAGGCCTGGGGTAGGAGTGGGTGTTTATTATCAGCTGTTAAATTTTGGGCGTCATATGATTTCTAAGTCAACTTTTTGACGTTGAGACACAGGTCTTAAAATGTTCGTATGGGGTCTAATATTCGTATGGGGAGATGACTGACTTCCTTACCTTAGGTCCATGAGGCTATCCTATGCAGGGGTTGTCAGGAAACGTCATGGGGCCATGGCTCCTCTAAGCTAACTTGACCTGTGATGCTGTAAATCTTAGATTACAGGGATTGATCCTAACCTAACCCACGGTGTCACATTCACATCCTACCAGGCATGTAAGGCCAAGCTTACCCCTAGCCTTCATCCCAATCTAATCTGACCATGGTGGTCATAAAAAGATTGCTTACATAAACTGGATATTCCTGCGTCAATCTTTCACTGAGGGAAAGTCCCTGCCCCCTCAACATGGCCTGAATCTGTAGTTTCCCTTTGTGGCCCTCAATTATTGCACAAGGAACTTTTAATGGGTTAACAAAACTTCAATGTTAGCTGTCAGTTTGTCAAAATCTCTAGTACCTTTCGGTCACTTGGAGAACCGCCATCGAAGATGTGGCAGTAGAGTAGGACAGACATATGATTTAGCTAAAATTGTAGGATATTGACACCAAGGTATTATTTTACTTGAATACCATAATTCTGATGGAGTTGTTTTGCCATGTTTTTGAAGTCTCCTTGATATGCTTAGTGTGAAAGCATTCTGAAATCTGTAAATGTTACAGTTAGAGATATGGGATCTCACTGTTTTAGTGTGCAATGTACAAGGAAAACTAAAACTTGCATGATATGTTTAGCTTTGTTAAAATTAAGAATTGAGGTACAGGTGAAAATGAAATGCTGTCTTGGAAGCAGGGACACTTAATTCTGCAGAGCCAAATGAGACCTTGACTTATGGAATTGCAATAGGTAAACCAACCATACACTGGCAGAAAATCTGCTTACACATTACTCATTTTAAAATCAGGGTAAAACTTTAGTTGCACGGCCTGATTCCAGCCAGCCATCGATGATGGCAGGGTTCCTCTTACATAAATAGACATAACATTTCCTGTAATGCCAGGTCTTCACCTAACCAGATCATACTTACCTAACCCAACTTATGGTGACGTGCCCTGACTTGGGTGGAAGCCCCCTAGACTTCCGAAAAAGGTGGTAACCTGTCCCAGTTTTAATTGGCTGGAATCAAGCTGCACAACTAAGTAAAGTTTTACCAAAATCAGCAATTTCAAAGTCTAAGTACGTCTAAATATAGCATTGCTTTCTTGTGAAGTGGTCAAAATCGTGAACTCTGTAGTACAGTAGCGTATTTCAGTCAATGTCTCCTAAGGGGTTGGTTGTATTCAGTGCCTGCACACATTTGAAGTGGTTAAAAGTTGGCCATTTTTCCTTAAAATTAAAGCTTTCAAAAAATGCTAATGGTCTAATTTTCCATTTCCCAAAAAATTGGTCAAAGCACAGCTTTAAACTTGAGAGGCCAAAGTACAGTCACTTGGGTTATCAAATGTTTGTAAGGTCCATCAGTAGCAGTAACTAGCACAAGGAACAAGTTAAGAAATACCAATTTTTTTTCTTGAACTAGAAACAATATTCCTCTTCCTTTTACCAATGGCAATGACGAGTGTTTTTATTAGTTACTTGATGGAAAATTAAGCTTATTCTTCTTTGGCCTGGTGCTTGTCTTGTAGTTTAATTCCACTACAGAGCAATAAGAGGTACCACATTGCATTCCTCTGTAGCGGCGAAGTGTCAAAAACCAGTACATTTTGAAAAGCATATATATACACTATCATTGATTTAAGGTAAATAGATTTTAAGGAAATTATCTTGCTTTTATTGCATTTTTCACCATTGCTGTTTTATTCAGGTAAAAAATTTGAAATTATCTGTTTTGTTATGTAGAATTACCACCATCCCTACTAAAGGGTGTATGAGTGCCCCATTGTTCCTTAGTTATACTCGCTTTTTAACTCTGTAAAAGAAAGCTATTGAGATAGCTTTTTCTGTCTGCCCTCATTTCTTAAAAACTAAGGAGGCTAGAGGGCTGCAAAATG
The DNA here is from genome assembly GCF_040412425.1 of Macrobrachium rosenbergii. Taxonomy (NCBI): domain Eukaryota; kingdom Metazoa; phylum Arthropoda; class Malacostraca; order Decapoda; family Palaemonidae; genus Macrobrachium; species Macrobrachium rosenbergii. The sequence continues at coordinate 19,633,544 of NC_089776.1, read as the reverse complement.
GTATGTTGACCATCCACCCTCCTATCATTAAACATACCAAATTGAAGTCCTCTAGCCTCAGTAGTTTTGGTAATTCTAAACGGCTGTCATGGTGAGCTAGACTGTGGCAATTGGCGTTTTTCTATGCTATTTTACTTGCTTTACAAGAATTTAAAGTCATATTTTGTCGGCCGGCTGTAAATATACTGTAATTGACCTTTGAAGACTACACGACTTAAGTACCTAACACGGGGTAGGTCTAAGCCGGCATTCCGCGACAAGCCCCCCCACCTCCCCTCCATAACTAACACGGCAAAATTGTAACCAGTAAACACCTCTAGGATACGTTAGGTTGGTATTTTTAGGGGGGTTTACTGGTTACAATTTTGCCGTATTAGCTATGGAGGTGGGGGCTTGCATGAATGCCGGCTTAGACCTACCCTGCGTTAGGTAATACAAGTCGTGTAGTCTTCAAAGGTCAATGACAGCTTAGTTACAGCCGGCCGACAAAATATTACTTTAAATTCTTCTAAAGGAAGTAAAATAACATAGGAAAACGTCAATTGCCATAGTCTAGCTCACCGCGGACAGCCGCTTAGAATTACCGTAGTTTTTATTTTAAGGTTAAATTTACCCTTGATCGTGTCTGGCACCCCAGGCTACCAACGGGCCTTGGCTGAAAGTTTCATGGGCCGCAGCTGAGAGTTTCATGGGCAGTGGCTGAGTTTCATACAGCATTATACGCTGTACAGAAAACTCGATTGTGCTGAAGATACTTCGGTGCACTCCATTTCCATTACCTGCCTTCCATCTTGATGTCAAACTTCTGTTAGGCTACTTAGTGCAGCCTTGGAGTTTTCTCCAAGGTGCACCTTTAGATCCATGTATTTTGTGCTTAGCTGATTTGTAGAATTATTTGAAAAAAAGTAATTTGACTTCCTAATGTAGGATGGCAGGGCTGGGAGAATCCCCTTTAATCTTCAGTTAAAAGATAGCCATGACAAAGACAAATCTAACTGGGGCTAAGACTTTACTGGCTGTTTTTCTTTTCCTATATTTTTGGGGGTTGGCTACAGATGTAGTAAGTATGATAGAGGTGGTTGAATGTTGTCGCTTTGGCTGAAACTGTTGTGACTGCAATTAAGGGAAAATTTGTGCACAATTGTAATTTTATTAAATATTGAAGAAAGTGCACAATTGTATTTGTATTAAATATTGAAGTCCAATTTATGATGGATAAAAGAATTATGGCAATTTGAAATCATACACATCCATCAGGTATCCTAAGTTTCAGCAGTGCCTTGTGCTCTTAACTCCCTGGCTTTTGAAATCCGGTTAATGGAGGGACAGGTTTGGCCTCTTGAGAACATGTCACCAGATTCTTTGGTATCCTTTGGTTGCAGTTTTATTTTCAAGCAGGTTACTGCTTTCATTAACTTCAGTTACTGCTACTATGTGATGGCTCACCGGGTTTGTGGTTGTTACCAACCTCCTATTGAAATCCTCCCACTACATTGCTAGACTCTCTGAGCTATGTCTGTGCTTGTGCTTTGCATACTACATTTGCTGTCATGCCACGTGTGTTCAGATACTGCCCATGCCCCATGCAACACTGGCTACAGTAATGGTCTTATTTTTCACACTGTATTGTCACAGAATCACTCTGTGCGCACTATCAGTTGACAGATTGGACAAAGCACTTTTTTCCGCAGTTCTAGCTAACAAACTTGAATGCCTAGAGGTCCCAGTCTTGAGTAGGAAGCCCCTTGAGCCTGTATATCCATGAGTATTTGTATATCCAGTGGATGTTCATTGCCTATGAATAGTCTGGACCACAAGTTGTGACCCAAAGGTATTTTGTGGTTTCAATGACCATATTACAAAAGTTTTAATATCCATACACTGCTTTTTTGGTGAAGCCCATGCAGGGCATAACTAGTGTTTAGGGATATTTTGTGATAGCACACTGTACATCACTGCTGTGGATGGGTACCATCCCAAGGATGAGACCATTGAATCAGGTTTGTTTGTATTAAGACAGATCTTGTTGTTGAAACTATCCTTATGGGTAATTCTCTTTAAACTGTTGCACCACTTTTCCTTGGTAGGGACTGTGCACATGCTGCACATGCCATTGCCTAATACAGATGGTGCCTAGCTCAGCCACAGCTCTACGGTGTTGTGGCACATGCAGCTTGGCCTGTACCCTGTGTTGCCCATGCCTGGTACCGAGTGAAGATAACTGGAATCTGTACTGATGACGTCAGTATTGTCTGGTACTTTTTGTCCAGTCTGGTAGACTCTTGTACCCTTTGCAACCAAAGCTCCATCCAGGGACAGCTTGTGCCTGGTGTGACCTGCACCTGATGTAAATAGTTTTAGTACCGGGTGCAACACTTTCTTCTCAGTACAAACTGCTCTGTCTCTGCTTTCCTGTAGTTACCACTAGTTTTCAGTTTGGTGTGGCTGCCAGCAGTTACTGCCACTGCAATTTTTAACCAATTACCAATCAGTCATAAGTCCAGCTTTTAAGCATGATTACCTGTGGAAAAGATAAAGATAAATACTGTGATGCAGTTGTGTAAGACCTTTTGAGTGTTCTTGCACGGTTGATGCCTCCCTTTCATTAGAAGTTTTCTTCTTTCAAGGAGGAATTATACTGCAAACTAATGTAGTCCTTCTTTGGCTACCCATGCCAGAATTACTAAGGCGCATATGGAATTCCTTTATCAGGAGTCAGGTTTCCCAACACCTGAAGAATTCATGCTCTGTGGTGCAATTGATGATAGGTCTTGGTTTTTTCCCCTATGGTTTATCAATGTGGTGGTGGCTTTTACAACAGTCTGTATCAATATACTTACAGTACATTAATGCTTTTATGTGGATTGGCTGTGATTTTCATTAAATTTCTCAACTTTCAGGTGTGGACACTGCAAGAGACTAAAACCGGAGTTTGAAAAAGCTGCTCCAACATTGAAAGCAAATGATCCTCCAGTAATATTGGCAAAGGTAAGTTTGATGTACACTTTATCCATTGCATAAATTTAGTACTTTATTTTAAAAATAAATTTTTCAAGTCGTGAAAGTGCTGGTTTAACATATTACTTTTTTTCGCAGGTTGATTGTACTGATGATGGTAAAGATACATGTGGAAGGTTTGGGGTTTCTGGGTACCCCACTCTCAAGATCTTCAAGGGTGGTGACCTCTCTGCAGATTACAATGGTCCCAGAGATGCTAGTGAGTACCGTTCTGCATACCATGGAATGACATGTTTCTGCTGACTTTGGTCATCACAAATTTCTTATTCAACAGGTTTAACTTGTAACATCCAATTTTATAACTAGGTCTGTATTACTTTTTCTTAGGTTGTTAAATTTTCAACCAGTAATGTTGTGGTGTAAATGGTCAGTTGAGGCGTTTAGGTAGCAGCATTTATGGGACTGACAGATGAAATATTTGACAAACAGTAATACTATTTCAGTCAAGTATAGCGAGTTTAATTAGGAACTTTTTTTCATAGGTGGCATCATTAAGTACATGAGATCGCAGGTTGGGCCAGCATCTAAAGAATTGACTTCAGTTGAAACTGCTGAAGCTTTCTTGTCAAGTCAAGAAGTAGGCGTAGTTTACTTCGGAGGAGAATCAAAACTTAAAGGTAAGATAAGCGCACAAGTATGTTAATAATTCATTGCAAAATAAAATTTTGTTGCTTAGAGTTATGCAAAAATGGTTCTGTAAAATGGAAATTTTGCAGTATTTACTTAGCACACCTTTAGTCCATGATTGACTCAGTTTAACCTAGGTATGTATGGAAAATGTGCGTGGAAAATTGAGGATTGTAGTTTTAATTGTGGTTTGTAGTTTTAATTGTGGTATAGAAGGCTACTTGTGAAAGAATCGTTGTTGGCCTCGAAAACAAGATTGTTCATTATGCTGATGATGCAACACTGGGTGTAGTATAGTCTCCACTTACGAGAAATGAAGCTGCCCTCAGCCGCAATTGAAACAAGGACCAGATCAGGGAATGGTGTAGTCGGTTGGGTACGAGGCTGAACTCCAATAAAACGAAAACACTTTTGATTAGCAGATCTCATACAGATTTCCCATCCCATCCTCCCCTTCAGGTGGATGGTACTTTGCTGATTGAGTCTAAAGCTTCAACTATTATAGGTGTAACTTTTGACTTGCATCTAACTTTTGAGAAGACATCTAGTGAAAGTTCCCGCAAATGCCGCACAAGTTAGGTATTGTTCGTAAGGCCTCATATATTTGTAACATTGATTAAACCAGTGCAACCTGTTTTAGGTCATTTGTACTTCCTTTGCTGAAATACTGTTTTCTGGTGTGGATGTCTGCTTCTGCCAGAGATTTATCTCGTTTTAGACAGAATGGTTTGTGGTGGTAGGTTTGTTTCTTAATAGTAGCAGTTATGACTTGAACCATCGATGGATGGTCTTGTCACTTTTTCTTAAGTTGTATTTCAACAGATATCATTCACATTCACAGTTGATCCATGATCCCCTGTATCTGCTGAGAGAAACCAGATTTGTTGCACCAATATGCAGTAGATGTGCCTCGCTGTCGAACTTCTTGGTTCCCGAGGTCCTTTATTCCTCATACAGTTGGACTGTGGAACAGCCTCCCAGAGGATGTCGTGCAGTTTGAACTTCGGAAAGTTCAAGCGAAAATGCAATGCATTACTATCCTAATACTGTTCTTCTTGCATTTTAATACATTTTTATCTATTTTTTTTCTTTTTTAATAAGTGGCATCTCTTCTTTCTGTTTCCCTTTATTGCCCCTCTCTCCTGTGGAAGCTTGAATTCCAAGTCAATGGACCACAGATGAATAGGTTTCATCTTCTGAATAATGATAATGATGATGATGATAAAGGCTGTTGTGTGAAATTATTTAAATTAGTTATTAGTCTTGAATTTCATGACTGGTATTTCCTTAAGGTTCACGAAAGAGGTTCGGTGTTTGACTAATGGCCAGATTTGATTACTTTGTATTAAAGTGTAAGCAGATTGAAATTACTAACAGCAGTGTTGAAGGACTGGTGTCCTGAGACTGATATTTTTAACAATCTTGAATTTTATTTTAAAGAGAAGCAGGAAAGTCAGAAGTTCAAATTAAGATCAGGAAAATGTTCATGGGAATGGTAGAGAGTAGTATTGTCAGGAACTTTTGTTATAGCTTAAATTAGTGTTTTTTTGTAATTTTATGGTTTGATTGAAATAATTTTTAATATAGGGGTGGTTTGCCGAATGTATAAACATACATGCAGTGCACTTTAGTTTCTGGTAGATTGATAACCCAGTGTTCTTGTGCTTATTGAGAGTCGGAGTTACAGTGTTAATGATTATCTGTAAAGGTCTTAAAAACTGCCATATAAAAAACTGCCAGTGAATATTAGTGATACCATTGCTAATTTTTTCTTGAATTTCAGATGCCTTCATGAAAGCAGCTGACAAAATGAGGGAAAGTGTTAGATTTGGCCATTCACTAACTGCTGCAGTCAATGAGCATTATGGCAAGCAAGACGTTGTTGTTTTATTCAGGCCAAAGCATCTTAGCAATAAGTTTGAGCCTGATAGTGTCACATACGAAGGATCTGCAGACAAAGTGGAAATTGAATCATTCATTAAAAAGAACTAGTAAGTCAACCTTTTTGAAATTGTTTGACCCTAAACATACTTGGCTCTTGAGTGAATGGGTCAGTCTGGTAGGCAAGTGGGTCTGGTTGGTAACAGGATGTTGGGAAGGTTTTATTTTTATGAGTTCACATAAACCCTTTAGGGGGTTTAGTGCTGTCAGTGCACCTCACGTGGTGTATTGTGAGGCATTACTGAAGGGTCTTTGCAGCATCCCTTTGGCCCCTAGCTGCAGCTTCTTTCATTCCTTTTACTATACCTTTGTTCATATTCTCTTTCTTCCATCTGACTTTCCACCCTCTCCTAATAATTGCTTCATAGTGCAACTGCGAGGTTTTTCTCCTGTTGCAATAATCAAACCTTCTTACAGTAATGTTGCACCAATCAAACTTTCTTACAGTAATTTTTGTTTCAGCGCGGAATGACCTCATAGGTTCCAGTGCTTGGCCTTTGGCCTAAATCCTATATTCTATCTATCAGTGTCATAAAAATTTAAGTAAAAAGAAACTGAGAATTGGAATTAAATATGCTTTTTTTCTACTTGAAGAAAAGTCTTATTCCACGTAAGTACAGTACAGTATGTAGGTGATGCAGAAAGAAAAAGGCATATAAGAAATTTCATTGTTTAATGTAATATATTATTAAACACTATATTAGTAGAGTGTAGTATAGACAACAAAAAGGCAGATAAGGAGAACATAAATAATGTAGACTTGAGAATGCCCACAAAATTTGTATGAGAGAATCTGCAAAGCTATGAAGGAAACTTACTTGAAAGCATTCAACAGTACACAATCTTCTTTACATTTCCAGTACAAATTTACTTTGAAATTGGTGAAATTAGATTGTTCAAAGATCACTTAACTGTAATGTTAGGTGAAAGTTGCTGGATCTGAATCTGGTTTTGTTGTGAAAGACTGGGAACCAAAGTTGTCTTGTTTGTTCTACTGTCCATTTGCTACTGGTTTTTTCAAATTGTCATATTTCACCATCTAGGCAATAAGAATTTTATTTAGAGTTTCTTTTCCTCAGCCATGGATTGGCTGGTCATCGCACCCCAGACACAACTCAGGATTTCCGCCAGCCTTTAGTTGTTGCATACTACAATGTGGATTACATCAAGAACACAAAGGGAACAAATTACTGGCGTAATCGTGTTCTGAAGGTAAACTGGGTTCAAATACATCCTTTTGAGTAACGGTAAACAAATTTATTTTATATGGAATGTTTGAAGTCTGGTCTAGATACTAATTGAAAGAGCAAAATCCCAAGTTCGTGGTATTTAAGATTAATTGTAAATATTCGGATTATTTTCTAGGTGGCCTTAAAGTTTGCTGATGACTTTACTTTTGCTGTAGCAAATAAAGATGACTTCCAGCATGAACTGGAGGAATATGGAGTGGATTTTGTTGCTGGGGACAAACCAGTCATCTGTGCACGCAATGCTAAGTCACAAAAGTTTGTGATGTCTGGAGAGTTTTCGTAAGTATCTCATAATTTATACTTTTAAAAATGTGATGTCTGGAGAATTTTCGTAGGTATGTTATAATTTGTACTTTTACTTTTAAAAATTAGTGTAAATTTATTTGCCGTATTTATTAGGATTAAAAGATATATGTTTGCACCCTGTTTTAATCGTAAATTTTCTTCCAGGATGGAAACCTTTGAAGCATTCCTTGTCAAGTTGAAAGCTGGAGAGTTAGAACCATACCTCAAATCTGAACCAATTCCAGATCAGACAGGGCCAGTGAAAGTTGCTGTTGCCAAAAACTTTGATGAACTTGTTACCAACAATGACAAAGATATATTGATTGAATTCTATGCACCTTGGTGTGGGCACTGCAAAAAATTGGCCCCTACTTACGATGAGCTAGGAGAAAAGGTAAATTTGCTGAACTTTGTTTCCTTGTCTGAATTTCATGCTAATGCACACATTTTTATGCCATATTTAGTTCATATTTGCTGTTTATTTCATGTATCGAAATGCGTATTTGCTTTCTTGCAGGCCTTGTAAATTACTTGCATCTTTTTTGCCTAGTAGGTATGTTTTGTAAATGTTATTAGATCATCAGATGCTCACTTAAGGAAGGATTTGGACTTGACTTTCAATGTCAAGTCATAAATTAATCATACTACAGAACCTGAGTTAATCAGATGTTGCAGGGACACAATAGATAAGGCTCTTTGTTGTCTCTCTTTGGCCTCTGCTACATTGCTTACTGCCATGTACTTTTTATCCATTTTCTTGATATTTTTTCTCACTTAGCTGCCTAACTTTGATCTATTTGTTTTGGGAATAGTCTTGTGTTTAGACACAATGAAGATGCAGGCTCTGATGAAGAGCCCAGTCAGCCATGGGGACCAGAGTACACAGACTAAAGTAAATGGCACAGAATGGGAATATGTGGCCTTGCCCATTTAGTGCAGAAACTTTTTAGAAAGTGTGCATGTTGGAATTTGGAATTCTGTATTCCATAGGTCTGGTAAAACGAGGAGTTCCTCCTGCAAATCTGTCCCCAGACAGATTCCATTATATCTGTTGAAAAGTGAGTCAGATGAGACTTGAAATGGCTGAGGTTTATAATTGGTCTCCAACCTCCTGAGCACTTTGGAGCAAGGGGAGTTAACTGTAAAATCCCAGCTTCTACGGGTGAATGGCCTTTACTCACTTAAACAGCATAGAGGCTACCATGTTGAGGACTGTCATCCTTACTCTCGTTCTTCATTATCTCATTTACTTATGGCACTAAGGGAAATTATCCAAGTTTCATAAGTAAATGAGATAATGAAGAATGGGAGTAAGGATGACAGTCCTCAACATGGTAGCCTTCATGGTGTATAAGAGAGTAAAGGCCATTCACCTGTAGTAGTGGGGATTTTAGAGTTAGCTGCTCCTTGCTCCAAAGTGTTCAGGAGGCTGGAGACCAATTATAGACCTCAGTCATTTCAAAAGTTTTGTCTGACCTTTTCAACAGATATAATGGACTCTGGAGATTCATCAATAGTTGACGAAGCACCTGCACTTTGTAGACTTTTGCCAGTTCTTACTATATATAACATGAAGCTTATCATCATGAATATTCATGTCCATAGCACTACAGATTTGACCAGACTTGTGTATCATTTTCAACATTTATATTTCCGAATCTTATTCAGTCTGCCAAGTTTTTGATAAATCATTCCTCTAAAATATTGAATGCATTAATCTTAGCTACATCTGTTATTTCATCCCTTGTGCATTCTCTGTCCTCTTTCTTCTGGTTTTCTTAGATTCATTTTGAGTCATAATCTTTGAAAAAGTTACTGTAAGTCACTGTTCGGTTACGGGGCTTATCCGACATGAAAGAAAAAAATGTTCTCATACTGCATGTGACCACTGTACATTTCACTTTGTTAGATGGATAATATTTGGATCTGGAAGCAGTCCAGAATGAGAAGGAATTTGTTAGCTGTATCATCTTGGTAATTTTAGAGCATGTAAACTGTCTGAAGTCCTATAAATCACAACATTTTAAATTCTCATATGGCAGAAAAAATTTACCTTATAGGGCTTCACATTCTCCTGTGGGCCGAGGTCAGGTTACACTTGTTGATTTTTTGATACCTTATAGTAGCAAACCCTCAGCAGGGAACACTGGGGAATTACTTCAGAGGGATTTGTACACCTAAGTTTTTAAGAGGTTTTTGGGTATGTGTACCATTTGTGACATAAATTGGACATTTTTCCTTCCATTAGCTAACCCAACAGTGTGTGTTTGATATACTTGACGGTTTAGGATATGTCTGATACATGTTGCTGAGATGGACTTCTTTGGGAGGGGAAGCCTGAGGTCTGCTATTGTCTAGATGGTGACAGTCTTGGAATAGTAGTCTTGGAATAGTAGCTTGGTCCAAGTGGCTTCAACAGGACTAGAACTCTTCCCACTACCTACTTAATTTTTTGTGGCAGTCTACTCTGAGATGGTCATCCTACTTTGTTTGTGAAGCTTCTAAACTCATGTCATGAATTTACTACCCTCCAGTAGTACTATGATGCTACAAAATATTGCATCAGGTCCCTTAATGTTTCAGACATAAGGCTTGTGGCAATATTCAGCATGTGATATCTGGCAACTATTTGACAGGTGGTGCAGGTGCATGATGTTTCTTGGTGACACTGATGGTTTCTCAGTCGCTAGGTTATGGGTTGCCCTGGAGCAAAAGCCAGTGAACAAGTCACACGCTTGTCTATTGGTCATTTGGTTTACTCGTGAATATATTAGGAAATAGCCCACATGGTCCAATCCCTTTATATACAGACTACAGTAACAATTGTGTGAATGTCTAGAATTTAATAAACATTTGATTGTTGCTTAAAAAATTTGACAATTTCCATTTTCAGTTAACCCAATTATAAAATTTTAAATACCTTGTCATTTAATAAAAGTATAAACTTTTATCAGTAATAACAAATTGTTAGGGCCAGCCCTGTTCCAGTAATATTAACTTGGTGGTCTGGTTAAACTATTCATTTCCTGTATAATGTAGTCTTTTAATTTTATTTTTTAATGATGAATTTATCCATTTTATGATTCACTGTAATTACATCGCCGTAATTTCATCGCAGTAATTACATCGTGGTAATTACATCGCATGGTAATTACATCTCATGCATTTTCACCGCATTAAAAATACATCGCAATATATCACATCGTCTGTAATTTCATCGTCTTGAATACATCGCAATATATCACATCGTCTGTAATTTCATCGTCTTAAATTTTTAAAGATTATAAATTTTTTTTTTTGTTTTATGCTTTTCATGATTGTCTTTATATTAACTACGAAAATTTTTATTATAAAAAGGAAAAATAAATATTTAGTATTAATAGGGCTTTAAATAAGTTTTTAATTTTTTGTTCGGCTTCGAGAACTATTAGCTGTTTGACGCCAGTCTTATTTTAAATAGACGATAATTGCCCAGTAGATTCCCTCGTAAACTTTTTAAAGAAAATAGATGTATTTTACATATTATAGTTGCTTTTAGGTTTAAGCGCTGAATGGCCTTTGCTGCCCAGTGCTTACCTTTGAGCCTAAATTTCATAAATTAATTCATTCATTTTAAAGAAAGAAAAAGAATGGAACATCCATTAAAAATTTTATTTTATTTATTTATATACTAATACATACAATGCAAAAACAAAAAATCTGACAAACGGTCTTCTTTGTACTCAAAACGACAAGTTATGAGCGATTCCTCTTAGATAATCCAATAGTTCGCAATTTTCAAAATCGTTGACTATTCTTTGAATTCTTAATGCTGTATCCTTATACTTTTTTTTTACGGGAGGTTCCACGCCTGCTATATATTGTTCCCTTATTGCTTCATTTCTCGCTTGCTCGTCCTTCAAGGTTTCTAAAAATTTCCAGATTGTAGGATGTGAAGCCCCAATTAATTCGCAGAATGAGCGATGCCACCCTTCACAGGCATTGTTTGTCTTAGAAGTACATAATTTAGCAGCATCAAGCAATTCCAAAGAACATGATCAAAGCGAGGCGGTCGACGATTAAGCGACGGTTTGGCCGTCCAATCCATGTATCCTCAAAGTAATCTAAGACAGACTGGGCTTCTTCGGGAAAATCAGTATTGTCAATTAAATGTTCAAAAGAGGTAACCACATCTGCGACAGGAACAAATGCAATGGCTGCTATCATACGCATTTTTAATGCGATTCAGCATCACTCTCGTACAACTGTTGCAGGCCATTTGATTGTATAGATCGAAATAAACATTGTGAGAAATGAAAAAAGCAACCTTGTTGATCTGAATTAGGAAAAGCTGCTTTAAACGCATTAATGGCTGCACGTTCAAAATCAGTCATAATTTTGCTTGGTGATAAGGTTGGCTCTAAACCTTTTAGTTCTGACAAAATCTTATTATAACTCTCCTCAGTTTTGTTGGCCATTAAAATAAAGACAAGAGGCAAAACGTCATCATTCACGATATCATGTATTGAGTAGAGTTGATGAAATAAAGGAGGTGTTGTCTTAAACGTCCCATCTGCATACCAGTTGCTTGCACTGGATAATACCTGAAGATTTTTCCGAGTTGAAAATATAATAATCCTGTCTGATCCATCATCACTGTCAAACAGAAGAAATGGCTGATGTGAATGTTATCCTATATTTAGGGGGGATGCTTAACTCGAATAAACTAACTGGATTTGCAGGAACTTGTGCTGCTACATTTCTTGCATTTCGTATATTCCTTTTTAAGTACAGTGGTGTTGGTAGCTGACCTGCAACTGCTTGGGATACTCCTACATACGCTTGGGTTTGCGATACAATGTGTCGTTTCTTGAGTTTTTATTGCTTTTTCTTTAGTTATGTTAATCACTTTGGCAGCTTCAACACGAGCAATATCTCCTGCATGATTGTGTTCTCCGAGTCGTTTTATAATGGATTCGTTATTTGTATGCACTCTTTTATGGCACTTTTTTGTATAAAATTGATCACATTTCCACATAGTTTTTTCGCCATTTGTTTTCTCTTTCACAAATAGATGACTATTGTCAATTAACTTTTTCTTATTCCTTGTGCTTACAACATACCCAGAGGCATCTTGAAGGGTTTAGTCCGAGTTATTATCAAATGTTTTCTACTTAGAAGACAAATAATTTCTGTTTTAGGAAAAGTCAACAAGCTGGCTGTTTGTGAATAGTTAGATAGTTAGATCCCATCAACAACTATTACAGTATTAAATTAGACGTTTGTTTTATTGTTCATTTAGTTTTGGCTTTGAGCAGTTGACTTAGCTTGTGACGATGAGGCTGTTTGCGAATAGTTAGATAGTTAGATCCCATCAACAACTATTACAGTATTAAATTAGACGTTTGTTTTATTGTTCATTTAGTTTTGGCTTTGAGCAGTGACTTAGCTTGTGACGATGAGGCTGTTTGCGAATAGTTAGTTAGATCCCATCAACAACTATTACAGTATTAAATTAGACGTTTGTTTTATGCTTTGAGCAGTTGACTTAGCTTGTGACAATGAAATTACAAACGATGTATTTATATTGCGATGGATTTATAATGCGGTGGAAATGCATGAGATGTAATTACCACGCGATGTAATTACCACGATGTAATTACGGCAATGAAATTATTGCGATGAAATTACCGGACACCCCATTTTATGGGTAGAATTCTATTTGGCACAGCCAAAACTATGGTGTAATAGGCTCTCTAGAATTCTGCCTGGCGTAGCCAAAATTATAGTGATACACTGTATGCTTATCCTGATGGTAAAATGAATGTATTAAATAAACATCAGTTGTCCTGTGACTGTTGGAAGTAAAGGTTAATCTACTCCTGAGAGAGAAGTTGCAATAAGAAAATAATGGACAGCATTCAGTAGCCATGTGGTATCGGTGCTGTTTTCCTCAGAGTGAAAATATAGGAATAATTAACATAAGAGGTTTGCACAATTATTAGTTTTTCTTTTTTCACAATAGTTAAATTTGAAATTCATTAATTTTCAGATGGCAGATGAAAATGTAGATATTATTAAAATGGACGCCACTGCCAACGATGTCCCGAGCTCATTCCATGTACAAGGTTTCCCAACAATTTTCTGGAGGCCCAAGGGTGGATCACCTGTCAATTATAATGTAAGTATAACTGTTAAGTACAGTACTTGATTGAGTGATGTATTCTCATGATCTAGAATAATGTACAGTCCAGTATTTCCAGGGTTTAGCAAATTGTTAGAATTAAGTTTATCAGCTGTGGGCTGTCTAATTTTCTTGGTATGGCATTTTCCTTTTAATAGATTTAGAAAAATTTAGTGCTTTAATTTTTACAGTCATTGTGAACTAGTCATAATGTGTAATGTCCTTTAAATTCAATAGTCTATTGGATTAGGTGTCTAATGGAGCTTTTCTTTGTGTAGAGTTTCTGTTGAACTTCTAAGGAGTAAATTAATATTAGAGCGGCTGATTAGTAAAAATCTTCTGCAGAACATTGAAAGCATTAGTATTACTTTGGTATGTGAGAAGAATGGTCTTAAGAAAAATTATTTTTTTTCAGGGCGGTCGAGAAATTGATGATTTCATCAAATATATTGCCAGGGAAGCCACCGATGAGCTTAAAGGATTTGATCGTAAGGGTAAAGCCAAGAAGTCAGAGCTTTAAATTTAAAAAGTTAGATAGAATTACCAAGTTTTGTACTTCTTGGTGGTATGAGAGATAGCAGTGTTGAGTGCAATCATCCGTACTTTTAGAGTAAGAAAGAAATAGATGCGGACAAGATGATAATTTGTTTATTTATTGAAAAAATTCATAGCCCATTTTTGTATTAATCATCAGTATTGGAATGTGGAGATTGTACAGTTTAACAACACTTAGCAAGATTGGTGCCTCAAGGTTTTATAGTATGCTAGAATGTGTGTGAGTGTATTTCAAGATTTCTTTATAGCGTGTTAGTGGAGAGAAAGATTTTCATTCATTTGCTATCATTCCTTGCTCTTGTCATGAGCACAAGTGCACAAGTCTCATTATTTGTGTAACAAGTGGAGTTAATAAATTTTGTAATATATTTAAAAGTTAATTTGATAAACCTCCGAAGTCAAGTTACATAACTGTTTGGTAAATAATTGGGTTTTTTAAGAAAAAAGGTGCTGGTATCACATTTTTTAAGGGTAAGTATGTTTATCCTGGAAGACTAAAAGTATGACTTACACATCTAGTGTAGAAACCCAGTAGTGATTGATTTTGAATATATTAGCTAACAAACCATTGCTTTAACAAGTTTTCTTTTAACAAAAAGATGATTAATACCAAGCCAGTAAGGTATGTGGAAAAATTTTCTCTATCAGTTTGCTAATATTATCCAATGAAATTCAGGGAGGCTTCCTAAGTAACCATCTACTATGACGAATGCATTAGATTCTTGTCAAGTTTTTAATAGTTTCTACCCCCTAAGTTTAAAAACCTTGAGTGGCTATTTTACATTTCTTTTCATTATAAAAATTACATTTCTGCTCTGAGTTCCCTTTGATGAAGTTATTGGTCATTAGGTAATGGTTACGGTTAAAGCAGTCACTTTTTTATGCATTAAAAGTTTCCACTTGCCAGGTCCCATTCCTTCCTTCCTGTTGGAAGGTGAAGGGAAAAAAAGGTGTTAGTCTCCACATCTTGACTAAAGAGTACAGTGCTTCCCCACTTTTTTGTGGGGGATAGGTTCCAGAACCCACCACGAAAATGTAAAAAACAGTCTGAAAAAGATTATAAGGGCTTATGATGCCAAATACCCAGTATACCTCTTAAAATTGAAACTTGTATACCTCTAACACTGAAATGTTTATAACTGCCTATTTTAACAGTTCACTGACAAATTTAATAGTTCAGTCTAAAATATACCTAAAGTTATCATACTAAATTTAATATTTCAAACAAAAATACACCCCAAACCACCACCCCAAGACCCCAAAGTCATCTTAGATTACCCCCATACAGCTGTTGAGAGGTATATACACCCCTAAAATGTGTATAACAATGATTTACTAATTTAATAATAATGTAAATATAGCAAAATGACTTGTTTTAAACATTTTGTAATCTTTAATACAAATTATATAAATCTGTCTTACAAAAAGTTTGACCACTAATTATGCAGGAGGAAGGAGTTCCCCAAGGAAGTGTTTTTAAGTGTAACACTATTTTTCAATGGCAATAAATAGTGTGGTTGAAAAAATCTTGCCCCCTGTGAAATGCTCACTTTTGTCAATGACCTTGCAATATACTGCACAGGATATGATCCCCTGTGTGTATGTAAACATTTGCAAAGGTCTGTCTATTGATGCTATTACTAAGTGGGCTAATGAGAATGGTTTTAAATTCTCTTCCAAAACAATTGCAGTAAGATTTACCAGGTGCCGGCATGTGGAAGAGGTTCCCACACTTATTCTAAGAGAGTCTATCCTTCCTTATGAAAATGAAGTAAAATTTTTGGGGGTGACTATAGACCATAAATTAACATGGGCCAGCCACAAAAATGCCCTAAAGATTAATGGTAAACAGTCTGAATATTTTAAAGGTTGTTTTTGTATTTAGTTGGGGTCTGATAAGAAATCCCTTCTGAGGCTATATGACTCTCTCTGCTGATCTAAGCTAGACTATGGCTGTCAAATTTATTCCTCAGCTTGTAAAACCAAGCTAAAGGAACTGTATGTTGTACACAACACTGGGTCGAGAATATGCTTAGGGGCTTTTAGAACTTTGCCTGCTGAAAGCATATACTTCGATACAGATCATTTTCCCCTTGATCTAAAAAGGCAAGAGCAAGGATTGCGATACGTGGCTAAAATGAAAAGTGCTCCCAAAAATCCCTCCTTTCAAGTACTAAAGGAAACACCCTCAAAGTTTTTCTTTTACAAGAGCTAAACATTCGAAATTCAACTGAATGAGGATGTTAGGAATAATCACCTTAAATCCCAGAAAGTCCTGGAAGTAGAATATCCTGTAAATCCTCCATGGCTTATTCCAGAAGCATTAGTATGTAAGAAATTGTTTAACAAAAAAAGGACTGCACTGAAGAGATTAGGGGAAAATTCTTAGAGCACGACGTTACGCATGCTCATTATACAAAGATCTACTGTATACAGATGGATCAAAGTCAGATAGTGGCGTTGGTTGCGCTGTTATCCTTGGTGATACAGCATGCACAGCTAAATTACCTGACTCTGCATCAATATTAACTGCCGAATTAACAGCCGTAGTCTCTGCCCTAGATTTAGTTTTTCAAGGTAGAGACACTAATTTTTCATATACTCAGACTCTACAAGCACTTAGAAGCTATTAAAAAATTTAATGGATTCCATCCATTAATTCAAAAAGTTCAGGAGTGGCTTTTTCGTATCTATTGTCGGCGAAAATCAGTCTCTTTCTGTTGGGTCCCTTCTCGTGGGGATTCGCAGAAACGAGATGGCAGACAGGGAAGCGAAAGCTGCTAGTATTTTATCAGAAACCTCTTTCAGAAAAGTGCCTCATACAGACCTAAAAGGTCCTATTAGATCTTATGTTTTAAGTACATGGCAAGAAAGGTTGACTTCTCTTCTTACCAATAATAAAAAATATAGAAATATTAGAGATAACATACTGCCGTGATCTTCATCATTCAAGCTTGACAGACGAACAGAGGTTATTTTAACCAGATTAAGGATTGAGCACACTCGTTTTACCCATCAGTTTATTTTAGAAGGAAGCAGCCCTCCAGAGTGTGCTTGCTGTGTCGAGACACTAACAGGTGGTCTGCCCCAGATATTTTAGCCAAAGAGGAAGATATTTCCAGGGTAAATCCCTCTGATAGTTTTGGGAGATGAAGCGGATATTTCTGCTATCATCTCTCTTTTTTTTTTAAAGTGCATAAAAATTTTTAACGATATTTAATTTTCATTATAATGACTTACCAAAACACTGTAAAAGCTTTTATCTCTTTAAAATCTACACGTCCGAGATATAAATTTTCAAACTTTGTTTGGAACACTGATACAATTATGGGAGACCCAACCCCACTGGATGCCGGTGGGGGTAGCGTGGCAGGAGACATACCCATAAACCCAGGTCAGTTTCATTCTCGGGCGTATTGGGAACGCATCTCGTGGCGTCCGTCTGCCTCAAACTGTTTGGGTTCCTTTGTTTGCGCTTAGTTGTGGCATCTCTCCTTGGTGAAGTACTCAATTGCCTGTTTTTTTTTATCTAGCTAGCCTAGCTCTGGGAATTCGTAGCTGTGTCGGATTCAAGCTTCTCGGGATCCAGAGTTTGCACAGGAATTTGTGCTCCGCCAAACTAGTTAAACTTAAATACGATCGCCATTCTTTGTGTACAGCATGTGGGGTCAAGAGTGTTCCCAGGAGAACACATGCAGTGAATGTATGGAATGGAGTCAGGAGTTTTGGCAAACATACAGTTCCCATCAGATAAAGCTGGTTAGGGATAGGGATAGGAAAGCCTTTGCGTAAGGAAGCTAGGGCTATCATCTTCTTCGGTGGTGGCATCGGCGTCACCTCCTCTACCGGCTGTTCCTTCCTCCTCTCCTACCCCTCCTCTACCGCTGCTCTTTCCCCTCTCATATTCCCCTCTTCTTCACCAGCTTCCCAGTATGTTTTCCTAAGCCAAGCCCAGCCTCGAGGCTGATAAATCAGAATTCGTTCTTTTCAGAAACCAAATGGAAGCGCAAATGAATGGTTTCATGGAGTTGGTCTTAAGTTTAGTGCGTTCGCACCGTAGTCCGGGCGTTAGCGTCAGTGATGACGTCAGTGTTGGTGTTGGTGATAACAATGTGGTTGTTCGCGATCGCGTTTCAGGCGAGTCTGCTCGTTTTTCTGAATCTTTTGAGCAAAGGCAACTGTCCCGCTCGCCTTCTGAGGCTAGAAGACAGTCCGGCGCTGGCGAAAAGGTCAGAAATTATTGCCCACGAGCAGGCTCGTCCTCTAAGGCACAGGAAAGCCTTAGTCTTGGTGGCGGAAGTAGTAAGCTTGACTCGCCTTCGAAGCGTCGAAAAGCTTCAGGGAGACGTGAAAGTGATCCATCGACACGTCGATCTTCTCGCCATCGCCGACATCGCAGGATGGTGTCCCCAGAAGCTTCATCAAGGCGGTCGCAGTCGAAGCGGCACTACCTAAGGTTAAGCTCTTTAGGTGAGAGTAGCAGCAGTTCATCTTCAGTCTCTTCATATTCCAGCTCTTCGGATCCCCCCCCTCCTCGTCATCGCAAGTGGGATCAGACCTCTCAGCCCTTAAAGAGGCAATCTTCGGATAATTCCTGCCCTAGGGTTACTAAACTCTTCAAGAAAAGGACAGCCAGCCCTATACCTGGTTGCTCAGCGTGGGGATCCGATCAAGAAAAATACATTTCAGACGCTTCCTCCCAGGTCACCTAGTGCAGTCAAGAGGCCTAGCCCTCTCCAGGAAGTTCCGCCGCAAGTGCCCGGGCCTCTTACTCCTCCTCCTACACACGAAGTGTCTGCACCTTTGACTACATCCTCGCCCTCCCAGGAGTCTATTCTGTTGGAAGGGAAGCTAGAAAAGGTAGTCCGCAAAGTCCTTGGTATTCCCGAGGATAAAGAAGTCGTTCCTCCTCAACTCCTGGACGGTCTGGGCACGGAACCGATTCTTTCTGGTGAAGAGGAAGGCCAAGGTGAATCGGGCCTTCTTCACATTACGCTTCTCTACTCAGCTTTCTGCTGCAGTCGTACCATAACATTTTCAGCTGACAGCCCCCTCTTCTCTGACTTCTACGTTGCGTCTGGGAAAACAAGGTCCTGCCACTTCACTTCCCAAGTTGGTACTCTCCACCGCCTCCAAGAAAGCATTAAAAGAGGTAGAGGCGTGGTTGGAAGCTAAGAGGTCCTCGGGTAAGTCGTCGTTTGCATACCCTCCTTCAAAGCTGTCGAAAAGGAGGCAAAATTATTACAGCACAGGAGCTTCTCCTTCACTGGGATCCTAATTTCAGCACAAGGGGACTTGGCTCCCTTGTGGACCCCCTCAAGACGCATTTCATTCGAGGCAGCCAAGACCTTCTTTTCTGCCCTAGATGTAGAACATTTTTCCAGGAACCTCTTCAAGCTCCTAGAGATTGTCAGCTTTATCGATTGATCAATGGGAGCTATTTTCAAACAGGTGGAGCAGGCTAATCTCGCAGAAGACGTCTTGGAAAAATCACGGGTTCCTTTCCTGCACCGATATCGCTATCCATGATGCGGCAGGCAAAATTTCCTCCTCTTCGCCATGGCCACTCTGAAGAAGAGGGAAACTTGGTGCTTTCGTTCTTGTCTAAGGCTGTGACTTCTTCGCAGAGAACGGCTTTGATGTTCGCACCCTTTGACAAGGAGGCCTCTTCCCAGAAGCAGTAGTGAAAGACGTCCTGTCAGCCATGGATAAGAGGCGTCGTCACACATCCTGTCTATGTCTTCCACCAGACAGAGGCCTGCTCCGCTCCTTTGACCAAGATGGTATCTCCTCTTAACAGGCATCCGTTTGTAACTCCAGGTCCAAACCCACGCAAGGTCCCGCTCCAACTCCAGGGTCACAAAGTTCTCCTCAGAAGCCACAAGGTCGTCATACCAGTAAGTAGGATCCTGTCCTCCATGCGCCAGTGGGGCCAGACTCAGCCTCTTTTGGGAGGAATGGAGAGACAGAGGTTCAGATCAGTGGGTGGTGCAAGTGCTCCAGCTAGGCTACCGTCTGCCGTTCGCCCAACCTCCTCCTCTCTCCAATTCTCCCATTTCCTTGACAGCATACTCAAGAGGCTCAGTCAAGTTTTCGGCCCTAGAGACAGAAGTCCGGTCTCTCTTAGGGAAAGCGGTCATTGAAGTAGTGCAGGACGTGTCAACCCCAGGTTTCTACAACCGCCTGTTTGTAGTCCCCAAGTCATCAGGGGGTTGGAGGCCAGTTCTCGACGTAAGTGCTCTCAATATGTACTTAGTGAAAACCAAGTTCTCCATGGAAACGAACCGCTCAGTTCTTCAGGCACTAACTCGGGGGGATTGGATGGTGACCTCGACATGGAAGATGCCTACTTCACATTCCAGTACATCAGGACTCCAGGAGGTATCTTCGCTTTGTTTTCAAGGACAGAGTTTACCAGTTCCGGGCCCTCTGCTTCGCCTGTCGACAGCCCCAAGTGTTCACCAGGATTCTCGCCCGATAGGTCATTGGCTCCACCTGGAGGGAGTTCGGATCTCCTTGTACCTAGACGACTGGCTACTCCGTTCATCATCAAGGGACTGCTGCATGGAGGACCTTCACAGAACCCTAAGGTTAGCTTGGGACTTAGGGATTCTGATAAACACGGAAAAGTTGAGCTTAGTTCCTTCACAGAGGATTCTTTATTTGGGGATGACTCTGGACAGTCTAGCTTTTAGGGCTTTTCTGTCTCCCAAAAGGGTCTCCTCCTGCCTTCAGACGGTGGAGAAGTTTCTCCTCCTGGACAGTTGCTCCGCCCGTCAGTGGATGGCCCTCCTGGGAACTCTGTCGTCAGCGGAGCAATTTGTAAGGTTAGGCCGTCTGCACATGAGACCCTTACAGTTTTTCCTCAGGGACTCTTGGGACAGAAGGACCCAAACGGACTCCACGGTCTTCAACATTCCCGACGTCAAGGGGCATCTTTTCTGGTGGGGGTCGCGGAAAGGCTTTCGGAGGGTCTGGATCTCCTCCCAAGACAACCATCCCTGCAGATGTTCTCAGACGCGCCCAAGGTTGGGTGGGAGCACATCTAGCCAACCTCAGGACGTCAGGAGTTTGGTCGGATGAACAGAAGAAGCTCCACATCAATGTCAAGGAACTGTTGGCCATTCACCTCGCTCTCCAGGAATTTTCGACCCACGTCTCAGGCCAAGCAGTCGCTGTTCACGCCGACAACTCGACGGCTCTAGCCTACATCCGGAAACAGGGAGGTACCCATTCCTTCGCCCTGTTCAAAGCTGCGAGGGACCTTCTTCTGTGGGCGGACAGCAACAGGGTGGCCCTGTTCCCTCGGTTTGTGCAGGGAAAGCTGAACGTCCTGGCGGACAAACTCAGCCGTCGGAACCAGACTCTCCCTCACGGAGTGGACCCTGCACCCGCAAGTGTGCCTAGATCTGTGGAATCTGTGGGGCACTCCCATAATAGATCTCTTCGCTACCTCCAAGAACCATCGTCTCCCAGTGTTCTGCTCACCAGTTCCAGACCCACTGACTCACTTGGTGGACGCCATGCTCCTAGACTGGACGAACCTGTTTGCCTATGCCTTCCCTCCTTTCGGGCTCATCAGGCAAGTGATAAACAAAGTGAAATTCCATCAGAAGGTCAAGCTGATCCTCGTTGCCCGTTCTGGCCAAGGAAGGAGTGGTTCCCGGACCTGCTAGATCTCCTGATAGACTTCCCGAGGCTTCTCCTCAAAAGAAGTCGCTTCTCAGACAACCCCACCTAATGAAGTTCCACCAGGGATTGTCCACTCGCTCTAACAGGCTTCAGACTGTCAGGAAGCTCATCAGAGCGCGAGGTTTTTCCAGCAAGGCTGCAGAGGCTATTGCGAGGTGCAGAAGGGACTCCTCGAGCAAATTATACCAATCCAAGTGGACAGTCTTCAGGAACTGGTGTAGAAAAATAGTATCTCCTCTTCTTCGACGTCTATAACTCAACTTGCTGATTTTTTCATTTACTTGAGGGATTCAAGAAAATTGATGCCATCAACCATCAAGGGCTACAGAGCTATGCTGTCCTCCGTCTTCTACCATAGGGGGTTAGACCTATCAAATAACCGAGACTTGTCAGACCTCCTCAAGTCCTTAGACACAGCTAAGGCCCCAAAACCTGCCCTTGCCTGGAATTTAGATGTAGTTTTGAGGTGGTTAATGTCTCCAAGGTACGAACCTTTAGAAGATCTTTCTGTTACATACCTCACTAAGAAATCCCTTTTCCTGGTTACTTTAGCAACGGCAAAGAGGGTTAGTGAAATACAAGCCATTGACAAGGAAGTGGGTTTTTCACAAGGTAATGCTGTTTGCTCGTTCACTTTGAGTTTTCTGGCCAAGAACGAGTCTCCTTCCAACCCGTGGCCTCGGTCCTTTACCATTCAGAACCTCTCCGAAGTGGCTGGCCCTCAAGAATTGGAGGCTTCTTTGTGCCCTGTTAGAGCTATCAAAACTTACTTGGCCAGAACGGCCAGCATCAGAGGACGTTCCTTTAACCTGTGGTGTTCAGTGAAAGATCCAACCAGACCTTTATCCAAGAATGCCCTGGCTTTCTTCGTCAAGGAACTCATCTTAGAGGCGCACAGGCACATCAACGAAGAGGACGCACGCCTAGTCAAGTCTTACATTTACGAAGTGCGCTCAATAGCAACTTCAGTGGCCTTCCGTCATAATAAGTCACTTTCGCAGATCACACAGAGCACCTTCTGGAGGTCGAAGTCGGTGTTTGCGTCTCACTACCTTAGAGAGGTTGAAGTTGCGTATCAGGACCTGTTTGCGTTAGGTCCCGTATCGGTAGCAGGCTTGGTTTTAGGGGGAACACACTAGGGGGGTAGGTTCCTTATCTTTCCTTCCCCCTGTGGTTTTATGGTTGCTGAGTTAATGGGAAGCCGGGGGTGCTCAGTTCACCTGGAGTACCCTCCATTCTAGTTGAGCTGCTGAGGGTATAGGGAAGGGGGATGTATTTAACTGTTTTTAGGTTAGGCGGTGAGACCCGTTTTTCAGTTTGGTTGCTTTCCAATTGCTCAGGGCAAGAGCAAAAGGAAGTCACCCTTGTCTCAGTCAGCGGTGTACTTCCCTGACTGCTTGGGTTGTTATGGAGCAGAGTGACTAGCAGCGCCACGCCCCAAGGCCTCTGCCGGTAATGGAGCTTCAACCAGCAACAGTACCTCCCTGCAAAAGCCCATCTACCAGGTAAGGTGACTCCTGCCCTTTTGTTGGTATGGATCCTTAAGATACCCATGGTTAGAGTTTGTTCCTTTTCTTTTTTTTTTTTTGTGTGTGTAACCTTTCAATAACTGGTACCTCATCCCCTGCCCTTCCACCTTAAATGTGGAATCAGCTTTTACAGTGTTTTGGTAAGTCATTATAATGAAAATGACATTTTTATGATAAAATGATGTTTCATTATACTTACCAAAACACTGTAACGTAAAGGCCTCCTCCTCCCCCGCAGGGGAGACGTTATCTCAGGTTTTCACTAATTGTGTATACCGAGAATGAAACTGACCTGGGTTTATGGGTATGTCTCCTGCCACGCTACCCCACCGGCATCCGGTGGGGTTGGGTCTCCGCCAACTGTATCAGCGTTCCAAACAAAGTTTGAAAATTTATATCTCGGACGTGTCGATTTTAAAGAGATAAAAGCTTTTACAGTGTTTTGGTAAGTATAATGAAACATCATTTTATCATAAAAATGTCATTTTTCTCCTAATATATTTATTACATCACCCACAATTTTATTGACATTAAATTTTTTATTATGTATACTGTATATCACATCATTCATTAAACTTCATATCTTTATTTATTGGTCACATCACTTCATTTTATTTATTAATCATTCCCTTCATTAATTCATAAATTCATTTACCTTAACAAAATTGATTTTCTCTTCATTACGGTGCTGAATGGGCCTTCTTGGTCTCAGTGCCTGGGCTTTTGCCCTAAATGTCATACGTCCATCCATCCATCCTGTTATCATAATAGATGTTTTGGGCCCAAGAGCTTAATCATAAAAATATCTAATCCTTTGTGAAGAACATGAATATTAAAGGGAAAAACCAAAGTAATTAGTGGAATGTACGAAATAAATAAAAAAAAATCAACTTTAAATTTATACCATAGCACTACACCTTTATGGAAACCATTCACCAGTTACAACTTCCATGCCATAGACATTTCGTACAAATTTTGTCATTAAAGGTAAAGGTACAAAATTACAATATTTACAAAATTGTGAAAACACTTGTTGTAGTCAAAAATCTTAATAATAATGATTGATTTGCTAATTGACATAACATAAAGCCAAAGTATTATTTATTTTCATAACAGTCGGGTTGAAAACCGTCATGGACCAGTTTATTGACAAAAAAGCGAGTTTAATACAACCAGGTTTTATTGAATATTGTTGCTGCTTTAGCTGCATTTATTTTGTAGACTTTTTCTATTTTCCTTATTGCAGACTTCTCTTCATTGGAGGTGCGTGCTAACAGCTTGCCTATATTTGTCATTTCTTGGGGGAAAAGTAAAAATCTGGATTCTGCTTTTTTATATATTCTATACAGTTAGAATATTATGACATATAGTTGCTAAACACTTGTAGCCGCAACGTTTCGACAGACTCTTCTGTCATTCTCCAGCGGGAGCTAGTAGAGGACTGGCAGGTTGCATAGGTCCTTCCGAATTTATACACGGGCTTCAGTGGGGGGTCATGGACGGCAAATTTTGGTTGGGTGCAGTCGGCGAACTTCAAGCCAAATTTCTGCGTTGGCTCGATCCTGATAGATCTTCGCAACCTGGGAATATCATTCATTCCAGCGTTCCCATTGGCCTGCCGTTGCGTGATGTCATGCCGACTGACATCATCGGTAGTATGGCTGCTATTGGGCGGAGGATGAATGATGTCATTATTTACTCTTTCTGTCGTAGTCGGGGGGTTGTCTCGAAGGGTGCCTCACTCATCAGGGCCGTCTCCATTCTCAGGGTTGTCATTTTCAGGTATTCGTTGGATTTGGTGGGTGTTCGGCATTACTCTTTCTCGAATTCGTGGTTAGGAGCGATGCCTCCTGTGTTGCATTCATTGCAGGTTTTCTCTCGGCAACGAGGAGCGCCTCCAGCAGGCACAGACATTGAGGGTCGGCGGCTCTCCCGAGTATACTTATATTTTGTATAATACTGTCGTGGGAGATGGAAATATTGTGGGTAGCATGGGCGTGGTTCATGATGGCACCCTCCTGGGGCGTGGCAGGAGATCCTTTTTGACAGAGGCATCGCGGTCATTCCAATATAAACGCCGGGGCATCCTCGGACAGGACATACAAATTGGTAGACCATGTTCTTCTGCTTGAGGGGTTCTCTTGCTGGCAGAGATGGGTTATTCTTCATCACGAGATTACGGGTGCGGTGGTTCTTGTAATAAATTACAATATTTATTTTCTTGCTGTCTTCAGTCGGGGTGATGTTCTTCATGACGATTTTCTTCATGGTTCTCGTCTTCACGGTACTGGGGATGCATCCAGGCCTTATAATATATCTTGATGTCATCTTGGGGGCAGGTTGTGCGCTCTCACCGCTATACCACTTTTCCAGGCCAGTTTGAATTTCTTTATTGATGAGTTTGTTGGTGAAACCATTATTCACCAACATTTGTGCAGCATGTTCAAATTCCTTGTTAGTGTCCTGCCAGGTGGAGCAGTGGGAGAGGGCCCTTCTAATGAAGGTCCTGACCGTCGTATTCTTAAACCCAGCAGGGCACTCTCTATCTCTGTTCAAGCATAGTCCCAAATTGGTGGATTTCGTGTAGACTGAGGTCTTCAAGTTCCATTCTGTCTTTGTGACCATAACGTCGAGGAAGGGGACCCGGTCGTCTGTGCTGAACTCGACAGTGTAGTTCAGCACACTACATTGCTGGAACGTCTGATGAAGGACTTCAACCTCCTCCTCGTTGTCTGCTTGAATGAAGACGTCGTTGATATATCGGGCATATTTCTTTGGCTGCTGGATTCTCTCGAGGACATGTTCTTCTACAGTGCCCATGTAAAAATTTGCAAAGAGGATGCCCAATGGAGAGCCCATTGCAATGCCATCCTTCTGTCTATACATGTGCCCTCTGTGCGTAGTGAAAGGCGCCATCTTCGTACAGATCTCCAGCAGAGCCTTCAGGGAACCTTCTGGGATGTTTAGTGGAGTCATTGTCGGGTCTCTGTAGACTCTGTTCAGGATAATGTGGATGGTTTCATCCACCAGTACGTTGGTGAATGGACTCTCTATGTCCAGAGAGGTCACGGTCCCTGCGCCCGGGGAGTCTCAAATCACTTCGAGGAATTCCACAGAGGACTTCAGGCTATAACTGCTCGGGACGTAGGGGGTCAGGATATGGTTTAGTCGTTTGGCGAGGGCCTAGGTCGGGGCAGGTGTCTGGCTGATGATCGGGTGGAGGGGGTTACCAGCCTTGTGTGTCTTGACATTCCCATACAGGTAACCAAGGTCAAAGTCACCTGCGATGGGGGGAAGATGGACAGCATTGCTGGCTGATGATCTTATTAGTTTCCCTTTTGATGTCTTCGGTGGGGTTCCTCGTCAGCCTCTCAAATTTCATTGTGTCCGACAGGATGGCTTCCAATTTGTCGAAATACTCCTCCGTATGTATAAGAACAAAAGCTGCTGTCTTGTCGGCACGACGCACCGTGATGCCTTCCTTTTCCTTCAGCTCCTTCGCAGCTTTCCTCATCTCACAGGTGCAGATTCCACTGTCGTAGGACCCTCTCTCCGTGAGGGCTTCAGCTAACAGGAGGGGCTGGAGGGCGTCGGAAGTTCTTATGGTGCCTGTAGGGAAATGTCAAGACACACAAGGCTGGTAACCCCCTCCGCCCGATCATCAGCCAAACACTTGCCCCAACCTACGTCAAAACAACTAAACCATATCCTGACCCCCTCAGTCCCGAGCTGTTATAGCCTGAAGTTCTCTGTGGAATTCCTCACAGTGATCCGAGACTCCCCGGGCGCAGGGACCATCGCCTCTCTGGACGTAGAGAGTCTATTCACCAACGTACCGGTGGATGAAACCATCCACATTATCCTGAACAGAGTCTACAGAGACCCGACAATGACCCCACTGAACATCCCAGAAGGTTCCCTGAAGGCTCTGCTGGAGATCTGTTCAAAGATGGCGCCTTTCACTACGCACAGAGGGCACATGTATAGACAGAAGGATGGCGTTGCGATGGGCTCTCCATTGGGCATCCTCTTTGCAAATTTTTACATGGGCACTGTAGAAGAACGTGTCTTTGAGAGAATCCAGTGGCCAAAGAAATATGCCCAATATATCGACGACATCTTTGTTCAAGCAGACAACGAGGAGGAGGTTGAAGCCCTTCGTCAGACGTGCCAGCAATGTAGTGTGCTGAACTACACTGTCGAGTTCAGCACAGACGACCAGCTCCCCTTCCTCAACGTTATGGTCACAAAGACGGAATGGAACTTGAAGACATCAGTCCACACGAAATCCACCAATTTGGGACTATGCTTGAACGGAGATAGCGAATGCCCTGCTAGGTTTAAGAATACGACAGTCAGGACCTTCATTAGAAGGGCCCTCTCCCACTGCTCCACCTGGCAGGACACTAACAAGGAATCTGAACGTGCTGTACAAATGTTGGTGAATAATGGTTTCACCATCAAACTCATCAATAAAGAAACTCAAACTGGCCTGGAAAAATGGTACAGCGGTGAGAGCACACAACCTGCCCCCCAAGATGACATCAAGATATATTATTAGGCCCGGATGCATCCCCAGTACCGTGAGGACGAGAGCTCCATGAAGAAAATCGTCACGGAGAACATCACCCCGACCGAAGACAGCAAGAAAATAAATCTTGTAATTTATTACAAGAACCGTCGTACCCGTAGTCTCGTGATGAAGAATAACCCCTCTCCGCCAGCAAGAGGGTATGACGTGGTCTCGTGATGAAGAATAACCCCTCTCCACCAGCAAGAGAACCCCTCAAGCAGAAGAACGTGGTCTACCAATTTGTATGTCCTGTCCGAGGATGCCCCGCCATTTATATTGGAATGGCCACGATGTGTCTCTCAAAAAGGATCTCCTGCCACGCACAGGAGGGTGCCATCATGAACCACGCCCGTGCTACCCACAATATTTCCATCTCCCGTGACAGTATTATACAAAATATAAGTATAATCAGGAGAGCTGCCGACCCTCAACGTCTGTGCCTGCTGGAGGCACTCCTCATTGCCGAGAGAAAACCCACAATGAATACGACGCAGGAGGCATTGCTCTTACCCACGAATTTGAGAAGAGTAATGCCGAACACCCACCAAATCCAATGAATACCTGAAAATGACAACCCTGAGAATGGAGATCTGATGAGCGAGGCGCCCTTCGAGATAAACCCCGACTACGACAGAAAGAATAAATAATGACATCATCATCGGCAGGCCAATGGGAACGCTTGGAATGAGTGATATTCCCAGGTTGCGAAGATCTGTCAGGATCAAGCTTCACCTCAAAAAATTTGGCTTGAAGTTTGACTGCACCCAACCAAAATTCGCTGTCCATGACACCCGCTGAAGCTCGTGTATAAATTTGGAAGGACCTATGCAACCTGCCAGTTCTCTACTAGCTCCTGCTGGAGAATGGCAGAAGAGTCTGTCAAAACATCATGGCAACAAGTGTTTAGCAACTATATGTCATAATATTCTAACTGTATAGAATATATAAAAAAGCAGAATCCAGATGTTTTACTTTTCCCCCAAGAAATGACAAATATAGGTGAGCTGTTAGCACGCACCTCCAATGAAGAGAAGTCCGCAATAAGGAAAATAGAAAAAATCTTCTACAAAATAAATGCAGCTGAAGCAGCAATAATATTCAATAAAACCTGTTTAAAAGAGGGTCTGCTGCCAAATTATTTAATACAACCATTAACAAATTACAAAAATATAAAATGTGTTAATTGAATACAGTGTAATGCATGGAAGTTATAATAAAGTAACTTCTATATAATCATTAGCAAATTATAAATTAAAGACTATTTTTACTGGACTTGAATAGGAAAGGTACAAAATTCACTAGTTCAGTGCCTCGTAGAAACATACATAATATCCAGTGTGAGGTTCAAGAAATGTCAGAAGTGAAAGATTGATTCTTTATTATTCTCGACAGGTGTTTATAATGCAGAAAGCTGACGGAAAGATAGCGGGCAACCTGAGGTCCCCAAGTGCGTCCATACAGAAATTGTGTTTGTTAATAGGCATAAGAAAACATATATAATGCATTATAGAACATGTAAAAGGCAGATATATATATTTGCAGAAAGGCTGTACAATGATGCATAAAATGAGATACATAAAGAATCTGAAATAATAACACGTAACATATATGACGAGATTAATGTACATATGAGGAGCGAAATACAAGAATGGAGAGGCGATTTGACACCCTTACAAATACTCCCCCCCCAACACAATAATTAGAGGAGCAATTATTGGATGAAACAACATTAATCACACAATGGCTGAGGCAGTTGGAGTGGGCCCCTACTCCTGGAGAACTGTGGGCGTGGGGTGGAACCAACATCTGGGGTTGGCTCGATGTGTCCCCTGGGCCGCCCCGGACCCCACTTTGGTAGGGGGGCGGGTGTGTCTGAGGGGAGGTACTGAGGGGGAACTCTGGGGCACCTGCCTGCCTCCTCGCATACTAAGCTGTCCAACAGGAATGCCGGCTTCAGTCTGTCGATGGTGACCCAATCTTCATGCTCGTGGATGTCATGGAGGTATGCCTTGGCCCACCTGATGATTGGTGGGGCCCCTGTAGGGCCTGGTTAAGGGCGTCCACCCTGACGAAGACATAGGCACAGGAGTGTAAGGCAGGTGGGCTGTAGGTGGTGGTTCTGTTGTTGAGGGTCTTATGGCAGGGCGCGAACTTCTGTGCGAGTTCCCTCAACCTCGGGAGGTGGGTGTCAGCACCGTCCGCTGGCGGGAAGAATTCTCCGGGAACGACCAGTGTCTCTCCGTAGACTTTCTCAGCAGGGGAGGTGCTTTCAGGTGGGGTGTGGAGACCCAGCAGGACCCAGGAGAGCTGTTCCTTCCACCTCTCGTCGGTGCAACGTGCCATGAGAGCTGCCTTACGAGAGCAGTGCGCCCTCTCGACCATGCCGTTCACTGAGGGGTTGTAGGCCGTTGTGCTGTGTAGTGTTGTACCCATCAGGCGTGCCAAGGAGACCCAGAGCTCTGACAGGAAGGCTGGACCCCTGTCTGTAGTGATGCTGTCTGGCACTCCGAAACGGCTGA
This sequence comes from Macrobrachium rosenbergii, assembly GCF_040412425.1. NCBI lineage: Eukaryota > Metazoa > Arthropoda > Malacostraca > Decapoda > Palaemonidae > Macrobrachium > Macrobrachium rosenbergii. The sequence continues at coordinate 19,603,392 of NC_089776.1, read as the reverse complement.
TCCAACTGGAGAGGAGGGCCTCTGTGCATGACACTGTAGATGCCTCCTCCATGGGGGTTGCCTCAGGCCAGCAGGTGGAGTGGTCTATGATCGTCAGGAGGTATCTGACTCCTCCTAACTGCAGAAGAGGCCCAACGACATCGATGTGGATGTGGCCAAAGCGCCGACGAGGCTGGGGAAAGTCGCCGACCCTGGACTCTGTGTGCCGGGATGTTTTGCTTGTCAGGCATGGGATGCAGCTCCTTGCCCACTGTTGGACGTCCTTGCTGATGCCATGCCAGATTGCAGAGGAGAGTTGTGTTTGAGTTTCCTAAGGGCACGTATACCCACTTAAGAGCTGTCACTGCCGTTCTGTAGTCTGCCGTCTCTGGGTCTGCTGCTTGTTCTTTTGCTAGGTCTTCATAGTCGATGCCGAGGTGAAGGGAATTGTTTTCTACTCTTGACAGGGCGTCGGATACTGTGTTCTTCCTGCCGGGGACGTAGTTGATGGTGCTGACTGTTCGAGTGGTTGAACGAAGTGCCAAAATATGCCCTTTTTGGGTATGCCGTATTTAGTCCGTTAATGGCATGGTTTCCACCAGGGAGGGAGCTATCAGAGGCCTAAACTTTGATGCCGTAATTAGTCTGCTAAAGGCTTCTGATGGTAGGCTGCGGCTGTTTTTATTACGTTAATGGCTGGGCCAAAACCGCGCTACCTGCCACTCGGGGGTCACCAGTGTGAGGTTCAAGAAATGTCAGAAGTGAAAGACTGATTCTTTATTATTCTCGACAGGTGTTTATAATGAAGAAAGCGGATGGAAAGGTAGCGGGCGACCTGAGGACCCCCACTGCATCCATACAGAAATTGTGTTTGTTAACAGGCATAAGAAAACATATACAGTAATGCATTAAGAAAATGTAAAAGGCAGATATATATATCGGCGGAAAGGCCGTACAATGATGCATACAATGAGATTCATAAAGAATCTGAAATAATAAAATGTAACATATATGATGTGATTAATGTACATATGAGGAGCGAAACACAAGAATGGAGAGGCCATTTGACGCCCTTGCACCAGCAGTGCATTTAACTCAATGAAGGAGTGGTAACCACTGAGCCATCGCTGCAATGAAAGCCCTTTTATCCCACCACTGAATTTTAATTTTAACCAATAAAGAGTAGTTTAAAAATTTTACTTTTTTTTGTGTTTTAAGTTTTGTTACTGGAATGTGACATCAGAAGTCAAGATAGACAGAAAAATATCTCCAGAAATTGTTTGCATGAAGTTTGGTGGAAAGAATTAGATGCCATAACATTTTGAAAGTACAGTTTGTTTCCCTAATATGAATTCCTAAAATGTCATATTCGAGATCTGCAAGGTAGCAGCAGAATCATGAAATGCTTGTTTATATCCGGAATGTGTGCATATAAGCAAGCTGCTTTGAACATGTGACCCAGTAGTTACACAATACTACAGGCCAAGTGGCACACAGCAACACAAAGCTACTGAGATTTAAAAAAACTCTACTGAAACGGAAATCTTTTATTTATATATTGCATTAAATCGCAGCATATAAAAATGATAAGAGCCAGAGGGATCAAACCTCTTTGTAACACTGGTTAGCATACTGAAGCCTGACAATGATTTTATGAATCAAGGTAAAAGGATGTTGACAATTATTCCAATTAAGTGTTTCCAGGTTAGCCTAGATCAGGAATGTATTGCTATAAGTGTACTAAACCGAGTACCTATTATTAAGCCAAATCGAATGATGGGGACAGGAATTATGCATTGTAAAGGTTTAAATGAAGCAATTTTTTTGCTTTTACATTTTTCATAATCTTAGAGCAGATTGGATGTAAATAAAATGGTTCTGTTACCCTTTAGAACTGTAACCTTTTAGAACTGTAACAAGTTTTTGCCTTTTTATTATACCTGTAAGGTATATTAAAATATTTTCTTTTATACTGTTATATTCTGTATTCATTCAACATTTCATATGTTTATTTTATTCAAGAATAAGCTATTTACTCTGCAGCCAGTGGTAGAAGCTGAGGGACAATAGACCTGTTTTGACTGAGCTTGATTTTAATTGTATTAAATTTCCTTATTTATTGAACTGAACTAAATTGTGCCTCATGAGAGGCTAGTTTATAGGACACACCCTCCCATCCTGTAAGAGGCATAGCATCAGTAAAAGATACATATGCAGGACACCCTAAAGGTTGAGTCACAGTGGAATTGTAAGAGCCCAACGCTGTCTCTTCCAAACACGTGTGTTCGTCAATCGTCATCATCGGAGTGGACAGGACAAAACAGGAGCGTCTCGTTTTCTTTCTCTACAGGAACGCGATTTCAACCATACAACATTTCTGTCTGTTTCTCCCTAAACATAGTTGTCTTAATGTATGTACAATCACCACTACTTGCATTGCCATGCAAGCATTCTAATCATGTACTCATAATGTTCCAACGAATCTTCTGTATCAAAGTGTGTGTGTGTGTGTGTTTCTGTTTGTGAAGACGCCAAATGTCTCTCCATTTCACATATATTATGCTACTGCATTGTATCCATTAATCTGTCTTGAATCTCAAACAATTGGCCATATGTAGATTTTCCTGGCCTTTCCACTGATGTATGTTTCATCACTGTATGTTAATCATGTCTCTTGATATTGCCATCTGTTTGTCTGCCGACAAACACAGATGTCTGAACCTTTTATCTCTGTTTTACCTGTCTGTGTGTAGACGCTACATTACCGCTCGCATGCGTCAATAACATCTTCGAAGATTCTGTACATTTCTTACGGGCTGCTCTAGGAGCAAGAGCCCGTGCTGGCACAAGGCCAGCTAAATCTAAAACAACAACATGTACATTTATCTCAGTAGGAAACAACCAATAAACCAGTAAACGCCCAGCCAGTATGTCACTCAAACCCCAGTCCTTACACTGGTGACCCTGGAGTGACCAGAAGGACCCGGCCGACCCAAGATGACGACCCACGCGCCAACAGACCATTCGCTGCCTCGCTGCTTCCTGCCGTTCCTGAGTTCTCAGTAGAAGTCCGACCCTCCGAGATGACCCACCCCACCACTGGCGCCCTGGATGCCTCCTCCAGGAAACCTGAAGCCGCCCCCGAACTCGTACTGGACGAGCTGACCAACGAAGGACCAGCCACGTCATCCTTCAGCCGCTGCCGCCCCTCTCGAGCTGGATACCAAGGATCAGCCGCCGCCATCCTTCAGCCCTCGAGCCGGCCACCGAAGGATCATCCGACGTCACCCTTCAACCCGCTCCCGTCCTCCTCGAGCTCCTGCTGGCCGGTGCCGCCCTTCAGCCTCCTACCCGCCCCTAGCCCAAGCCCTTCGAGCCAACTACAATTGTCGGCAAGACAATTTCCGCATCAATGCATCGCTTGTGGGGAACATTGTAAGAGCCCGTTGCCCCGACGCCGTCTCTTCCAAACAATGACAATCAGACATTACCCACGTCTTGGGGGAGAGTATTTGTAAGAGCCCGACGCTATCTCTTCCAAACACGTGTGTTTTTGTGTGTTCGTCAATCGTCATCATCGGAGTGGACAGGACAAAACAGGAGCGTCTCGTTTTCTTTCTCTACAGGAACGCGATTTCAACCATACAATATTTCCGTCTGTTTCTCCCTAAGCATTGTTGTCTTAATGTATGTACAATCACCACTACTTGCATTGCCATGCAAGCATTCTAATCATGTGCTCATAATGTTCCAACGAATTTTCTGTATCAAACTGTGTGTGTGTTTCTGTTTGTGAAGACGCCAAATGTCTCTCCATTTCACATATATTATGCTACTGCATTGTATCCATTAATCTGTCTTGAATCTCAAGCCATTGGCCATATGTAGAATTTCCTAGCCTTTCCACTGATGTATGTTTCATCACTGTATGTTAATCATGTCTTGATATTGCCATCTGTTTGTCTGCCGACAAACACAGATGTCTGAACCTTTTATCTCTGTTTTACCTGTCTGTGTGTGGCGCTACATTACCGCTCGCACGCATCAATAACATCTTCGAAGATTCTGTACATTTATCTCAGTAAGGAGCAACCAATAAACCAGTAAACGCCCAGCCAGTATGTCACTCAAACCCCAGTCCTTACAGAATAACCCCTGTCATAGGTACTGAGCTTTAAGGAACAACCGTTTGCCGATTGTTCCCTTAGTGGGTTGTTGCCTCCTTTGTTTTTGTTTGTCTTTCTTACTGGCGAGCTGACGTCTGTTGAACGGCGTCAGACTTCGTCAGTCAGGTTCGTAGCAGCAACGAGGCAGGTTGAGGGCAGCAGCAAGCCAGTTGGAGTAGCAGCAGCAGGTATCCGTACCTGAGAGTCAGGTCCCGGCAGCAGACCTGTGGAGAGTTTTTTTTGAGGACGAGATGGTTGCCGTGTCGGCTCTGTCATGGTCATCGTAATTGGAGGAGGACGTCAGCACTGTGCTTGAGGACGAGATGGTTGTCGTTTCGGCTCTGTCTTTGTTGTCCTGCAGTGCTCCTGTGTTGCAGCTTCGTCTTTGGATGTTTATGTAACTCTGGCTGTAATAATGCTTAATGTATTATTTATTATGCTGCTTGTGTATTTATTGTTTCATTATTATTATGCTGCCTGTGTATTTATTATGCTGCTTGTGTATTTGTTTCATTATTATTATGCTGCCTGTGTATTTATTATGCCGCTTGTGTATTGTTTCATTATTATTTTGCTGCCTGTGTATTTGTCATGCTGTCTGTTCATGCTATGTTTGTTATGCCTGTTTAGTGTTGTTTGTTAATTTATTTTCAGTTTGTTTATTTTATATCACTGAATCATTTATTTGTGCTGTTTAGTTTCTGAACCTGACTCAACTGTACATTATGTATATAATTTGTAAATAAATTAATTTTAAGGTCACTTTTTGGTATTGTTCAACTCCTCCCTCCTTTGTTTGTCACCTCTCGTCAGTCATTACAGCCCAATTGCTTATTATTTTTAAGAACCTGTTGATCTCGAGAGGCGAGATCGTAATAATATATATATATATATATATATATATATATATATATATATATATATATATATATATATATATATATATATATATATATATATCACATTTACATTTATGTAAAAACAGAAATAAAGAAAAAAAGGATGTGGTAACCCCTCCTAAAGATGCTCACGTCTGAAGTTAAATAATAGTAATAAAAATAAGATGATGATACACACATGACAGCAGAAATAATGATAATGATAACAATGGTAAAATGCATGCTATTCCACGTGTCCAGATTGTGTGTATGTTATTATCTCTACTCTGTATTTCCATGTCTATGGCCTTGAGCTCAAATAAAATTTATTATTATATCGTGCACTATATATATATATATATATATATATATATATATATATATATATATTATATATATATATATATATATATATATATATATATATATATATATATATATATATATATATATATATATATATATATATATATATATATATATATATATATATATATATATATATATATATATATATATATATATATAAGTTCAGCTCGAATTGTAATTCAATGTTAAAGCTCAGTACCTATGACAGGGATTATTCCACTGTAACTCAACCCAGGATTCGGACCGTCCACATCAGTAAACAGGACTGTAGCTATGGAACCAATCACTGTCGAAGTTGGCTGTAAGGCAAAGGGGAAGTCACAGAAAGAAAATAAGAGGAAAAGGCAAATTTTCGGAATCAAATAAAGACATTTATAAGCCTCAGCAGCTGTGACAACACGACCAATAGAAAACTTGCTGGGAAGGAGACTGTCCAACTACATCTTTTCAGTCTTAGTGCGGGATGGTCGAAAGTGCCCTAGTGTTTGGCTTGACAGCCTTAATTTCATGAATCAAATCAGTCATCATAAAAGAGTGCATTATGCACTGAAAATATTTATAAATTGGTCAAATTATGTAATCTGATATCGCAATGACTAATAATACAAGAAGCATTTTGTCATATTTTGGATATAGATGAAAATAAATTTCTAGTAATTTTTAAAGAACATTTACTCCATACATAAATGCTTTATACTTTCACACCTTACATAGATTAAATCATAAATATAAAGAATTATAAAAACTGGTTAGTGTTCTTTAGAGGAAGTGATTTAAAAGAAACCTGAAAGTGCCAGTTGATTTATATGAAACAACCTCTTTGGGAACATGGGGTGAAAGTAGCAACCCACCATGCAGAAAAGAAATGCAGAATAGTCAAGGGGACCAAACAGTCACCCCAGAGTAGCTACTAGGGCTTTCCCTGCCATAAAATGCCTTGTGTTAGAGCATGGCCTCAACTTCTAGATGACGATAGCAGTTTTAATGCTTAGTAAGGTGTGCTTAAATGATACAGGAATTCTTCTTGGGACATTGTGAGGGGCTACACGTTTTGTAAAGACGTGTTTTCATTTTCTGCACGCAACTGAGAGCTGGTAATAAACAAAAACTTGCTTCCCTACAGTGATGGCTTGATGTAACTATAATATTTCTGTTGGTTGTGCCCAGCATCGAAGCTCCTCTATCGAATTCTTGGTTAGCCACCAGATTTCATCAGCCAATCACGATGCGACTTTGTGGTCACACGACTGTTCAGTCTTTCACCTGCTTTCCGTCCACATGCTTAGCCAACTACCTGTTAGTAGTTTTTTGCCCTTATGCCGAGACAAAAAGTGGCCTATTTTGCAGAATTCATGGGAATGGTAGATATTACCGCCGATTCCTGCCAAAAATCGCACGAACAGTGGCTCTTCCTCTACGACGACCACAGGTCTCCTTACATTGGTAAAGAACGTATGGTATTAAAATTCACTAATCACGGCACTTTGGAGGTGCTAAAAGTTATTGTCTCTAATGGTGGATTAAACTGTCTTCTAGTGACACTAACATGTCATATATACTTGATGTTTAAAAAGCCATATAACTCATTAGAAAACAGCTCCAAATCCAATTCCAGCATAAAATTTGCAATCATCAGCATATATTTACATGACATTTTCATATACAGATGCATGTTTTAAAAAAGTAAAACACAGTTCCTCTAACATGTCTCTTTTTTTCTGTATAAAACTACCTACAGAAATTTACAACTGATTACTGTCAAGGGATGATTGTAAAGCATTTAAAGGACATTACATTATTGGGCAATGTACTGACACACCATAAAGTTTCTCCCCTTCAGAAAGAAAGCAGTTTTTGTTTGCAATATTAATAAAGGGGATAGGAAGCCTCTGAAACCTCATCCAGTCTTGAGCCAGAAAGATCAAGATGGTTAGTGATTAGTACTCTGACAACTTTCATCAGATCCAAGACTTAAATCGGGCAAGTGAAAGGCATAAGAAGGACCTCATGAATCTGGTCTATGTCACAAGGATTCCTTTGTCCATCTGTGTAAGTCTGAGTCTGGGTGAATGATAATTATATGACAAAATAAACAATTTCAAATTTTGTGGTAGGGAGCTTGAAGCCATGCATTTCTGACCATCTTACAGGTTTGCTAAAAGTGAGCTGAAGCCATTGGTCCTCCACTTGTCTGCGAAAAAAAAGAAAGAGAAAGGTATACATTGGGTCCTCCAGAATAAGCTTTGCAATGCTACTCTTGGCTAATGCAAAAACGGAACACCCTCCTTTTGATATTCCGTACTTGATTAAGTCGAACTTAGTATTACCTGCAATATTCGATGCAAATATCTTTTACGCACCTTGATCTTCAGTCTGAATTGTGCTATGGTCCAATAGTATTCTACTTGATAATTACCACACCTGTGCCTCCTATATTAATTTTTGCCGTTCTCGCATCCACAAGCTGCTTAGGACTGACGTAAAGCTCTGCAACTCTTTAGCTTCATTTGTTCATCTCACTTGTTCCCAAAAAGAAATTCGGATAGGAAGAGAGCGGTTTTTTACTCGAATCATTCCATCCTTGTTTAGCAATTGAGACATAAGGTAAGTAAAAACTGCAATAAACTAATCAGCAAGGGATACAATACAACCATTTCACATGACCTTTGTTACAACTGTTGATACAATTCTGTTGCACACCCTCCTGACTGGACCATCCCAGGTTCCAGTAGTAAAGTTTGGTTGTTTATTCAGTTATTTTTGAAGAGGTCAGTCTTTAAGTTCTTACCGTATTAACTCTATTTTTATTGTCCACTAAGGCGCTGACGCCAGTACTGCAGACCTTCAAATCTACGGTATATCTGATGTCCATGCTAAGGAAAGGACGATCATCCGAGTCACAGAGAGCGTGTACACTTAATGGGAATTTAGTTTTACATGTAAAAGGAGATCTTGTGAAATGACTGGTTTTATGAAATGTTGAAGTGCAATGACCAGGAAGCAAAAATGAACTCTTCTGCCGCAATCATCTCAGTTTGGTAGAGATTATCAATACTCTTCATAAACTTAGTAAAAGCTTGGTCAAGGGAAATAGAAAATGATGCACGTCACAGTCACTTGAAAACCTGTTTTTTATGAACCCAATGCATTATCTAAAAACAAATTCCCAGTGCCTTTGGTCCATGTTAGGTTTGATTTGAAGAGTTATGATGTAAGACAGTTTTAGCATGTTATCTGCATGTGCCCAACGCAAAAGTGAAATTTGCTGGGTCACGATGAAGTACGTCATTTAAGAAAGGCAACATGTTATCATCTTCGTACATGACAGGTTAAGCTGACTGTCAGCAAATTATTCACGAACGAGTGTTTATCGCCTGATGGTGAAAAGCTTGAAAAGTTAAGGTAAAATATCCTCTAACACTTTAGTTACAGTTTATAACAATTCATAACAATCATTCAGAAGTTGATCTTTGATAGTGGCAAGCTCAGCCATGGCATTGTATGTAGAGTACTCAGGAGTTTCCTGTATTTATAGAGTCAAATGTCTTTTTGAAGGGTTTGAGAATAAACTTTTCAGCAACCCAAAATAATGATGATGTGTTCAGTCGAATTATGCGTAACTGGAAGTTGGCAAACATTAGTTTTAACATACAGGAAGCTATCTTGGGAAATAATGAGTTTCACCAAATGTTACTACCACAATCTGTTGTGTTATCAGAACTGCATCAGCGTCCCTTGATGTCGAAAATATTTTGTTTTTTTTATGGGTCTCAGCAAGTAAGGATGGAAATGGCGTGAGACACATGCAGATGTTGTCCATTTCTATTTGTAGACTCAGAGATAAGGAAGTGGGGTTTACCGGGTCCTGGGTTTACCCAGCGTAGGCCTTCCACCGTCGAGGCGGAGTCTTCGTTACAATTTCAAGCCAGTAGGTTGAAGAATTGCTAAAAGAATAAGGAAATTTTAATTATCACCGAGTTTACTGTAAAAACGATGTTACTGAAGCTTTCACTGGAGCTGAAAGAACCCTCTCAATTATCAACACTTCTAACCCGAACTTAACAAAGTATAAATATGTCATTAATATGGTAAAAATATTATGGTTGGTTTTACAATATATTCTAGAAGAAAATGCTGAGAGAGAGAGAGAGAGAGAGAGAGAGAGAGAGAGAGAGAGAGAGAGAGAGAGAGAGAGAGAGAGAGAGAGAGAGAGAGAGAGAGAGAGAGAGAGAGAGAGAGAGAGAGAGAGAGAGAGAGAGGAGAGAGAGAGAGAGAGAGAGAGAGAGGCATTAATTATCTTTTTCGAAAAGTGGAGTTTAAATTTGAAAAGTAATTTTCACCCTCGAACCATGTGCAGGACAGCGTGAATACCGAAATGCAGTAGAGCAAAATGTCTAGTCATGCATTTGAGAAGTCGACAGGAGCGTGTATTCCACTCAACACTTATATTAAAATGAAACCGTAGTTTTACTCTCACAAGACTACGAGTGAGTAATACGAGTAGATTAGATAGTCATGTATTCTATGGCTTTTGTCGTTGATAATTGTACAAGACACCGGCAGTATAAGATTTTGTTACCCACATTGTTTAGTTTTTCTTGGGAGAACCTCATCAGTGATTCATCTCTTACCCATATTGTTTAGTTTTTCTTGGGAGAACCTCATCAGTGATTCATCTCTTACCCATATTGTTTAGTTTTTCTTGGGAGAACCTCATCAATGATTCACCTCAAGCTCCATTCGTATTCAGAATGATCAATTCAGAGTTATCTGTCAGTCTGTAATTATCCTAAAATAGTTCGTTTTATAGATTCTTCGCATACTTAAGTAATTATTAAAGTGCTCAGATTTGCTGCATTATTCTTGACTATATCACACCTGTTTTGAAGAAAACCACAACTGAAAAATTATTTTTAATGACCGAATCAGCAGAGAACAAACATCATCTTGGGAGGCCAAGTAACACAGGGCAAGCCATCACATTTACCTTGCGAGTCTTCGTAGTGCTCGATTCGACGGTTGTTTATATTCTTACACAAACAAACTTTGGAATTCTTTCATTGTTTAAAGTTCTCCCTAATTCCCATCCGTCTTTTGAAGACGCTTATTGATGCCTACTGCTTCTTACGAGGGCAAGACTCCACTCTTGTCCCTCAGATTGGTGGTTGGCTGCCTTAAGTTGCTGAAGGGCTTGGATTCTGCCTAACAAAGACGACCTTTAAGGCTGTACCAAACAAGGGCGTTAGATTGTCCGTCCCGGTGGCTTTATAGGGAAAGGATAAAGACTGCAAATTCGTCTTCCAGTCGTAATGAAGGCTGTGCAACAAGTTCAAGAGCCTTCTTATTTACAGTCTGCTTAATAACTCGAAACGATACAAATCATGAACATTTGATGAGAAATTTGTAAAGGGGATATGGTTACATTTTTCTCTTTCGTCTCAATTTTTCATTCCAAAAATAGTTAATGAACTTTTAAAAAGAGAAAAGGCGTGTGATTCAGAAGCGAATTCCGTATCTGGAAGTGAATGAAGTGAAGACCTGATCCAGCTTCTTGATCCTAAGCGTTCATGACTGCCACAGGTCATTTTTGGGACTCGAGGGCCATACACACGAACAATAGCCACAACAATACCTACAGAAGAACAAGTGGCGTCGGCGACATTGCGACAAATTTGTAGTAGTTCGAAGCTAAAGTTAAGAGCTGGTTCATTTATTAAAGGAAATACCCTCGATTTATCTCACTCAAGAAATCCCTATAGATTTAAGATTAGTAGTTCATACATGGATGGATATGTCCTACACAAAGCAAAACGGACAAGGCACTTCCAACATTCTAGAAGTAAACTTAGCCTGGGTCATGATATGACCCTTCAAAGGCATACTACTCTTGTGAGCACAAATTTCTTATAGGTCCGAGTCACACAAGGTATAACAAGTTTGCGAGTGAACTGTTTAAGAAGACTAAGTTGGAAAGTGATAGTTTTTGGAGAGCAAATCTTCTGCACTTGAACAAACAGGGCAGGATGGCATCTGAAGGAAGCATTTATGACAAGAAAGAATATGCCAAGGAAGATATAATAGATGTTCTCTAACTGATAAGAAAAGTGAAATTCATTTACACAAAGATGGCTTTACGACAGACCGTCGTGGATGGCTTGAAAATATATCTTGTGGATATTGAAGTGCGAAGTCCCTAGAGATCAAAGTGGGTTTATATTTATGGAAAATTTATGTGCTGATTGCTTGGATTTACTCCCTGTGATTAACCTAACCCAGTTCAATCTAACTATCTATCTATCTATATGTATTTATGTATGTGTGTATTTATGCGTGTGGGAGCTTGAAATCACACTGACACGAGATGTATATATGCAGATTTTCCGTGGAGAAAATGAAACACTGGTTGTAGATTTTGCCTGGTTTTGTTTTTATATTTAAGGCATCTTTTGGTGGACTGATACACAGTGATAGAAATTGACAATATATATATGCTAGAGTGACAGTACAAACGAATTTACAAAAGGCTGGAAACCAAATATTCCCACCTGACAGGTGGAAAAAGAGAGGTGGAAACTCATTAGCATCTGAAATCAGTACCCTCTTTACAAATCTGTTTATTCTGTGGTGGGCTCACACCTTGTACCCTCATCCCATTTCAGCTACCATCCTTAAAATCTATATACTTCACATATTTTTTTGAAATTGATGGATCGAGTTTGTACATGCCTTGACTAATATTCAAATTCTTACAAGAGCTTTATTTTATAAGATAGTTTCTTCCAGTAATATACTAGAAAGAAATATTATGAAGTCCAGTTTTATCATAAGAAAAGCTTTTGTAAGAATTTGAATCTCAGGCAAAGCATGTATAAACTTGATCCATTAATTTCAAAAGATTTTTAGGCACACCATCAGGCATATACCTGCCAAGAAAAATCCCGTATAACTCAGAATAATCTTCTGATATTAATTCTTCGGTCAGATGGCTTTCTTACTGTATTAAAACATTAACATTCACCCTCACAGGTATACTAAATAACATTATGCCAAGAGTTCTTCCAAACTACCATTTTAACCTTCATTCTCATACAAAGGAATAATCATTCCACTCATCCATTCATGTAAAAAAACTGTTCTGTGGGCTTTCAGGTCTACTGGACAGAAGTATGGGACAATAGGGTGGTGAAAACTAAAATAATATGCATGATTTGAGAGAGTTGGGAAGAAGGAGGGGACAGGGGTGGGTGTGGGTTTAGAATACTGAGTAAATGTTGGCCAGATGGGGTGCAGAAAGGACTTATATTCGGGAAGACATGAGTGTGTGTCTGCAAGATAGCCAAGAGAAGGACCTTTGCTAAAAGGCCTCCAGTTCCTGGGCAGCTTCATATGGTTAAACTCTTGGTACCTCATCCTACAAACACAACCCTACCACTACCCACTTCCCAACATGACAGACATCATTTCCACCCTTCAGGGGGCCAGAATCATCTCAGATTTTGACCTACTGAAGGGGTATTTCCAGGTCCCGGTCTATGATGAGGATGTTCTAAAGACAGCAATCGTCACACTTTTGGGACCAGTGCACTCAACTATTCTAAATTTGACATCTGGAACTCAGAGGCCACATTCTAGAGGCTGATGGACAACATTCTAAGAGATCTTGTCTTTTGTGTCTGCTACATTAACAACATCCTTACCTTACCTTCTCTAAAATTTGGTAAGACCACCAAAAACACACCAGAGTCGTACTATACCTCAATTGTGATAATGTTTTAGTGGTCTGCCTTGACAAATGCATTTTAGGGGCTTCCTCTGTCAAATTCCTGGGTCATCAAGCTTAAAAGTTAAAAGGGAGATCCATCAGAACTAGTAGTATCCGTGGGATAAAAAGTGTTTCACCCTCTCCCTTTCTACAATAATTACACTGCCTAACATTTTTGACATTTTATATTTCACCCCTTCTCACCCTTCCTTCCTATGGGGGATGAACTTGGACTTAAAGTGCATTGGGAGTGTCACTATCCATCTCAGCGACCTCGAAAACTATGTATTAGACACTAATATCTGTCGTTTTTGGTTATTTTTACATGTCACCCCCTTCCCACCCCAACCCCCTTTGGTGCCAGTGATGTCTTACCCCAACAGTATTCTTTTCCAAATAGTAAGTCATATGTATATCGAAATGAGGTATGATAAGTTTATTTAGTTACTAAGTCTACAGGCAGAACCAGCCCCGTTTCAGGGAAGACCTTCCCACCCCAACCCCCTTTGGTGCTAGTGATGTATTACCCCCACAGTATTCTTTTCCAGATAGTACGTCATATGCATTCCAAGTTTGGTTGAAACTGCTCAATGCATTTCAGAGTTACGCTGGAACATACACACACGTAGATACATCCATTTTTATATGTATATATATAGATTGGAATCCTGAAATGCTAAGCACTGAGTAGGGATATGGAATGGTTGTGTATATTGTACATTCATTATAACACGCTTTTATGCCACTGTTTTTGTACAAATTTCCTTTTTTTTTATTACAACTTAGTACCTTATCATAATTCTGAAAGGTATTCACTTAGTATGAATGTGGATCAATTGCATTATTCAAACTGTACATCCATACACATCATTAATATTTAGTTGGCTTTGTTTTTTAACAACCTAGTACTGTAACAGCATCAGCCTGGTAAGGATATGGAACAGTTGCATATTCAACAGTAAAAGCAGCTATTTTGATAGGTGTAAATCACTTGTAAAATTTGCTATTTTGTATACGCTCTTCCATTTGTAACAAACATAATTTTTTTATATAGCATTAGTAAAATACCTAGCACTTTTGTGACATATTACCGTGTCAGCATGACGAACAGCTTCAGTCTAATAAGGGTGAGGAATAGTCTTATCTTCAACTCTAAAAACTCCTTTGATTGTTCTCTTAAGAGGAGCAAGCTGATAAGCTCTGAGCTTCAGTGCTGAACCCAATTTTACCTGCCAAGTTTGGCAGCCAATCGCAGAGTGCCCTACCTTCACGTGTTTATACGACCCTTCTGTCACTTGATACTAGGTATTGGTGGCATGATCGTTTGACCACCTGTAACCACACTGCCGCCGCTCGCATGGCAATATCAACAGCAGATCAGATCCCGGGAATAAATATTATGGGCTGCTCTGTGAGCAAGAGCCCGTGCTGGCATAACGCCAACTTAATCATAAACAAAAACGGGAATAAATCACTTGTCAGCAGACTCCTGTGTGTGTAGGCCTATAACCTTGCAGGGATAAAGCAGTTGCTACATGAATTTCATCACCAGAAATAAATTCCTCTAACTCTTCATCAGCCGGTTGGGCTACAGTTACATGGCTTTCATAACTGGTTAGACAGTCAAAGAAAAACGTGCCAGCTACTTTTGCCAATTTCACTCTGGAACCACACATTAGGAAAAACGGCTCATAGACAACTGAAATTCATAAGGATGACAACGAGTGCTCGTCAGATTTTAAGTTTTCCATGTAGTTGTTTTTCCGAAGCTTTTAGTCAATTGGTGAAAATTTCACTAGAATTTTCAAGATCGATATTTTCATCACATTTCTTCTCGCATTATTGGTTAAGAATATCATGTGGTATTCGACTTCTATCCATTACGTTAGGAAGCATTAAAATAAATCTAAAATCAAATAAATATAATGTAAATAATCATTAAACAATCAAGATATAGTTCTTCAAACATCAATAATGATTATAAATAAAAAAATTTATTGAACTCTATCTTGGCTGAGTAACTCGTGCAAGTTTGTGAAAAAATGTATAAAAATCATTGAGATCAGTTATTTATAATAAATAAAATTCAGTGTCAAGAACAACACATGAGGGTTTGGAAAAATTTGAAACGATGCAGATGGAAAAAAGTATCCGACTTTAAAACTCTTTCGAAACCTTGGTTACAGATAAAATGAACCACTATACATTATGAATTCAAAGAGAACAGATAGTCACTAAGAGAGAAGAAAAATTCTTTAGAATAACAGGGTGGAAGTTAAAAGCCACCATTCCTCATGTACAATCGCTGGTTCTCTTAAAATGCGTAACAGTGACTGAAGCGTCAGTTTTTATGAAGAGCCATTACTCAACTTGCATAGTGGGTACGCACAAGTAAGGTCATTATCATGCACTTGGCAACCATGAGGTGGGACCCTAAGAAGTGATATAAGACAACACATTGGGACTGGCACATTCACTCGTTGTGTTACCTCGGACAACATGCACAAGGCCCTGGTCTTTCTCTCCTGCGTAGCGGCCGTGAGTTCTTTTTATTATTTCTTTTTCACATTGGGAGTGCTTTTAACAAAGCAGCTATTTGGGTGGACTTGATCCTAATATAGTAGGCTAACTCAAGTAATGGTTTTTCGTAGTTCGATAACATTATATTATATTTGAAATTTTGGTTAATGTGTGACCTTTAATTCCCCACTTTTTGGTAAAAAAAAAAAAAATAGATACTTATTATTGCAAGTTCACATCATGAAATACTTCAATCACACAGATTTAAGGCAAAATATCTTATACATATATATTATACATATGTATGTATATATACATACATACACACACACACACACACACACACACATATATATATATATATATATATATATATATATATATATATATATATATATATATATATATATATATATATGCCTCCAACTTCCGGAGCAACAGATCGAAGAACAATCCAAGGCGGGTCAGGGAGAGGCACTGTCCATATGCATTTTATTTTAATATGCCGACGTTTCACAACTCCTCACAGTTGCATTTTCTAGGTTGCAAACAGCGAGCATGGCACTCAGTAAACTAATAAAATCAGAATTACAAATCAGAAGTGAGTCAGAAAATTTGCAAATTCTTGTTATATATATATATATATATATATATATATATATATATATATATATATATATATATATATATTTATATTTATATTTATATTTATATTTATATATATACTGAAATTCGATGCACATGGGGCATTCAGTACTTCTCAAGACAACATCGTTAACTGTCTGAAACTCCTTTTTTCCTCCGGCTAAAAATCTAAAAAAAAAAAGAAAAAAAAATAATTCCTGTATTGCTCCATTTTATTCTCTTCTTCCGACATTTATTGTAGGCTGTTTCAGCGTGAAGCTCACAGCTTCGGCGACCAGAGTGGATGGAAATTCCACTGCAAACGACGGCACTCAGTAGTGTGGCTTGCGAAGCTTCATGAAGAATGATCCTGATTTGTGAAAGTCCTTTCTTTTTCGAATTTACGTTATATCTGCGTTGTTGTTTCATCTCTGATTTTTCATTATCGTCAAGTATATATTGGAGTGTAGTTCCACTCTAAATCCATTATAACCCTGATGGCATTGGATTAATGGCCCAAGAAGCTGTTGACGGAAGAGAAAACAGTGAAACAAGATAGCAATGACTTCTGGGTTCCTTCCGAGTTTCAGCCTCGAAGACAATAGGACGGGAAGAGATTCAGGAAAATTTGCAAAATCTTATTATATATATATATATATATATATATATATATATATATATATATATATATATATATATATATATATATATATATATATATATATATATATATATATATATATATATATATATATATATATATATATATATATATATATATATATATATATATGTTTCAGTGGCATTGCCTTTACTCACACACACATATATATATATATATTATATATATATATATATATATATATATATATATATATATATATATATATATATATATATATACGAAGGAAAGAGAAACGACGGATTGGTGCTAGGCCTTTCGACTCGTTTCTCTTTCTATAATATATATATATATATATATATATTATAATATAATGGCATTGCCTTTATTTATATATTCATCACGTTCCATATATTTTAATATGATTCACACACATACATATATATATATATATATATATATATATATATATATATATATATATATATATATATATACTTTATATAAACATATATATATACATATATATATAAATATATATTCTATAATATATATATATATATATATATATATATATATATATATATATATATAAATATATATAATATAATATATATAATATATATATGTACAGTACATATTTTATATATATATATATATATATATAAATTATATATATATATATATATATATATATATATATATATATATATATATACACATATAATGTATTCTATACATTCATATAATGTATATATATATATATATATATATATATATATATATATATATATATATATATATATATATATGTATATAGTATATATATTATATTATATATAACATATATGCATAGTATATATTATATATATATTTATATATGTATATATATATGGTATATACATACAAATATGTATATATAAACAGTATATATATACATTTATATATATATATATACATTATACAGTATATATATACATTTACATATATATTAATGTGAATGTAACTAAACTTTTAAACTTATATGCATGTAAACTTGTGCTCTATAGAAATCTGAACCGCTTGACTAATCTAGACAAAATTTTGCACCCAGCCCTCATTTGACACAAGGAAGGTTTCTGCTTAGGTTTCAAACCCGTACCCCTTCCCTCCTGGCTACCTTATTTACTGCGGGTCCTGGCAAAGACCCAGCCCTGGGATAACATTTTGGAGTGGTGTGAAACATGGAGCGTTGGGAACGTGGTTTCTTACACTTTTGTACTGACTGTGCAAACTAGTGAGAATGGGACTCTGCAGTGGCAGCGGGCCGATGTGTGACTCACTGTCTTGGGCCGAGTAACGCAACTGGAATTGTGGCCACTCTTAGAAAAATTTCCTGTATCTCCTCTGAATTCTTTTATCATGTAAAGTATGTATGCTATCATTGAAAATCATTTCCTTTCCTGTGATTAATAATTCTGCCTAGAATTCACTGCTTTAAATAAGCAAGTTAATCAAATCACACTACGTGTTGCTTCCTTTCTAAGGTAAATGATGGACTGTCATTCAGAGTTTTCCCAGGCAGTGCCGAATTGGTCAGCTAGTACTATATGTAATGTATATATATTCATTTGTTATTTATATATATATGTAGATATACAGTATATATAAATGTATATATACACAAATAAATATATATATATATATATATATATATATATATATATATATATATATATATATATATATATATATATATATATATATATATATATATATATATATATATATATACATGGTAGGCTACCCTTGGTTATCCGATGATCAACTGATCAACCCTGGCAGACTAGCTAGTTGCTAAAGTTTACTTGTAGACTAGCTAGTTGCTAAAGTTTACTTGTAGACTAGCTAGTTGATAAAGTTTATTTTTAAAGCTATATTATAGTATGAATTTGAAGTATCCTTTGGGGGTAAAAATGATAATGGTAAAATTGAAAAATACTACTTTTAAGTGTTCTGACAGATCAAATTCAGCTGAGTCCTCTTTCTCCCTCTGCATACAAGGATGTTTGAGAACTTATTGATAACATGGTAAATAACATTATAACACTTTATTAACACTTAAAACTGCAGCAGGCCTAAGGCTAGGCTTCATGATACTATGTACATTGTAGCACTAGCAGTAGGGAAAACTGTCAAACTTAACCATGGTTATATGGACTGACAGTAAAACTACATGCTAATTTATTAGGCAATATGAATTTAATGTCAACTAGGCTTTAATAAAAAGCTTATTACAACATTCATTACTTTATTAGCTCAAAAAGCAGTCATGTAGTTGACTGCAAGTTGACTGTGATCTAACACATGTTTACTTGAGGTTGTTTCCATACAGTTATATTTTCAAGGATGAAAATATGTCACTTGTGAAATGTGATCCACTGTTTCTTTTGTGATCCTGTTTCTGTATGTAACATAGTTGATGGCCCAGCTCTGGGTGCCGGAGGTAGCTCTGTTGCTGCTGGTTTGTGCAATCCCTGCCGCTGCCGTATCTAAGAATCAACACAGCAATGGCGCCTTACTTGCGCGCGACAGTCACGTGACTGTGTAATTTCTCCCCTCTACATCTACGTAAAAAGTTAAGTATACCTTAGTTTTACCAGACCACTGAGCTAATTAACAACTCTCCTAGGGCTATTACATATAAGTAATATATATATATACGCATATACTGATATATATATATATATATATATATATATATATATATATATATATATATATATATATATATATATATATATATATGTATGTATGTATATATATACAGTATATATGAATGGCTTTTACTGTAATCCTACAGTATAATATGAAAATAAAAGGCCCATAAAAAACTATTTAAACGTTGCAACCATAAATTTCAGACACTTCTTCTGTGTCCCTAGGGATTAGCTGATAAAATTTGGACAAATGATGCATGACAGGAATATATAAATAAGGCACATTCAGGTGTGGCTGGCCCACGTTGGTGCTAAGCAGATGACCATTGACCTGGGATGGATGCAAAACAGGTTATTCCCTTGTGTTTTGGGGCTCGATCACTCCCGCCTGTGTCAAGTCTGGTGGGTGAATTCTCTGGAACACCTTGAGAAGAGGCTTGAGGATTGACTTATCGGTGATATTCGATTTCCAATGTCCTCCTGACAGGTTCATATTGTTGGTTTGATTGATGATAGCAGATTTCAGCATCCTCCTCCGGTACAGACAGGTACTTTTGAAAGCCACTCCCCCAACTCCAATTTATGGTTTGGCCTTTATCCTTAATATGCACGAAAATCCCCGAACTCTTTGAAGTGTATCGCACTGATCTTTTGTGTGCTCTGTTAACCTTTGCTGCATGGTATCTTGCAGACTCTGGTGTCGGCTCCTTTGTTATTTAAGTATTCGTTAATGAGCGTGTATATATAGACTTATACCTTTCTTTGTGGTCAGGTAATTATCGTTACCTCGTGCTGATACTTCGACACGAGATCGAGGCTCTGTACAGCTTCGTAAGGTTCTAGGCTTTGTAGTGACACGTGTTTCCAAAATGTGAAGAAACTGAGAAGTTAAGAGGGCATTGTGGCTAACAAATAAAATATATATATATATATATATATATATATATATATATATATCACATTATATACAGGTGAAATATATATATTTGTGGCTTCTTATACTCTGTATCAGTCCTTCGTCAATGGCTTGAAATAAAGTCGAAACCGGTCAGGACCTACACCCCGTCTCTTATTTTTCCCCTTGGGTAATATGTGATAAATGAATCACATACACAAAAGTGATAATAATCACACACACACACACACACACACATACATATATATATATATATATATATATATATATATATATATATATATATATATATATATATATATATATATATTATTATCTATAAACTGGGATTATTAGGTTTTTACTTTTACGTTATGGAACGAAAACCATCTGGTAAGAGACGGCATTTTTCCTCTCCTATCTTTTGTTTTATCTTTCCCACCTCCTCACCCGTAGGCATTCTAATTATTCCTTTAACGTTAGGATCCAGTGAAGATTTTTCACCTCTACTTTTGTTTTACTCCTCAAACCTCCAGTGTGTCCTTACAGCATCGACTTCGTCGTCAGTCAGCTCTATCCGACATGGACGGAACTAAAGGATATCATGGAAGTCGAAATGTTCCCCTTCGGAAATGCAAAGGTAAGTATCCGACTGACTACAATAATAACAACATCACGAGCAGTACTTTGTCGGGGATAAAATATTGCTCAGTTGCGTGTAAATGTAACTGAACTCATCAATGACATGCAAATAATTTCGCATGATTTTATGAGCTTCACAATTTAATGGTCCTTAACCATTTGTGAACAGAAGCCGCGCTTTAATCCTGTAATCTTAAATTTCGCAACGAAGTTTTAACTGCATAAGATATAAAGCAAACACTTCTTGTAGCCCAATGCATTTATTTCGCGTAACGTTCAACTCCGCGTAACGTTCAAATGGAGTTGCCTCTTTCAAGAAATGAACTAATGTTCCCATCTTCAGAAAAATTATGGATAATTTCCAGTGTATTCTAGCATGCCTTTCAGAAAGAAATAAACTGTAAACTGGTTATTTAATTCATATACAAGAGAGACGCTTTGACAATATTTGGATTTCGGTCATTCCTGGACTTGGTCTTAGTTGTCAACGGTACTTACGCTCTAATGCGCAGCTCCTTCTACTGTAAATGTTTTTTTTTACTGTCGTAGTTTAAGCGAATTACCAATTTTCATTTCACAACTCTCTTTGACAGATTTGAATTGAAAGCCTAAAAAGATAAATATGTTTTTGAGTCTAAGCAGGGATTCTTTTCTGTTTTAGGCCTTTCTGATATTTTTCACAAATTTTTGCAGTATTCACCTGATGGAGAGGGCTGGAAATTCACCTGCCAACACGGTGCCGACGAATGCAAAGGAAACATGATTCACGCATGCGCAAAAGACCACTTCAAAGATATCAACCTCGAGATGGATTTCGTCAACTGCCTTCTCTCCGCCAGCTATCCTGCGAGTGCAGGTCCTCAGGTGAGTAACAGTGCAACATAACGGACACTCTGACAGTAATAACAACTGCAGTGGTGCCATAGGTGTCGAACTCAAGTTTTCCAAGAACTCAAATTTCTCTTAATCTGACAGTAATAATAGCTGGCTGGATCCAGGGAAATTCTTCGGTGGTTGGCCACCAAGATTATGTTACTCTTGCATTTATATTTCAGCCAAAATTATCAAAGGCAAATGAAATTATTGTGGCTGAACAAGTTTACAAATATACAAATAATACAAATAACTGAATAAAGCTTTAATTTGCTTCCAGGGAAATATGTATATCATGGCAATGTTGTATGACACATTAAAACTCTCTTTGCATACAACATTCTTTGTTAGTGTCTTTAATTTACGTTTTCCTTGCACGATAGTTTTCAGTACTTGAACTGCAACCTGGAGCAATTCGAATATCACCCACTGTACATCACATGAGGTGCACTGACGGCACTACGCCATTATGGAACAACTAAATGTCGGCCATCATCATTTTAAACGAGAGTAGTTTTACTTGATTATCTCTAGACAAATTCTCTAAAGATGTTTTATAACCCTGAAATACGTTGTGGCTAATTTTAATGTCCATTCGGTGCGCCGAACAAGTCTGTCTCCTCAGTATACTACCAATAAGCTTTAAACACTTCTACTCACCTCCAAACTAACAGCCTATATGAATTTTGGTTTTGCAAATACACCCTGAAACCATTCGTTTTCAGTGTGCTTCCGAGGTCGGTGTTGACTGGGCCCCATTAGAAGAATGCATAAGCTCCGTTGAAGGACAAAATTTACTCCATGAGGTTGCCTTGAACCAGGAAAAGCTCAGTCCAGCTCTCTACTTCGTTCCCTGGATTATTGTAAACGATGTAAGTTGGGCGAAAGCCTTAACTCACTTCTGTCGTTTTCCCTAGAGAAGAGATAAGACTTAACAGAGCTCCTTGGCCTTATCCCTCTTTAATTAAAAAAAAAAAACTTTCTTATGGTTGCTTAAAATGATTCATATTCAGAGAGAAAAAAGTGAGTTATTTGCCTAAATCATGTAGGTCAGAAACACAACGAGATGAGCATATTTTTAACAAAAGGCCATGTAGATGAACAACTCCGTTCCATTACCACTTGCTGTCTATATTACTTCTACTTTCAATAAGTCTCATTTGCATTACAAAATACTATTTTATCTTAGTTACTGTTAAAAAGTAAAATCTTCCTATTCTTTATACAGTTCTTTTCCGAGGACCAAGTTGGTGATTGCCAAACCAACTTAAAGAAGGTCGTATGCGAGAAGTACGAAGGACCACTTCCACCAGCCTGCAACGCATTACAGAAGCAGACTCGACCCGCCCCCAAACACCCAAAACGTTCCTTTGCCTAAGTGTTTCTGTACCAAGATTAGAAATTATATGCATATGAAGTCATACAACGTTCTTTCATATAATCTTGTAATGTTAAAAGAAAGGAAATACCAGTCTAAATCTGGGAACATACGCTTAATCTTATAGAAATTTCATTGTCGTACGGTGTACTTGAAACTTTATACGAATTTGAGCAGGGAGGACCGGTTATCAGTGCTATAAAATATAAAGAAATATAAAGAATAGTGAAACGGAAACTTCTTTAGATACGGGAATATTCCGCATAAGACCATTCAAGCCTGAAGATGCTCTGAAGCATATACCTTAAGAATATATCCAAATGATATATGCAGCCTTTTATAGTCCCAGTTAAGCCTGATATATACATATACATGTATATAAATATATATATTATATAATATATATGTGTGTAACATATATACACACCCCACAGTTTAGTGCAGTGCTAAAGCATTAAGATCGCATTTACAAAATAGCTGGCTCAATTCCCGGGCCAACCACTCCCCAGTTATCCCAGCTATAATAGGCACTAGTGTCAAGTCTGGGTTATAAAAACTGAGAACCTGGAGGAGCTAACGCCAATTCATCTAAAAGGAAAAAAGGCGTATGGTAAAATACAGTATGTATGTACAGTATGTGTACACACACATAAACATATAAATCAATCAATCATTTCCTGTGGCACCCACGTGGATGCATAGGGCCTCGATGAGCTCACGCCACCACATTCTGTCCTGGGCTAACTCCTCAAGATCTCCCCAACACTCGTCTCCTGCTTCCTGCCTCGTTGTCCTTAACCACGTCTCCTTTGGCCTACCTCTACCTCTTCTACCAGGGGTAACCCACCCTGGTGTATCTCGTACTATTCCCTGTCTTCTATACACATGGCCGAGCCACTTCCGGTGTGAGAACCTAACATACTCATCGACCGGCTGCACACCCCCATTACTTCTCTAATTCTGTTATTTGATATCCTATCCCTCCAATTAATTCCTAATATTCTTCTGAGCGCCTTATTTTCAGATGCTAAGAATTTATTATCTGAAGTCACTGTACTGTACCATGACTCACGCCCATAAATCAAAATACTCCTAACCATTACCTTATAAATTTTGTTTTTGTATGCAGAGAAAAATTGCTATTACTCCAAATATTTTTAAGCATTCCCATTGCCTGATGAGTCTTCTTTAATCATCCCATAAATTCTGTGCTCAGAGAACCATCCTTATCTAAATAATTACCTAAATATTTAAACTTATCCAGTTGCTTTACAACCAAACCTTCAATTAGACAACCCTGTGCATTTTCAATATTCATATTCATGATTTCCGTTTCTCCACTATTAATAAGCAAACCAACCTTTCGACCTTCACTCACTAGACAATCCAACACACTCTGCATCTTTTCTGGTCCCTCGCAGATCAAAACCATATCATCAGCATAATCCAAGTCAAGAAGTTTCACATTTTCTCCCCAGAGTATACCTGCATCTGTTTCTCTTTTAACCCTTCTCATAACGTAATCCACGACCAATACAAACAACAGAGGAGACAGAATGCCACCCTGAATCACACCAGACTTGACTTCAAATGGATCACTCAAACACCCATCAACCATCACTTTACAAGATGTGCCCTCATGCATGTTCATGATAACCGTCACAAACTTTTCCGGTATTCCATAATGCCTCATGATTTTTCCCATAGTCCTTCTCGAAATACTATCAAAGGCCTTTTCAAAATCAACAAAACAAAGACTCAACGGAGTTTTCATTTCATTTGCTTGCTGCATTAAATGCCTAACTATGAAGATCTGATCACTTCAACCCTGCCCCTTTCTAAAACCAGCCTGTTCATCCCTCAGAATACCATCAACCACTGGCTCCAACCTATTCAACATTACTCTACAGAAAATTTTCAAGGCTACAGGTGACAAAGTGATTCCCCTACAATTATCACACCTACTCAAATCTTTCTTTGGAACTTTAATGATCACACCATTCTTCCAACCTAATGGCATTATTCCTGTCACCCATATCTCATTGAATAATATCTGCAAGACAAATACTAATCTATCCTCCTCCACTTAAAACATTTCCGGGGATAAACCATCCTCTCCTGGTGGCTTATAATTCTTTAATTGTTTTATTGCCTTAACTACTTCTATTAGCCTGATCTCACCTTCATCAATATTTAAATCTTCATGAGCAGGCAGTATATCCTCTTCTGGAGGGACTGGTCTATTAAGAACTGTCTCAAAGTGCTCTTTCCATCTATTTCTGATTTCAACATTTTTGGTCAATAAATTACCTTCCATACCCCTGACTGGTATATCCTTACGCTTACCAGCACTGCCAATCAGTTCTTCAACTGTTTTATGTGCTGTCCTTTGACTCTGACCATCATTTTTATTAATTAATTTTTCAGTTTCCACAACCTTTTCATTAACAGATCTTTTATCTCTCTAAGGTAGTCTTTTAATTTCTGAATCGAAACTCAAATACTTAGTTCTTGATAATTCAAAATCTTCATCACTAACAAAATGCATCTCACTCCTCAATTTTACTTCACCTCTCTTTTTTATTATACCCCATGTTCCGTCAGACATCCACATCTTTTTCCTCAATCTGAGTCTCCTTCCGATCGTGCAACCAGCAGCCTCATGCAAAGCTTTATTCACATCCCACGACATCTCATCTACACCTCTCCCTCCTCCAAAGTTTCCAACACCAAAAACCTGTTTCTGCATTCTATTCTAAATTCCTCCCTTCCCTTTCTTTCCCTTCTAAGCATATCAATATCATACCTATCAACAACAAGTTTTCCTTCTGACTTTTTAGCTCAAGTCTTATTTTTGCAACGCTGAGATGATGAACACTACCAATATCTGCTCCCTGGTTAACAGGAACATCTAGCAAAGAGTTTCAGTGCCTTTTACTAACAGCAATAGGATCAATCTGATTTTTATATTTTTCACACGGTGACACCCATGTCGCCTTGTGTATATTGTGGTGTTGAAAAAGTGTGCCCCCAATGACTGAGTCATTTGCTAGACAGAAACTCCCAAATCTTACTCCACTTTCACTCATCCCACCGTCATTTGCGACAACCATCTTACCCATTTTACAAGCCTCAAATCTTCAAGTCATTCGAGCAGCCCATTATTGCATTGAAGTCTCCAATACAAATCAAAACATCATGTCTAGCAACTCTTCCTGTTCCTTCCTGCAGCTTTCCATAAAATGCATCTTTCCTTTCATCAGTGATTGCATAACACACAAGCAGACTGATGTTACCATGATCAGACTTGAATCGTGCGTACAACAACTTAGCGTTCGCACATTCTAATTGCCAATTTTGATAGTACTTTTAGCATGAATAAAAGAATTAAGAGATCGCTTTAACATTCTTAGCACCCCTACCCATTTAAGGGCTGCATAAAAGCATTAGGGGACTGGGAGCCATTCCTCTTCTGTCAGAGTCCATCCAGGTTTCTTTGGCTAACTACATGAACACTTCGCCACAGTGTTGCAGTCGCAGTAGGCAGCTAACTTGCCTGCATGCCCACACCCGAAAACTTCAGCTATGCTGAAGCCAATCGCATGCCGGCGTGCTTCCCAGTCGCTTTACTCTCAAGGAGTTTATCTGCCTTAGAAGCAAACACCCCCCTGCTCCCAGGGGCATCAGGGGCGTCATTTCAGATTTTTGTTTTGGGGGGCAAAGACGGTTTGTTGAGCGAAGCGAGCCTAATCAGCTGGTTTTTTTTTTTATTTTGAGTTATTTTATGTGCTTTTTGAAGCCACATGAGCAAGGTATTTCAGCAAAAATTATATACTCCCAAGCTAAAGGATGCAGGTGACCCTGGCAATTATCGCCCGATTGCAATTACTACAATCGCGTCGAAGATACTTGAGTCCGTTCTCCTAGTGAGGCTTCTCCCCTTTCTACAAACTACTGACAACCAGTTCGGCTTTAAAGCAAACCACTCAACCGACACCTGCATCTACATCCTGAAAGAATTGCTGAACTATTACATATCATCAGCCTCTCCTGTTTTCCTGTTTTGTAGATGTGAGAAAAGCATTTGACAGAGTAAACTACCTGAAGCTCTTCCTGAAGCTGCACAAACGAGGCACACCTCTATATCTAATTGGCATTTTATGTTATTGTTCTCCACACAGCAATTCTGTGTCAAATGGGGTAACGTACTGTCGTACACCTTCGGCTCCCTAAACGGGCTCCAGCACGGGAGCATTCTCCCTCCATACCTGTTTAACACGTACACAGATGCCCTGAATGTCAAGCGGAACTCACTCCCAATCGGATTCACTATCAACGAAACAATATACGCCTACGATATGGTTCAGATTTCCCCATCAGTGCAAGGTCTCCAGCGACTCATCGACACCTGCCGCCATTATGCAGAGGAATTTGATATCCTATACAACGAAACCAAGACCCAGTGTATGTCGCTGCTCCCGAGATCGCTTGAGCATATTGCAGAACCGCAAATTTTCCTCGGAAATCATCGTCTGGAATTCGCGCATGAATTTCCGTATTTGGGCCACATTATCACGGACGACCTAAAAGATACGGCAGACATAGAACAGAGGCGTCGTAAACTATGTGCAACTGGCAACATGATTGCAAGGAGGTTTGCCTTCTGCCACCAAGACACGAAACTGCTGCTCTTCCGCTCGTAATGCTACAGTATATACTGTATGGGTGTTCCCTTTGGGCGAACTTTACCCGAGAGACCATGAGACGTATTACTGTTGTTCACAGTGGCATTTTGAGACGCCTCACAAACACTCCTCGCTATCATTCAGCTACGCAGATGTTCATAAAAAACCGCCTGGATAATGTGAGAATCATTGTGAGGCGGACAATGTCCAGTCTGATCATCCGACTGAGAAACAGCAGCAATTCGCTTACACAAAGCATCCTAAGCAGTGAGGCAAGAAGGAGATCTAAAATGTGGGAAAGATGGGATAATGAGGCGTCTGTCCCTTAAATTAACCTCTCCATTTTTGCAATTACGTTGTGTCACCTCCAGAATCTGCCATTATTATTATTATTATTATTTATATTATTATTATTATTATATTTCTATGTTTCTTGTTATTTGCATTTTTCCTTTTTTATATACTAATGTTTGAATAATATCATTCTCGTATTTAGCCTTCTGGACCTGACTTATGTAACCACCTGAGGTCCCTAGCTGGAAATTAATTGTCTGCAATCTGTATTTTTAATTGTTATTTTTAATATTTATTTTTTACTATTATTCTCCATGTAATTACTGTCATTACTTCTATTATGAATTCTGTTTTTTCTACTTCTTCAGCAACCGTGTGGATACTGCCGATTATTATTTATATCAGGTTATCTTATGTATCTAGATACATATCTTATGTATCTAGATGCATATGGCCCTGAGCTGCAATAAAGATTATCATTATTATTATTATTATTATTATTATTATTATTATTATTATTATTATTATTATTACTACTACTATTGTTTATTTATCTCATCATCGCTGGTAGCTAGTATACAGTTAAAAAGAAAACATAAATTTTTTTACATTTTAATGAAAATATACTTTATAAATCAAAGGTGATGACACATTTGAATTTCGGTAGGAATAATGGAAAGCCAGCTGCTGTTACTTCTTGGGGCTTAGGGGTGAGGGGGGGCAAGTTGAGGCTTGGGGCAACTTGAGTTGGGGGCAGTTGCCGCCCAGCCCCCACAAAAACGCCCTGAGGGGCATTGATATGTGTGGGTTGAGGGTGATCACTTCCTCACTAGCTATATACAATGTATAAAGCCACACTCACCATATATATATATATATATATATATATATATATATATATATATATATGAAATTTTTTTAATCACACTGTGATTTATATACAATCATGAAGCTACAAATGTCGCTTAATATCAAATTCACGCTATCTCGGGAGTATCCCCAATGGGGAATTATCACCGAAGGGGAATTTATAAGTGATAAATGGATTGGTACTGCCGGGTCTCGATCCTTCGACACAGATACTTATCCAGCGACTCCAGTCGACGTTCTACCCACTGAGCTATCAAGATGGAGATGCAGTGCCAATCCATTTATCACTTACAAAGTCCCCTTTGGTGATAATTCCCCATCGGGGATATTCCCGAGGTTCGTGAATTTGATACAAGAGACATTTGTAGTCATGATATATATATATACACGTTACACACACACACATATATATATATATATATATATATATATATATATATATATATATATATATATATATATATATATATATATATACATATATACAGTAATACTTGATCTTATTAACGATTCGAGTTGCGCGAATTTCACACACACATGAACTTTTCACTGGAACCTAACTAATGGGCATACGCGATTTTTTCACAGACACACGAAATTCTTGAGAAACCCTGCAGAAGTGGGTGTTTAATTTTTGAAGTAATTTACAAGTTTTCATGCTTTTATGTGTAAAATCTGTATGAAAAAATGCATTTCATTCTTTTATGTGTAAAATCTGTATGAAAAATGCATTTCATGCTTTTATATGTAAAATCTGTATGAAAAATGCATTTCATGCTTTCATATATAAAATCTCTATGAAAAATGCATTTCATGCTTTCATGTGTAAAATCTGTATCGAAAATGTATTATTTTTTATTTTTGTACATGCATAAATATGATGCAAAGGTAATTTCAGCACATTCACTTAGTGTACTTTTACAAGATGTGATACCCATTTGCAAAGTTACTGCACTTTTCAAAGATGATACCCCTGCAGAAAATGCTTGTTTAATGTTTGAAGTACATTTATAAGTTTTCATGCTTTTAACTGTAAAATCAGTATGGAAAATTTATATTTATATTTCTGTACATAAATATCATACAAGTATTATGTCCATTTGCAAAGTCTTTGTCACAAGGACTTTACATGACCTTGAGATGAGGTTGTTCAGTCGTGCTCATTTGATAAAATGAATTCGTTAATTTAATATCAAAGATGTAACTAAGAGTTGTATAAGTGTCATTCTTTGAAAATTACTCTGTTCGCCTCGAAGAAAAGTGCTGGTGCAATCTGTATGTGCATGTAATTACGCACGTTCAGTTGGTGTACTTTACAAGATGTGATACCCTTAGTTACTGCATTTTTCAAAGATGATACCCTGTAGAAAGTGTTTAATTTTTAAGTTTTCGTGTTTTTAGGTGTAAAAATCAGAATGGAAAATTTGTATTTATATATTTGAAGCATAAATACGATACAAAAGCAGTACAGTTACTTTATTACAGTATCTCTCTCTCTCTCGTAGTTAGCGCTCAAACATACTTTTACAACTTATTATTTCTCTGTACGTCATTACCTGTACAGTATATAATTTTAAATTGATTGAATTTTACCTGTACTGTACTGGACTACCTTCTACGAACATTATGTACATGTTTTCGATATTTTATGGAATTGTACTTTTGTTGACTGACACATGACGTTTTGCCTAGTGACGCAAAGAAAACGGCTTTTACTCTAAGTGACAAAGAAGGGCAGGGCATGGGAGGTGACCGGCGCTGCCACATCAAATATTCCCACTCACGTTGTATGGTATATGAAGGCAGCATAAGTTATACAACACAAATATAATTGGTTGCTAATCAATTTTTGCCAATTATTAAAGGCCCTCGTAATTTTCTAGCATTTAACAACAAAAAAACAACACGTTTATTCTTAAACGTGACAAAAATTTCAGCGCTGCCAGTTCTTCTCTTACCTGTTAAGCTGACCTCAGGGCATGAAGATGTCAAACAGCCCGTGTCTCCACAAGGGAAGCTCAGTCAAAACACTCACTGACTCATTAAGGAGTCTGTCGCCTTACAAACATGGAAGGAAGTCCTCGTTCCACATTAATCTTCATCCACAGGCTCGAGAAATCGATCATAAATAGCCCTGGCATTCTTGTGTATTATTATCAGTTGACATTCATGAACCAAATAATCATCTATTTGTTTTGACAAACCCTTATGAAGACCATAAAACACAATAGATATTTTTCATCGGGTATGGGCATTCATGCAAAGGTATCTTGTATGTTATAACAATAAAAACTGATACAAAAACAAAGAAAAAACAGTGAAATAAGTGAGTAAATGGCAAGCTGGAACTAAGTCTGTAAAGAAAAGAAGATATATGAATAGAAAAATGTTATGAATACTCTAACTGGAAAGAAACGAAGGACCATATTATGAATAGATGATAAATTAAATAGCTGCCGATAATCTTATTTGTGTAACCTATGTATATTTATGCTGCGCTCTCTTATCTGTCTACACACACAATCCTTTTCAAGTGTCAATTGCGACTCTCTCTCTCTCTGTATATATATATATATATATATATAATATATATATATATATTATATATATATATATATATATATATATATATATTTATATATATATATATATGATATATATATGTATGTGTACAGACATATATATATATATTATATATATATATATATATGAACTTATATATATATATATATATATATATATATATCATATATATATATATATATTATATATATATCTTATATCTACACACACACACACACACACACACACACACACACAGTAAGTTGACACAAAAACAAGTACATTAAAAGTGGGAAGTCCAGTAGCGTGAGATAATCACAAGGAAGGTCCAAAAGAGATTCAATGAGGCCTATATGAAAACAGAGACCTGGAAGAATGGAAATATTTTCGAAAGAGTGTCGAGGCAATAGGAACATTAGAAGTATACTGCTCCCAGGAGACATTAACAAACGCCAAGGAGGTTAAACCTTCTTGACAGAAGCACGGATTAAAAGGGGGTAAATGGGAAGGGTAGGCCTTTAAAATCTCGAGAGAAGTACATTTGGCAACGGGGGGGACAACGCCTAAATCGCCATGAAGGCGTCGATAGAGTATAGTATACGTACGCACCTACTGTAAATGCGCTATTATGAAACTGTGCAGTACTCAATTTTTATGTCAACCATTTACTGAGATGTTTTTTATGGGTAATAAGCTAAATTTTAAATAAAATGACACTAAATTTAGTTCATTTAAAATTTGCTTAATTTTGGGAGCATGATTAGGGTCATATTTAGTACTTAAACTCTGGAAATAAACATTTATTAGCATTTTTAAAGAAAATGCCAAACTTTCCACGAAAATTCACCTTGCAAGAGGGGCTCCGGAACCTAAACTCATGTAATTTCAAGGTATGACTTGAAATATATATATATATATATATATATATATATATATATATATATATATATATATATATATATATATATATATATATATATATATATACTCCAAATAACACAAATTCATTGTGTATCAAGTTATTACTTTCAGAGAGAACCTAAATCAACCACCACAGTAGTTTGCGGTTATTAAAGCCCAGCCACCTGGAGTACACAAAAAACCCAACGTTGGCCCTTTATAATTCTGGAAATATTCATCCGACCGGGATGAAACTCTGGCTTTAGAGGTTTTTCACTAATGTCTCTAATCGAGCCAAATTTCATCGAAATCCGTTCAATCGTTCTGGAGATCCATATATCGATTTTTGGCGTTCAGGGGATGTGCTAGGGGTTGGGTAGGTGGGTGAAGGACCTAACATATCTGTGAAGCAATAACGGTAAAAGATACACCCATGATACTCAGTTTTTCTGGAAGCTCGTATTCTGGAGGGGTGCCTTTCGAGGTGTTTGTTTTTTGAAATGAAATTTTAAAGTTACAGTATGCCATTCTGGTTAGCCACCAAAATTCAAATTTCTAATGCTCGGCTACGGAATGCTCACAACATTATAAGAGACGCCATTTTCTTAATGCGTGTGAATAGCAAGTGGTGTTAGGGGAAGCTGGCCGATACTGTCAATTATTTTAATTAAAAATTATCACACACGTTGAATTTACCTGAGCGGTTTTGGTTTTCGCGATAATTGACCTACCATGAATAAACAGCCTCAACAATTAAAAATGTTCACACAAACACACACACACACACACACACATATATATATATATATATATATATATATATATATTTATATATATATATATATATATATATATATATAATTTATTATATATATATAAACATTCTAATTATATATCTTCATTTATAGATCAACGATAAATATATGTAGGTACAGTAAATTCAATATAAGATATTTTAATCAAGATAACTGAGAGCTTATGTAAGTCAGCCAGCTTCTGAATATAACATTCTAACTATTCAAACGGCGTCTCTTTATTTGAGCGGGTAGATGAGCATCAAGAAAAATGAATTTTGGTGACTAATCTGAATGGCAACGTAGATAATTTCATAATCAAAACAAATTGAAAGTAAGTCAGAATACGAGCTTCTCCTAACACTGAAATATATATATCCATATAATATATATATAGAAAATATATATATATATATAATATATATATATATATATATATATATATATATATATATATATATATATATATATATATATATATATATATATATATATCGTATAATTATGCAGCAAACAAGCTGAGCTGACCATAATCACGGAGAAGCCACATAGCCTAGGTCTAAGAAAACTATATCTAAAACCTAAATTACTTGTTTACCTGTGGATTTATGCTTTAAATATAAGAACCGGATAATTAATTGAGTATAACTCTCACTTCTGTAAATAATGAACATATATAAAAATTTAACCTAATGTTTACTGGCCTTTTCAATATTCTTAAGATTCGTTGCTGAACTAAAAATTACGTCACTATTCGTCCGTTATCTTACGTAACAACTTTCTTTTTTTCATCTAGATGAGAAATAAATGTCTCTCATTTTTCCATTGCTATATTTCCAATTACTACAATATCTTGGATATTAATGTAATTAACAAGACAATTTTCTTAATTTTTTTTCATATATACGGAAGTCATTTAACTCTTGAGCTGGTGTCATGAATGATCATCAGTCTTGAGAGGTTTGCAGTAGCGAGCGGATGCGAGACTGGCAGCGGACACTGTTTTAGACAAGTCATCCTCTACATTAACGTGAACCAAAGGTTTGTTCAGTCAAGTTTTAAGTCTAATTTAATATATTTCTCGAAAAGCCTTAATGGCAGTTTTTTTTTTAAAGCAATGAAAAAAGAACCGTCTTCCTGGAGTAGCCAGATGGTTTAGTATTCCCAAGTTGAGAAATCTAGTACCACTTGCATCTGTTATGATTGGTGTTTTGACATCTGCCCCATCTGTTCTAATTGGTGCTTTTACATCCATCTATCATATTTTACGTTCTTTCATTGTGGCTCTTGGTGAGTGTAACAGTTTTTGTACATAATGCATTTTTATTGTAGACACCCCGTTATTAGGCCTATTGTAAGATATCAGTGACATGCTTTGCAAGGCTATAGCAGGTCTCACTGCTTGGAAAGTTGGTTCCTTCCATCTTTCGATCTTGAAAGCATAGAACGAAGTTTATTTTCTCAATTCCACTTCGATCTGAGGTCATCATATCTCTGATATTGTGTTCAACCTCCTCCTTTCTTTTCCTTATAGGTCTAGAACCCGAAGCTTTAAGGAATGTATTGTAGTACTATCGAGTTTCTATGGCTCGGTAATCTTAGGCTTATTAGCGTCTAGCATGATTTTTTTTTTTAACCAATGGTCTTTTAAAATTTCTCTTACGACTCATATAGCTTTAAATGTACTTTTTTTTTTTTAACCAACCAAGAGCCAATTTAATGATAAAAACTTGGTCAAGGTAAGGAGGTAGTTCAGGATGCTGAGGAAAAACACAATGACGTGTACGGAGCATAAAATGCACCCTTACGAAATGTCAAACCTGGTTTACTCTTTTCATATTTTCGTATATAGGTAAAACTTGGCTATCCAAATATTTCGACCGAGAAATCCAAAAGATGACCGTAGAAGAGGAGATCATGTACCAGAACAAACAATTACTGCTAACATTGGCCGCCATTTCTCTCTCATCTCTCTATGGTCTCTCTCTCTCTCTCTCTCTCTCTCTCTAACAAATCACAACACTGAAGATATTTTCTTCTAAAAAGCTTTTATTTTTCCTTACTTCCACTGTATATGCAGGTAACGTAACTTCCCTCGATTATTGCTAAATTTCCAGAAAAGAGAAGAATTATTATATTATAGTATTTTTCCTCTTGTTCAGCAAATATATATTACTCATAGAGGAGTAGAAGAGAGCTTTTATACTGTGTTTGAAAAAGGGAAAGCCCTTCCACGCTCGGAAAAGAGAACTGATTGAAAACCAATGAGTCCTTCAAATATGATGGAGAGCCCCTACAGGCATCATAGTATTAAACTAAACCTATAAGAAAGTATGCTAATATATGTCCGAAC
Organism: Macrobrachium rosenbergii; assembly: GCF_040412425.1. NCBI lineage: Eukaryota > Metazoa > Arthropoda > Malacostraca > Decapoda > Palaemonidae > Macrobrachium > Macrobrachium rosenbergii. Next base: position 19,567,527 of record NC_089776.1, on the reverse strand, counting down.
ATCTGGAGATATTTGATAATCAGGTACGCTAACCTATTCCACCGAACTCGGGTGACGACTAGGCCTAGGCTAGCCTAGATTCTCAACTCTTACCTGTAGTACATAGGTTAATTTATATATTTTTTATACATTTTATAAGTATTCACTTACTAACAATCAGAATAAACACCCATACGGCAAGAAAAACATCCAAACGGCTGGCCTAACTTCGGCTAGGTCTAAGCCTATTTTCGAAAATAATATTCCAGCTAGGTTTACAGGAAAGAAAGTTAAACTATGCTCTACGTAATGATAAAGATTACGACATATCTTGGTACTTTTGTGATTACCTTTCTTAAGACCAATTTGAAAAAAGCATTAGGCTAATATACGGGGATTGTTAAAGAACTTCGAAGCTCCTTTCTTCGATGTGTTTTAACTTCGAAGCTCCTTTCTTCGATGTGTTTAAGTTCCAATATCAACCGCCACAAGAGACAGGTATGGAGGTCAGGGGATACAAAGGAATGGGTAGGGCGTAGGGCTTTACTCCGCAACCTGATAAATTATGATGAAAGTGGAAAGTAGAAGTAGGAGTCTTTCTCAATCAGTATAGAAAGCGAGTGCCGCATACTGAATAGGCTTCAGTTTGGACGAACCACCGCTGATGATGTGAAAAATATGCAAGAGTGACTGATTCCAGTACCACCCAACACTGACCCGGCCCAGGTTTTTGTTGAACATTACCCTAGTCTTCGCAACAGCAACAGTCGGAATGAGTTCGCCCGTATTACTCTCGACGTCAAAGAAAAAAAAAAAAAAACGTTACCCACAAAGAAGCGTTTCGTTTGTATGATCGCGCGCTTCTGAGTGGATACATTTGTTATATGTCTTCAAATTGCATTGCTTGAAGAAGTGCAACTTGCCATCTCTTCAGGTATGGTTAGCGTTGTACGTATTATAATGGCACTAGCTTTCTGTATTGATTGAGAAAAGACTCCTACTTATACTTTTTGCTTTCATCATACTTTATCAGGTTGCGGAGTAAAGCCCTATGCCCTACCCTTTCCTTTGAATCCCCCGACTTCCATATCTGTCTCATGTGGTTGGGCTTTACTACCCATTTTGTGATTTCATCACTTTTTGCCAGGATATATATATATATATATATATACACATATATATACATACATATATATATACTGTATATATATATATATATATATATATATATATATATATATATATATATATATATACATATACACATTGAAAGCAATAGCTTTAGTAGTATCCATCATTTTTTGAAGGAATTTTCATACTGTCGGAGTTATTTAAGTTTTCATGAGTCAGTTTTTGGTGAAAATAGGCAGGCTTTTTTCTTTCATTGTTTTTTGCCGCGGCAGCTGTGGCATTTACAAACGACTACTGCCTTGCAGTCTAGATTTACAATTATGTTTTATTTTATGGATGGAAAAGTACATTAGTGACCTTGAGACCTGAGTGGTGATTAATCGAGGGATTAAAAGATGAACCACTTTTCAGGGTCGAACCTTTTTGGTATAACGGTCATATATGGAAAGCCGTGTAAAATTTTGAATATATATGTTTAATGACAATAGAGTATGCATAGTTTATAACTGTATAAAATGATATTACATGTCCATGTTTGAAAATAACATACAAAAAAGTGATGATGTACAAAAAGGCTGTATTTATATTAATGGCCTACATGTACTAAAGATTGTGCATAAAATGTAAATATTTCATTCCATGTATGTGTGTGGATATAAGATTACATACGAGAATACATAATATCAAATTAAAAGCTATATATGCAGTTGTCAGCCATGAGTTGTTTGTTGCAAGTGCTGGGTGGGGCCTGATGGACCTAGGAAGGGATGTTGCTTGGGCCTTGCTTGGAGCCCTCGTTTCCCTTGAGGTGTTTTGGGAGTATGTGATCTGACTTTTGCTGAATACTTAGTCAGTTCCCAGATGGCAATGGTTATGGCTTTGGCTGTTAAAAGATGTTCCTAGTTGTATTCTCTATGTCTGACATGTGGTGAATTTGATTAGCTCCATTGGAGAAGGATTCCTGTCGTGGACATCTAAAAATTTCTGGTTTATGGCCATTTGATTTCTATGGGCCACCAAAAGCCTCCAAAAATTGTTTTAGAGCGCCTGATGTACAATTTTGCTGTGAGGTTTACTCATCTCCTCAGGAAGTTTAAAACTTGTGTACTACATTCATGCACATCTTCGTTCTCCCAAGAGGATTTTGCACTGAGTTGAGGATTACTGAGATTTAGAGGTCTGTAGATTAAGAGGTCTGTCTTGCTGTTTGGGGTACGCCTCTGTTAATGGTCCTTCGTAGGGTGTGGAATTCCTCCTGGTATGCAGACTCAAGTCCAGATGATGAAAGATAACCAGGCTCTCTATTGTTATCATAGGTTGGTAAAATTCATCAATTTTCTTTTTGATGATTTGTTATTTCCTAATAATAGAGAAATTTGGTGAAGCTCGTTGTTCATGTATTTCCATGATGGACAGTGGGTGAGTACTTCTATAACATAACGTTCACTAACGAAAGATTTTAGGCTTCTCAGCAAGACCCAAGGAACATCCCTTTTCAAGTCCCTGAGGCCCCTCCCAGCACAGCAACCATAGTAGAGTCCACCTAGCTTTGCAGTTAAGCCCCGCCCACTGCACGCCAGTGATTGGCTAGCTTTTGAAGGGGGAATGACGTCACACTGGATAACAGTACGAATGATTATCAGTAGTCCAGTAAGGATTTGACTCCGTTCGGTAATGCTGCGTTTCATGCAAGAATCATGACACCACAGATATGAATTCCCGGAGTTGTGAAGTATACAATTGACATCTCCAATAAAAGATATATTAAGTTACATATCATTATGGAGATCTTGGATCATTTTGTCTGTGCATCTTTTTGTTTTTATCATGCGCAGCCTAAATACACAAGCATCTTGTGTTTTTTCTTTTAAATTGGTGTTGGCCTAAATAAGCGATCCTACATAGACCACATTAATTGAAATGAAGCATAGACTTATGCAGCGATGTCAGATGTTAATATCATTGAGAAATTAAGCCTACATGTCTATTTTTCATATTCTGAGGAAATGGCAGGGAATAGGCCTACACGTCAATTTCTTATTTTTTGAGGCAATGACAGGGCATAGACCTACACGTCAAATTCTTATATTTTGAGGCAATGACAGGGCATAGGCCTACACATCAAATTCTTATATTTTGAGACAATGACAGGGCATGGACAACTTCCCGTATCTGTTGGATATAGAGTAGCTCTTAATTAATATAGTAGTTTCAACTGCACGATATATAATGTACCTGTATACGCATAAAGTGAAATGTACATGTATAAGAAAGTGCACATACACATACATGCGTGGATGGCCATAGTAATTGTAACGCCACTTATGCTACAGAGAATAAAAGTAAAACTTGTGGGCACGTAGCCTATGGCACACACAGATCAATCATAGGGCTGTCTCAGCCTTACACACAACTATGAAACTGCTCTTAGTGAACTATATTGAAAATATATTTACAAAAGGGATAACAAATTATATTACTGTGATAGTAAATATAAGGCTGCTGTAGCATTTCTATGAAAATGAAGGCTATGGTAGGAAGGCATCATAAGATACTTAACGAAATAAGAAAAAAATAAATGATAGCTGAAAAAGTTATGTATGAGATCCAAACCAGTTTTGGGGGCATTCTTGTAGATTAGCCTGTTGGACAAAAGGATACATGACTCAGTAAATATTCTCTCTCTCTCTAGACTTTGTTTCATAAAGATCTAGCGTAGACCATATTTAAACATCAAAACAAATTACTAAATTTCAATTAACAAGAGTAGGCAGATAATTCTTTACACCAGTATTTTATGAATAGGTCTATGTTTATTCTGCAATGTTAGGTTACCATATGAAAATTTTTCGAAGATACTACCAGCACCATAACAGCAGCAACAAAAACAAGAATAACCACAGCAAGAACCACAATAAAACGGCTGAATATAAGATAGGCCTATAATCCAAACGTCATACAGACATAGGACATTATAGGTCTATGTCATTTTTTATGATCCTGTTATTTCGAAAGGAGGTAATGTCCTTATGAAAATTCTCAGCAAATTATATCCAATGTGACTCTTATAGCCTATCATATTGTAACTTTAAGTTAAACATATGCATATTCTGGTTTTGTAGAGGGCAGTCACTGTTTGTCATCCCTCCGAATGTGTAAACGATCGCAATGAAATCGATTTTATGACTATGAAAATGCAGTAAAATTTCCTGAAATCAATATGAAATATCAGTCTGCAAAGCTCTGAAAAAGTCTTTGTGTTAAATTTACAATGCTGAACACGCTTGACAATATCAGACGGTAATTATCATTGTCCAGTGATTCAAGTGCACCGATTCGACGTTGACATTCCTTGTGCCACTTCCGTATTTAGGTGAACCTCATTTACGAAACACAACACTGCAGCATGGCGGAATACTCCTGACTTCATTCATATTTTCCTTTTTTTTAACATTTTAGGGAGATGTGTATTATGATTTTATTGCAGGGGATAATATAACGTTTCCTTTTGATAAACAGCAGAACGTACTTTAGTTCGGTAAAACAACCTTTGCAAAATAAAAGATGAAAAGAACCACAGATTAACCAATTTTTCGAAACTGTTGCCAACCAATCAGCTTTAAGGAATGGTCGTGACGTAATCAGTGGATGGGACTTAGCTGCAAAGCTAGGTGAACTTTGCTATAGTGATAGCATCTGACAAGAAAAGTGAGGATACAGTTTTTATTAGATTTCGTTCATTTTTAATTTTTTTTACATTAAAAACATAATCTCGGTAAATTTACTCTAGACTACGAAAATACAATGCAAATTATATCATATATATTAAATCTGCAAAACAAAACGTTCAGATACTTAAAACCACCACGGATGTCCGAAGTAATCAGAAATTCTCAGATGACTTCGTTCATTTATCTAAAAGATAATGATATTTATTATGTTTAAATGCATTTTCCGTTATGAACAGGCTTATTATTACATCATCATACGAGGTTTTTGATAATTTATTTATTTTTTTTATATTTATATTTCACGGTGTTAAAGGTCAGCTGGAATCAATGGCAGTTGACATAGAATTATAACATATTTAAATCCGCAAGAGCGAAAATACAGGGAAAAATTATAAATTGAATCTCTTTGTTATACAACTATAGTATTTCTAAAAGGAAAAAATAATAAAATCAGTACTCTACATTTCTATACAGCAACTCTCTTCTCCACCCTAAAACATACTATACAAGTTAGTAAGTGGTCTCTAAATGACAAGAAAAAAAATAAAAAATGAATAATGAAATGAGTAGCTCTACATAAGAAAGCTTACAAAACAGCAACTCTCTTTCTCTCAATAACATTGCATAAAGAATGTTTTTCGTTGGACATTGCTCAAATTTAACTCTTGATTTCATTATGAAGATCGCGTTTCCGATTACGCAAGCATTCCGTTCATTGTGGTGTCATAAAATTTGTGGAAGGATGTTATGTCGAAAAATGTTTATTTTGCTAGAACTGTCGCTGCAAATTACAACTTGAACGAATATAAAAACTACTGCAAGTATCAATGATTTCAGAATAAAATTATTGAAGTTTGGTCAAGCAAAAAGCAAACAATTAAGAAAGCTCCCCCTTCTAAAGTTGCCAGATGAAATATGTACCACCACTACAGTGTACATAAATAGATATTCATACTTCATACACAATTATTAATGTATTTATTATCATAAATGCATCCGTTTCTTCATCATCAATTTTTTGTATGTTATTTTCAAATAACATAGAATTTTATAGAATTATAACAATTATATGAAAATATAATGTAAATTATAAACTGAATATTTGTTCAACTATATATTTACAATTCAGCACTCCTTTCTATATATACACTTTGTACCCAAAGCTTCAACCTTGAGAAGTGGTTCATCATGAACAAGGCAGTCAATAAGAAAGTTCAAAGAGATTAAGAAGAGCAATACGAACGCCTTTATTGAAAAAAAATGTAGATGAGTGAAAAAATGTAACTAGAAAGCATAGGGAATAAATGAACCTTCGAATAAAAGTAGAAGTTTGGCAAAACAAATACAATCATGAAATAACTGCAGAGAAACAGCACCCATTTAGTACTAATGTTGGATCTCTGCAGGTACACATGTTTCCATTGTCAAAAACTGTATAGCTTAGCATCTTCTTTTCCTAAACATCAAGTTAAAATATAGGGACAGCCTCACCATATTTCCGTTCACAGTCATATAATTTAACAATGCAGTACCCAGTGTCAAGAGTGATGCGGAGACCTTTATCCAGTGTAAAAACAGTATTTCCACCCATGGCTTCCTTAGCCTGCAGTAATTCTGCCTCTTTTTGCATTAATTATTTAGAGCTTAGCCTCCAACCTTCCTTCTGCAAACCAGTGCTTAGCCTTCGTGGTTTTGTTTCAAAGGTCAGTTTAGTACTTATGAAAGTTTTAACTCAAGTTGATATATCTCGGCAAATGGTTAGATAAACACAAAGACAATTTTGGAGAATTTGTAAACCTAACATTAACACACCATTGACTTGTGGATCTCGAATATGCTCTCTGTGATGCCATTTGGCTAAAAACTTTCTTCCAATTTCTATTATTCTTTGTTTTTACTACTGCATGCCCAGTCTCACCAACTTGGTTTCTTTCTTCAACTATCTTACCTATGCTTACTAGTCTGGTATCTTCTCACCCTCTGAACTGAGGTTCTGTACCTAGATAAT